>NC_142064.1:272438589-272764661 GCF_059756535.1 Pantherophis guttatus
ATAACAAAATTGGAAGTGACCTTGGAGGGCCAACATTTTTAGGGAAGTTTGTTGAGTGCATGGTTGGTTCTCAGGTACAATACCCAGGCTCATGGTTGAGATACAGTATCGAGAAGGCCTTGGTTGCTCTTGCAGATGAACTCTGAAGAACTCTGGATGGGAAAGCTGCAACCAACCTGGCCCTTCTGGATCTCTCAGTGGATTTTGATACCATCATTCATAGCATCCTCCCGGCTTCAGGGGATGGGGAGTGGGAGGTATTGTTTTGCAATGGTTCTGCTTTCATCACAGATGTTTTCATTTGGTGTTATTAGTCAACAGAGGTCATACCTTGGTCCCTGCAATGGGGCATCTCTCAAAACTTAGGTCTTTCTCATTTCATCGTTATCATCTACATGAAACTGCCACGTAAAATCATTTGCTACCACAGTGTGTGGTATCATCAGTACATCACCATGTAGATGGCGCTGTTGTGGTGCTGGTTGAGTACCTGGAAACTGTGTGGATTGAATGGGGGAGTAACAGACATTGATTCTCAACCCCAGCAAGGTGGAGTGTTCCTATTACTGTATATCAACTTTCTGTTTTTATCCCACCAAATGCCTATTGATAAGCCATCTCTGACTCTGAATGGAGTGGCACTCCCCTGGATGGATGTGGTGCACAATTTGGGCATTCTTCTAAGGTTAGAGCCTACAGCTTGATATGCAGGGGGCAGCAATGTCTAGAGATTTATACAGACCGTGTGCCCTTTCGTTGATCATACTTTGGTTACTTTCTATTTGAAATGCTACAATGTGCTCTATATCAGATTGCTTTTAAAGATTGCAGATGGGATAATGATAAAGATTCCAGAATGCAATAACAGGCACATGTTTCCCTATCTTCTTCCATACTACACCCCTGTTGTGGAAACTGCACAGCCTCCCAATTCCTTTCCAACTGCTATTAAACTCACCTATGTCAGCCCTGGCATAGAATGGCATAGGACTAGGGTATGTATGGTACTTCCCCTCCTCGAGGTTGTCAACTTGTCCCATGAGAGCTAATATAATATAAAGCCTTGGTGGTACAGCGGACTAAGTGCTGTTATGTAGCACTTAGCTGCCAGCTGCCTGCAATTAGTGCGAGTTCAAATCTCACCAGGCTCAAGGTTGACTCAGCCTTCCATCCTTCCTAGGTAGGTAAATTGAGGACCCGGATTGTGGGGGCAATAAGGTGACTTTGTAGAAACACCGCTTATGGGGGGCGAAAAGCCCTAATAAGTAGGTATATACAAAAGAATGAAGGCTATTGCTATAAGTGCATTGTAAGCCGCCCTGAGTCTTTGGAGGAGGGCAGCATATAAATTGAACTAATAAATAAATAAATAAATAAATAAATAAATAAATAAATAAATAAATAAATAAATAAATAAATGGAATACTTCAGGTGTGTTCCCTAAAATATTGCCACTTTGTGGGTTCTCGGAAGCATGCCTTTTCTGCTGAAGCTCCTGCCCTATTTAAAACCCTCCTCCTTGAAATCCAACAGGCTTCCACCCTCTTAACCTTCAGGATACCTGATTCTTCTCCCAGACATTTGGACAAGATGAAGTCAGTGCAGGATGAGAATGTGGTGGGCTGCATCACTGAAGGGTGGTTCGGGCATCAGTTTTCTCTTTTGAGTTTTATTTCATTGTTATTTTTATACTTGTGTATATTGGGGAGGAGGGGGCTTGCTGGGTTGTAGGATGCCCTAAATTTGGCTAAACATGGGCAGCTAGACCAACATTTTAAATAAAAAAGGAAATATATGTGGACTCATATTTACCATTTACTATGCCTTTCCTGTCTCAGTATTAGTCTCGGCTTTTCTGATCTGCCACCACCAGAACCTAATGAACCCATCACCACTACTACCCCAAGTGTCTAATAACCATCCCCACTGATTTCTGTAGATTCTTTTGTCGGCCTTGGATGCCTCTCCCTCCAACGAATATGTCGAGCTGATATCGGGCTCAACAATTAGCTCTCATCCACAGAAGGTGTTTCTTGAAATTTGAAAGGTCAGAATATAACAGAAACATTACTTTTTCTTTCCCCAGACACAGAAAAATGCATCCAGTGTCCATATGATAAATATCCAAATGAGGATTGAGTCCAGTGTATCCCTAAAAGAATAGTCTTTCTGTCTTATGAGGAACATCTGGGAATCTTCCTGGTCTCCTTTGCCCTCTTCTTGTTCCTAACCACAGGCCTTGTTTTAATTGTTTTCATCAAATACCTAGAAACTCCCATTGTCAAAGCAAACAATCGAGACCTCTCCTACATCCTCCTGGTCTCCCTCCTGTTTTGCTTTTTGTCTGTTTTTCTCTTCATTGGTCAACCAAGGAAAGCCACCTGTCTTCTCCGACAAGCAGTGTTCAGCATCATCTTTTCAGTTGCCATTTCTTCTCTCTTGGCCAAGACAATCACGGTGGTGCTGGCTTTTCTGGCCACAAAGCCAGGAAACAGAGTGAAGAGGTGGCTAGGGAAGAGCTTGGCCAACTCCATCATCCTTTCTAGTTCTGCTATCCAAATTATCATCTGCTCCATCTGGCTTGCAGTTTCTCCCCCTTTCCCTGATTCTGACTTCCATTCTCAGCCTGCAGTAATCATCCTTCAATGCAATGAAGGCTCTGTCACCATGTTTTATGTTGTCCTTGGCTATATGGGTTTCATAGCTGCCATTTGCTTCACAGTAGCTTTCCTGGCTAGGAACCTGCCTGGGGCCTTCAATGAAGCCAAGCTGATCACCTTCAGCATGCTGATCTTCTGCAGTGTCTGGGTGACTTTTGTCCCAACCTATCTGAGCACCAAAGGAAAATACATGGTGGCTGTGCAGGTCTTCTCCATCTTAGCCTCCAGTGCTGGTCTGATGGGCTGCATCTTCATGCCCAAGTGCTACATTATTATTGTAAGGCCGGACCTGAATACAAAAGAGCATCTTACGGCCAGAATAAATGCAAAACATTAGACATAATACGGTTATGATATCAGAATAATTGCAAATCTTCCCTATATTTGAAAGAAAATATTAATTATGTCCAATCTGATTGTATGCCGGAGTCAAAGAAAATCAAATGTACTGTAGATGTTTCTAAGTGGGAAATGGCTGAATTCTTGTAACTCCCTTCCCTTTCATCAAAATAAATTTTCTAAAAAGAACTCCATGAAAGTCATTCAGAGAAGTTTGGTGTTCAGCTACTGCCAATGACTCTGAAACATTTTAAGAATTAATTTGACTAATTATTCACTCTGACAGCAGCTAAAGTGCCTTTCAGACCATAATTGACAGCCAGGCTAAAACTGATAACAGCACTACTTGCCTTAGGAAAAGCAAATATTGGCAATTGATTCAATTAAAAACCAATTCCATCATGATGGGAAGTCTCTAGTTTATGCAATGTGACACCTCTAAATCCCACACATAAAATACAAAAAAGGAATCAACACACTTGGAATATGAGAAAATGATGTTTTCCCTCCAGAGTGGCATGTCCACCAGAATGTTGACTAAGACATTCATACATCTCACAAAAGACCAACTCTAAATATTGCTAGCCTTGTGCCTTTCAAGCACTTTTCCTTGCAGCTGGATGCTGATGTGCAACCAAAGCAGGGTTTGAACTGCCACTGAGCAACCAAACCACTGCATCCAGCATCAGCTGAAGTTTCCAGAGGGTTTTTAAAGGCAGCACCATAGAGAGTCCATTACCCAAGTGGAGATGAAAAGCCACCATTGACTGGGCAGAGTTCCCTCATCCCATCCTCCTTCTGCACCTCCAGCAGAACTGTGAATCCAAGATGGCCCCCAAGTCAAAGACTTTCTCCTGAGGGGCCCTTGGTGCTCTCTGAGCTTGGTTATTTTCTTGCAGATGTTTCATTACCCAAACTAGATAATATCATCAGCACAATCCAATCCAGGTCATGGTGATCTCAAAGGTACTTTTTCAAAAGGCAATTGGACTATGTTTTTTTCCTTGAGGAAGACATTTTGATTCTCACCCAAGAAGCTTCTTCAATTCTGATTCTAGCACAAATTCTCTGAGATGATTAAGAAGGATACCATGGGTCAAAGTTATCCAAAGCCACAGATAGGTCATGTACGGCAAGGGTGGATGTTCAACCTCCATCCCAATGTTGTTTCTATCCCATACCTGCTCCTGAATCCCCCTCACTCAAAGAACCATTGACTTCCACTAGGACCCATTCACATGACACTGCCCTAGGTCACTAACAAGCCAAGAGGTTCATGGATCTAAGGAGCAAATGGCCAAGCTCATAGTCCTAATGACCTTATCTGCTTCCTGAAGCCACTTGTGCTTTTACTCCTGAGTCGACCCCTGTTCCTTAATTGTTCCCTTCTCTTGACAGCTTTGCGCATTTGCCCATCGGGAACAGGCTCCAGCTGTTCTTCTGCCCCACTTATCTCTGACTCTGAAAGTAGCTGATAAATGGCCCTGGCCCCATCTCTGCCTCCAATGCAGAGCACCCATCAGAGTCCTCCCCAGACTCCAGGACTGGTCCATGTTCCTCCCCAACCTCCTCACTGTCCAAGTCTGCCACCAGCTGCGCTGGCCACTGGCAGGCCACAACATTGATGTCCTTAAGGAACCCAGACCTGGTTCCTGAGTTATCTATGTCTCTCTTTCACCCCAATAAGCCTTCTGTTCCTAAGAAGGAGGTCCAAGGTTTTTAGTTCACATGAAATCATAATGACTGGTCTGATCTGAAATAATGTGGTGACATCATGTGTCCTAGAAGGGACTAAATAAATATACAAATAAACAAATATCTTGGAATTTCTCATATATAGCAATAGCACTTACTTATATACCACTTCATAGTGCTTTTACAGCCCTCTCGAAGTGATTTACAGAGTCAGCATCTTGCCCCCAACAATCTGGGTCCTCATTTTACCCACCTCAGAAGGATGGAAGGCTCAGTCAACCTTCAGCCTAGTGAGATTTGAACTGCTGAACTGCAGCTAGCAGTCAGCTGAAGTAGCCTGCAGTACTGCACTCTAACCACTGCACCACCTCGGCTCTTATATCTTAATTGGGAGATTCTTTTAGACAATTTTCAAAGTGAAGTGGCTTTGCAATTCTTTACATAGTTTATTTTATTTATTTATTTATTATTTCATTTTTCATATTTCGATGCCGCCCACTCTCCGAGGACTCTGGGCGGCTTATAACAATTGACAGTATACTAAATAGCATATTGTCCCCAACAATCTGGGTCCTCATTTTACCCACCTCGGAAGGCTGGAAGGCTGAGTCAACCTTGAGCCGGTGAAATTTGATCCGCTGATCTGCTGAACTAGCAGTCAGCTGAAGTAGCTGCAGTACTGAACTCTAACCACTGCACCACCTCGGCTCTAGTTAAAAAAACAAAACACACACACACACACACACACACACACACACACACACACCTACCTACCTTCCAGGTCCTAGGTGTTTATTTTTTATCTCAATTTATTCTCTTTTAATAAAACCAATATAATAAAAAAAATAATATATTTTATAGAATAAATCAAATTCTAAATGAATATAAATGGACAATTATATTTTAAATCATAGATATATGAAGACATGATGAATGCATCTTAATAAGGCCATGAGAAGGAACCTACTGGTTTTAACTTAAAGCTTAAATCTTTCTCAATTTCGTCCCGCCAGGCTTTATTAAGTGGAAAAATCATTTACTGCAATGTGATATGTCAGAAACAAAAGAAGGAACTAAATAAAACAAATCTGCCAATAGTTATATTTCTTACAATTGTAGGGAACCATTTAAATTTTTTTTTTAATTTAGCTAAGTGAAGCCCAGAAACTTTTTGACTAATGTTCATGTAAACTTCCATTATCCTTTGGTGGTTAGTCCTAACACATTTACTTCGGCATTTTGCTTCTTAGTCTCTGCCTCAGTCCAAATGTGTGGAAAAATGCCATCCTGGATTTGTGAAACGAGCTCAAGAAGGAGAGCCAATTTGCTGCATTGACTGTGTTCCTTGTCCCAAGGGGACCATCTCCAGTCAGGAAGGTGAGTGACACCAAAGTAAAGAGTACTGGATTGATCCAGAGCATTTTGATCAATGTGCATATTAAAAGAGACACATTTAAGGTTGACAATTTGGTTGTTCATCATTTTCAAGGTGCCCAATTTCTTCCATAATAGGCTGATTAAGAAAAAAGATTTTGAAGGATGAGGTAGGAAGAGATGGAAGAACATGGAGGATTTGGCAAAGAAATCTCTCTTTTCTTGCCAGTTTGGAAGTGTCCTTCCAAGTTTACCTTTGTTAAGAACATCCGAATTGTTTGTAACTTGAGGAATGATTTCAGATCAATGCTTTTGGTTCACCCAAATCAACTTTGACTCAAGTCTATCATGATGCAGTGGCTTTCTCACCCTGTCCTCAGAATCTATTGATAAGTCATTTGAGACTCTGGCTGCAATGATACTCCCCTGGATGGAAAGGCTGAACAATTTGAGGGTCCTAGACTCATAGCTGCAGCTCAGTTGTTCATGGGGCAGCCTTAGCTAGTGTTGTGGCCTGCCAGTGGCCAGTGGATCTGGCAGCAGATTTGGACAGTGAGGAGGTTGGGGAGGAACATGGGCCAGTCCTGGAGTCTGGGGAAGGCTCTGACGAGGGCTCAGCATCGGAGGCAGAGAGGGGGCCAGGGCCAAATGCCAGTTATCAGCTACCTTCAGAGTCAAACATCAGTGAGGCAGATGAACAGCTGGGGCCTGTTCCCAGTGTGGAGCTTGTTCCCAATTCACTGTAAATTAAATAAAAAGGGTTTATTGGGACAAGGACTCAGCTTGGTGCTGCTGGTGAAGCCTAGGTCAGAATAGCTAGAGAAGCCTTTAGTTCTGACCTAGGCTTCCTTAAAAAGCATAAAGCAGAGTCTTGGTCCTGGCAAAACCCCTTTTATTTACATGACTGGGAATTCCTTTCATTCACAGTCAGCAAGGCCTGTCCAAACAGTTTTTCAAAGGAATATTTATCAACACAAACCTTACCTTGCTTGGAAAGCTGCCAGATAACTAGTTTCCAAATGCAGAGTAAAGCAAAACTTGGCACAGAGTCTCTTAGAGTCAAGAAAAGAACCTTCCACACTTGAAACAACTGACCGAACGAGTTGTTTCCTGAAAAAGCCCACTCCCCATTTGCTCCTCTTTTGTTTTGCCAATCACCTCCAAAGTGTGGCTTTACTCCCAAGTCGACCCTGCTTTCTTAGTCATTCTTGTCTTCTGGCAGCTCTGTGCATGCACATACAGGGAACAGGCTCCAGCTGTTCCTCTGCCTTGCTGCTGTCTAGCTCCCTCTCTGCCTCCGATGCAGAGCCCTCGTCCAAGGTGGGCCACAACACCTTCACACAGTTTCTGCTTGTGCACCAATTGTGTTCTTTCCTCGACTGGGGACCTGGTTCATGCTTTGGTCACTTCCTGTTTGAATGACTGCAATGTGCTTTACATACGATTCCTCTTGAAGACAATCTAGAATGAGGGTAAAGGTTCATTCTCTGAGCTTGTGGGTTGGTTTCTGAGTGTTTCATTACCAGGTCAGGTAACATCTTCAGCAGAGTTTAGGGGATGTCCATGTCAGTGTTCTATTTATAAGGTGTGGGTGTGTCAAGTAAGGATCTTGTGACAGGTCTTGTGATGGGTCAGCTGTGAGTTGTCAGTGAGTCTTGTGATGAGTTTTGTGCAGGGGTGAAATCTAAAATTTGTTACTACTGGTTCTGTGGGCATTGCTTGGTGGGGGGGTAATGTGACTTGGTGGGCGTGGCCAACTTTTTTTTTTTTACTTTTAAAAGCATTTTTTTCTACAACCTTAAGAGGTTACAGAAAAAATGCTTTTAGAAGCCTCTGACAATCAGGCAACTTAGCTGGGATCGCCAGAGGCTTTTAAAGGCATTTTTTTTTCTACAACCTCTTCGGCTGAAGAGGTTGCAGAAAAAAATGCTTTTAAAAGTCTCTGATGATCCCGGCTGAGCCGCACGATCATCAGAGGCTTTTTTTTTAACTTTTAAAAGCATTTTTTCAGCTGAAGAGGTTGTAGAAAAAATGCTTTTAAAAGTAAAAAAAAACCCTCTGATGATCGCATGGCTCAGCTGGGCATGGGGGGGGGGGGGGCGCAGGGACTTTTGCTACTGGTTCTCCGAACCATCCACCACCATCGCTACCGGATCAGGCAATCCAATCCGAACCAGGAGTATTTCACCCCTGGTTTTGTGATAAGGATATTACATCAGGTTGGGGTCATTAGGAGGTGAACTGCTGGTGGTGGGAGGAATTTCATGGATTGGTTCAGAGTCAGTGCTGTCTCTGGTTGGCTGTTGAGGAGTCTGTAGGCTGGTTGTAGGCCAGTGTGTCTGTTGAGTCTGTTGATGGAATTGCTTGTGGAGTGCCGGCTTTCGATGAACTCAAGGGTATGGTGGGTGATAGTCAGAGGTGGTATTCAGCTGTTTTGAACCAGTTTGCCCGAACCAGTAGCAGAAATTGTGGGTGGGCCCACCTACCCACCCACCCACCCGCCCTGGCTCTATGCCATCCTATTTAGGCACATTTTTTAGGCCGGGCGCATGCATGGAAGGTGCACGCACCAGCAAAGTACATGTGCAGAAGACGGGGTGTATGCGTGGATGGGGCATGTGTGAGTGAAGCGCACATTTGCAAACTGGTAGGGAAAGTAAGTCTAGGGAAAATAAGTAAGTAAGAAAGGAAGTGAATACCACCCCTGGTGATAGTGTATGTATTTCCATGTGCAATTCAATTCACCTTAAAGCCTCACTTTGCATAGAACCAGGGTATCAGTGAGTGTTCTGCCCCAGCTCTGGATTTCTGAGGATATTGACACACACCAACGGTCCTTATCAAATTTATTAAGTAGCAAGAATAAACAAGACCGGCAAAGGTTGGCAACCAGCCCAGAAAACAAGATATGATAAACCAAAATACTCTGATAATAAATACAAGTTGTTTCTAGCAAAAAACTTACTAACGGCGTGTGACTTAAATAGGCTAAGGGAATGGCCAATTATCCTCAAGCCTTACTCTCAAGGAGACCTCCTCCTCCTGAGTAGCCACTCCTGCCTTTTGGCAGCCCAGTGTGCTCGAGCATTGAGGAGACGTTCCTCCACTTCGCTCTCTCCACTTGAAGGAGCCTCTGGAGGTTCTGAAGGCCCTGACTGAGTCTCTGCCTCTGGCACCACATCCTCTTCATCCTCCTCACTGTCCGACGCAAGCGCCGGCTGCGCAGGCTGCTGGCATGACACTACACCAGCCTCCTCGTCGTCAGGATCAGCCACGATCCGCGCAGGCTGCTGGTGGGCCACAACAGTGGGACTAACTCTCCCTGAAGATGTCTGCTTGTCCCACCAGAGCACTATAATAGACAAGCTCCAGGTACTTTCATAAAATACTGCCACCTCATGGGTACTTGGAATCCAGCATTTTCTGTTGCATGAAACACCCTACCCCCTTGAAATCGAACAGGCCTCCATTCTACTCTGTTTCTGGAGATTAGGTGAAGTCAGTGCAAAATAAGAATGAGGTGAGTTACCTCAGTGAAAGGTGGTTGTGATGTGAGGTTTGTCAGAGTTTGTTGCAGCACACACAATCAGACACACACAATCAGATACAAGTAAATGAACTTCAGCAGGATTCAAATTACAAAAGAAACTTCTTTATATACAATACCATACAGCAGAATTCAGCATACAATATCAGGAACACAGAAGCAATATTCCTAGAAGCAAGTCATTACAGAGTAGGCTAATATATTGTACAGAGGCTCCCATTACAGAGGCCAAACCAACTCTTAGATACAGTTCAGCAAGTCTAAGCCACACCCAGACTCCAAACTGTCTCTTATGGCCCCATACAAACAAATACTATGTTTCAGTTTCCAAACAGTCTCCATTGGCTGATCTGTTGCCTAGTTCAGTCTATGAATATTCATACTCTGACCATTTCTCTCTTGGGTTTTTTATTGTTGTGGTTTTTATTGTTTTATATATGGGGCTTTGGGGGACGGGGGGATTTAAGCTGTCCTAAATTAGTTTAAGATGGCCAGACAAATGTTATATATTTTCACCATTTGCTAAATCTTCCCTGCGTCTCAAAATCATCTGTCATCCAGAGAAGATCTTTCTTGAACCATGAAAACAGATATAAAAGAAATATTACTTTCTGTTTTATGTACAGGTAATTTTTTTTACTATTTATTAGGGCTTTTCTATCCCTTGGTAAAAGCTGTCATTCCAGGAAGGTCTTCCTTGCAATATGAAAGGAGAGACCATAAAAGAAATAACACTTTCTATTTTTTCAGATACCGAAAAATGTACAAAGTGTCCAGATGATCAATATCCAACTGAGAACCGAGTCCAATGTATCCTCAAAAGAATAACCTTCCTATCGTATGAAGACCATCTGGGCCTCATCCTAGTCACCTTTTCCCTATTCTTGTTCCTAACCACAAGTCTTGTTTTAACCATATTCCTTAAATACCTAGAAACTCCCATTGTTAAAGCCAACAACCGGGACCTCTCCTACATCCTCCTGTTTTCTGTCCTGCTTTGCTTCTTATCTTCTTTTCTCTTCATTGGACGGCCAGGAAAAGCCACTTGTGTTCTCCGACAAATAGTGTTCAGCATTGTCTTCTCAGTAGCTGTGTCTTCTTTGTTGGCCAAAACTATCACGGTGGTGCTGGCCTTCCTGGTCACAAAACCAGGAAACAAAGTGAAGAGATGGTTGGGGAAGAGCTTGGCCAACTCCATCATCCTTTCTTGCTCTGCTGTCCAAATTTTCATCTGTGCCTTGTGGTTGGAAATTTCTCCAACATTCCCTGACTCTGACCTCCACTCCCAGCCTGGAGAGATCATCCTTCAGTGCAACGAATGCTCTGTTACAATGTTTTATGTTTTCCTTGGCTATATGGGTTTCCTAGCTGCCATTTGTTTCATGGTGGCTTTCCTGGCCAGGAACCTGCCTGGAGCCTTCAATGAAGCCAAACTGATCACCTTCAGCATGCTAGTCTTCTGTAGTGTTTGGATCTCCTTTCTGTCCAGTTACCTGAGTGCCAAAGGAAAGTCCATGGTGGCCGTGCAGGTCTTCTCCATTTTGTCCTCTAGTGCTGGGTTGCTGTGGTGCATCTTCTTCCCCAAGTGTTACATTATCATCTTGAGACCAGATCTAAACACCAAGGAACATCTAATGATAAAAGCAGGGAAATGATAATGAAATTAATTCTTAGTTTCATAACATTTAATAACTGATTGCAATTATTATTCTACATTCTATGTTTATTTGATTCAGTTGTATATGTTTGACAATTTAGATTATTTATAACTAAAGGAAGTAACAATATGTGTGTTAAACTAATAAAGTTAAAATCCAAGATAATCTTCAAATAATAAAATAAAGAAAGAAACAATATTTGTGTTTTTTTAAACTGTTTGTAGCCTTCATTTTCCTCAACACACAGGATAGCCAATATTTGGCTAAAGCAATCCTTTGAGAGGGAACAAACATGAGCCATGTCCTCGGCTTTGGAGTGCTGTAAACTTGGCAAGAGAAGGGGAGGGGTAAGGCAAAGGGGAGGGGTAAGGCAAAGGGGAAGGGCAGGGGTAAGGGAAAGGGCAGGGGTAAGGGAAGAAGGAGGAGGAGGAGGAGGAGATTTCTGAATTTTCTTGCCTGCACAGGAATAGCTACTGGCCTTTAGGCCCCCTTGCTTCCCCCCTCCCCCACCTCCAGACATTACCAAGCCATTTCTCCCTCCTCACCAGCCCTCTGAGGAAGGATTGAAGGGAAAATCTTCAGCCATCCAGGTCTGGCTTTGGTAGTCAATAACAGCCAAGTTACAGTTAGTACTAAAAGGCTATGGTTCAACTTCAGTATTTAAAATGAAATCAATTTTATTAAAGGTGTCAAAAAATAATAAAATAAAATAAACCCTCTCTGTCACAGCACTTGCCCTCTAAAATAACATCCTCCCTTCTTGGCCTTCTTTAAAAGATCATTTAAATTTTGACCGTACCCCCAGGCATTGCATAAAAAGGGGGCGAGGCCTTTTTCTGTACTATGGCTCTTTTCAAATTATGAGAAATAGTTTTAATCAAGTATCTTGTTCTTTTCTTTTCAAGTTATTTTAAGAACATATGCTTGGCATTATCATAATGGTTTCATGTGGGTTTATAAATTTAATTTTATTTATGTTTTTAAACTTCGATGTGCCCATCACCCAATGAATCTACATGCTTCACAAATTCAAGCATTAAAAGAAAAAAAATCTGTACAGTAAGAGACTATGAACAATAAAAGATAACAAAAAACCTAGATAAGAATCAAAAAGAAATCCACACAATTTAGGGATGGTCATCACTCACCTTGGTAATGCCTTGGGTAAAGAAGAAAATATTCAAAACCCTTCAAAAAAGAAAGCATTTGGGGATTCATCTAGATCTCTCAGGTAATCTTGTCCATTTCTTTAGGAGTCATGAACTCAACCTCCTCCGAGATCATGCCAGAGACTGTGGCCAAGGAACTTTGACCTTCCCTGCCCAGGTAAGGGCAAATTTCAGCAATTTTATCCTCCAGGTAGCCCAAATAATCCTCCAAGTAGCCCAGCAGATGTTCTGAAGATCTCTCCTTGACCAATAAGGACCAGGTCACCCTAAATACGGCTGTTGCTTAGCAAGACAACAAGGGTGGAAAAATATTGCTATTTCACCATCTTTATCACCATGTGGTAATCCCTAACATTGGCTCTTACATGTTTTCCATTAGACTCCCTTTAGCTTCAGTAAGATATGGCAGATAACATCATGGATAAGAGCAGCTTTGTTACGCATCAACCTGGCATTCAAAAGCAAGAACCAGAATCCAGACCCATTAAGATATGTTTAAATAATGGGAAGACTGGTACTTGAATGGCATATTGTGACTTTAAATAACTAAATAATGAAGGGCTATGCCTTATATAAACATGAGTATTAATATTAGGATTAGCAAGAGTGAGCCGATTAGAAGTTAGAATAGAGGTAGAAATAAGAAATAGGGGGAATATTAGGAGATATAATATATATAATACATAAACCCCCAACCAGTGGTGGGTTGCTCCTGGTTCACACCGGTTCTATAGAACCGGTAGGAAAACTGGCGGGAGGCTCTGCCCACCGACCCCGACGTCATCAAAACGCTTCTGCGCATGTGCAGAAGAGTGTGCGGCCCCGCTGCGAACCGGTAATAAAGGTAAGTAGAACGCACCCCTGGCTCCAATTACTTATCTATATATACCAGTAACACAGGGACTCTCACAAGGACACACTTACCAAACACTTAGAAATATTTGGGGGAGGCTTTACACACAGCCTCAGAGATAAAAAGGCCAAAGGGATCCCATTCCACCAACCACATCCACAGAAAAAGAAGAAGGACCCCAAGAAACACCCCAAACCAGATTCTGGGTGGGGGCTGGCAAGAAATTAGGTCATACCACCCACCGTGCTGTGGGCTCCGTCATTGTCACAGCTGCAGACCTCACAGCCCACTGATGATTTAGTAAAATAAGAAACTTCAAAATGCAAAGAATCTGAGTGTCTTGCATGAAAGTGGAAGGGCAACACAGAGAGTGTCAAGGAAAAAGAAAGAAAGAAAACTTGTATTCACCCTATAATTTTATCCCTATTTACCTCATGATACATTCCATAGGCTGTAACGTTCCAGTCTCTTAGTCAGCTCTAACCCAAACACTGATATTGCTGAACAGATAGAAAATTTCACTTCAGGCCAAGCAATTTCAAAAATTGCCAACAGGTCCTACTCTTAAAATTAGGCAAGTTTCAAGGTTACTGATTTGCTCCCTTGGTGTTAGAAGACAGGCAGTACTAGAGACAGGGGTGGGCTGCTGGGGGTTTGCAGGATTTCGGGAGAACCTCTAGCTAAGATTCTGTGCAGTTCAGAGAATCCCCAAATCCCACTCCAGGCTGGCCCTGCCCACCCCACCCCTCCCAGGAGTCCACACACAGCCCATTTTGGATGCAGGAAAGTTCAGGGTGTGCACAGAGGCTCAGGGAAAGTGAAAAACGGGCCTACAAGAAGTTTGGAATGGAAGAATGGACTTTGAAGATGGCCACTTTTGCAGAGATGGTGAAGATCTCAGCATACTTAAAAGATCGGACACAAGAGACTTATGTATGGGAGTGGAAAAAGTGGATAGATTATGTGCAGAATAAATATCAAACTAGGAAATATCAGATAGCTTTTAACTGACTGTATTATATAGGGATAGAATAATTGAATTTTGTGAAGATTTGAATAATACACAGGGGGTGGAGGGGTTCAAGTTCTATATTGATAAGATTTTGATTTGGATTATATTTTGTGGAAGTCCTGGGGGGAGGGGAGGGTTAGGGGGGGTTAGGGAGGGTTAGGGGGGGAATAGGGAGGGCTGGGGGGGGGGAAACTGGGGAGAAAATGTATTTGTAAAACTTTTTTAATAAAAAAAAAAAGAAGAAGTTTGGAGGGCCTCCATAGCCTGGGGAGGCAGTTTTCACCCTCTCAGAGGCTCAAGAAAATCCTCTGGAGCCCTGGGAGGGCAAAAATGCCCCCCACTGTAGTGCAGGAGACCAGCTAGGCCACACCCACCATGGCCATGCCCACTCAGCAACCGGGCAAAGAACCCCTTGCTAAAATTTTTGAAGCTCAGCCCTGACTAGAGTTATGTGTCATCAACCTAGAGTATCACCAAACTCTGGGTGAACTTCCCAAACTGTCTCTGGGGACAAGAAGAAGAGCAGAATTCAGTTTCCTGGGTGTTGTATTATCTTCCTCCAGCATCACTTTCTGAAGATGTCTAGACAAAAATGACCACAACAGCTCCAGTGATGTATGTGAAGGAAATTTTTCTTTTCTTTTTTTTTTTAAATAGTTTTTATTGACTATAAATATTAAAAAAGACATACATAACATATACACAACAAACATTTATACAACATATACACAAAAAGAGTGTAATTTCTTCTTAAGCATTTTTTCAGAGTGACGTTCTACAATTCTACTTATAATATATTCCTTCACCTCTCTTTAATCTAATAATATTTTTTATTACATATATATATATCAATCGGTAATATATCCCCTATATTTTTTGTATATTTCTATTTTTTAACCAATTATACCAATTATTCCAGAGACTTCCGGCGGTGACGTCGTCACGAATGGGTGAGGAAACGGAGGCTCCGTCTCTGAAACCCAAATTTCCTCATTAATTGCTCTTTAAGGGCATTCCCGAACTTGGAGGGATCGGGAAACGAAAGAGGAATTCGCGAAGCCCCCTGGTGTTGCGCTGTCATCAGGGAGGTCGAGCGATCAACCTCTTAAATTGGTGGAGAAGAAGTCGGCCTTATCGGCGGACAGGAGTGATGGCGCCCGCCTAGATCGAAGCAAAAAGTGGAAGCAAATCCGAGTGACTGTCAGATAGATCACCTACAATAGAGGCGGCAAACGGGATGCGCGATCGAATCAGAAGAAGCCAAGTGAGTTACAACAGCGGCGATACAAGAGGAGAAGGAAAAAAGGGGAAACAACTACAGCGCGGAAGAGAGAATCCCATAGAATGACTAAGCAAACATAAGAAAAGGAGAAATAGCGCTCGAAGCGGTGTGAGTGCGGACTTTTACAGCTGAGCAAAGGGAGCAGCCTGTGGACTCTGTGGATATAGACAAGCCGTTTGAACCTGGGAATTATAACTGATTCAAAACCCAAACATCGAAAACTGAGGGCAGAGACTGAAATACAGGACTAAGTAGTGAATTTCATGGATACAGAAGACCTGTCTGGATTTTGAACTTTGGATTTACAAATAACTTTGGACAATAAGAACTTAAGTTTAAAAAAAAAAAGGATTTGAAAACTGAATGCAGAGATCCGATTACTGGGAGAAGAATTTAAAAAAAAAAAACTGACTGAGATGGACACAGATCACGTTTTTCTTTGACTGTGAAAGAACAGATTGAGAGAGGTAAAGCAAGAAAACAATAAGGACTAAAGAAAATAAAAATTAAGTGAATTATTAATTTTGAACTGTTTAATTAATTAATAAGTTTAATATTTGAAAGAAATATATAAGTTGACATTATTTTTATAGCTATAAATTGTATTGTGAAATTGTAGTTAGACAAGGAATTATTGTTAAAGTGAAAGACTGATTTTTATACAAAATAACAGATGAGTTGACTGTATCTCTGAGATAGACTGATTGATAAAGGGGGTAATTGGAAAGATTGCTAATTAGAAAATTAAGAAAATTAAATTAAAATCTTGATTGATAAGTAAATAGATTTATACTGTGAATAAGAATTAATTGCTCAATTGGGATAACTGGCAATATAATATAATATAACTATATATAAGTTGTGCGGTGTATAAGTAGTATTTGGAGGGGAAAAGAGATATTAAGGAATAATTTAATAATTGATGTTAAGGTTGGAAAGCTTTACACGAATATTAAAAATGTCTACAACATTCACCATAACAAAGACAGGGAAAAAACCTACAACCAATACGTTAGTAATGACTCCTTCCTCCTCACAACAAAAAACAATAGATAGCATGATGGGGAAAGAAAAAGAAAAAGAAAAACTGGAAATGGCACCTAATGTAATACAAGATATGTTTCAAAAGATCCAGGAAACACTGCTCCAAACACAAGAAAAAATAGCTGAAAATCAGGAAGAAATGAGAACGTTCCATGCAGAGATTAGAAATGAATTAGGAGAAGTCAAGGAAGATATCAAGACTATGAAGGATAAAATTGGGGGCATTCAAAATTCTATAGCAGAAAATGAACAGAGAATTAGGAAAACGGAAACAAAAATAGATCACGTGGAATTAAAAGTAGAAGCAATGGAACAAAAAACCGTACAACTAAACAAAGAAATGTCAGACTCCTTGGCCATGCTCGAAATGGAAAAGGCCTCATACTTCTTGCATTTTCAAAATGTTCCAGAAGAAAAAAATGAGGATTTAGAAGGAAAAATGGTGCAGATTATTGCAGGAATGATACAAAAAGAGCCAGAAGAAATAAAAGGACAATTGGAAGAAACTTATCGTGTACAAACAAATTATATAAGAAGACACAGATTGGCGAAAGAAGTCCATGTTAAATTTTTAAAAAAATCAATCCGAGATGAAGCCTATAAGAAATCTAGAGAAGAAACGGTGATCTATAATGAAAAAGAAATTATAATTTTAAAACAGATACCCCGAAGAGTAAGAAATCTACGACAACAATATCAGTTTTTAACACAACTATTGATCAAATATAAGATAATGTATAGATGGCTGCCAATAGAGGGGATCTTAATTACATGGGAAGACAAAAAATATAAAATAGATACTCTAGAAAAGGCAAGAGAATTTCATAACACACATTTTAGACTAGAAGTAGAACAGGAAAGCAAGGAGGAAACAGATAGTAAAAGTCAAGAAGAAGAACCAATAGAAACAAATGAAGAAAAAGAAATAAGACAGAGGCAAGAAAAAGAGAGAGAACAGAGAGAAGGTGCAAAACCTAGGGAATGGATGGAAACAAGAAACACAAAAAAAAAACAGATACAATAGGCAATGGATGAACAGATCAAACTCTTTTCGGTAAACATTAATGGCTTAAATGCCCCAAAGAAAAGGAATCAAATTTTCACAAAATTACGAAAATTAGAAGCAGATGTGATATGTCTGCAAGAAGTACACATTCAAAAAGATTATCAAAAAATCCTAGAAAACCCCAAATTAGGAAAATTATATTTATCTCTGGCCCCAAAAAAGAAAAAAGGAGTAGTGATTTACGTAAAAGAAAAAATACAATCTAAACTAGTTTATACCGATGAGCAAGGTAGAGTGGTGATGGTTGAATTAGAAATAGGAAAAAGGAAAATGTTAATTGTAGGGATTTATGCACCTAACCAAAAACTACAGGTTTTTTTTAAAGACCTACATGTAAAATTAGCAGAATTAGAATATGACGATATTTGTGTAATAGGGGATTATAATGCAATAGTAAATGCAAAGAAAGACTACAAAACTGGGGAAAAAAAACAAAAGAAAAAAGAAATACTTCCAAAAGAATTCTTTACTATGGCTGAAGAACTAAACTTGGCAGACGTATGGAGGGAAACACATGAAGAAGAGGCCCAATACACCTTTTACTCCCATCCGCATAACTCCTGGTCAAGACTGGACATGGCATGGATGACCCCAAATATCAAAATAGAAGTAGAAAAAATTGAGATAGGCACAAACCAATGGGCAGACCACAATCCACTATTTATAAATTGGAAAGGGGAAAGAAGACGTAAGAGATGGACAATGAACCAAAGATTATGTAAAGAAAAAGAATTTAATTTGATGTTAGAAAAGGAAGTAAAAATATTCTTCCAGATAAATAAAATAGAGGAAACCTCTTTACAAAACACATGGGATACTTTAAAAGCATATATAAGGGGCCTAGTAATAGCATATACGAGGAAAAAGAATAAAGAGAAGAAAAAACAATTAGATAATTTAGAGAAAGACCTAAAACAAATAGAACAAAAACTCCAGGAGAAGCCCCAGAACAAAACAATAAGAGAAGAATGGGAAATGATTAAGCATAAATTGAATTTGATAAACCAAATAGAACTAGCCCAAAAAATAAAAATGGCGAAACAAAACTATTTTGAATACGCAAATAAAACGGGCAGATGGCTAGCCTATAAACTGAAAAAAGAACAGAAAAAAAGAACGATATACCAATTGAAAGATGATAAAGGAGAAATTCAACATAGTAAAGAGGCCAAAAAAGAAATTATTAAGAAATTTTATGCGAACCTATATAATCAGGGGAAAATAGAGGAAGACAAAATAAAACAGTACATAGGGAAATCAGGAATGCCAAAAATCACAGAAGAACAAAGAATCACTCTCAATAGGCCAATAACCAAACTAGAACTAGATGAAGTACTGAAAAAGCAAAAAAACAATAAAACACCGGGACCCGACGGGCTACCGGTAGAAATATATAAAACAATGCAAGAAGTATTGGGAGAGAATATGTTGCGATTATATAATGAAGCTATGGAGAAAGCCAAAATACCAAATTCATGGACAGAAGCCATAATAACAATCATTCCAAAAGAAGACACAGATCTCCAGTTAATACAAAACTATAGACCTATTTCATTATTGAATGCCGACTACAAAATATTTGCAGCAATCTTGGCAGAAAGGATTAAATTAGTATTAAATACATATATACACCCAGACCAAAATGGATTTCTGCCGGGATGCCAAATAAAGAACAACATGAGAATAATACTTAATGCTTTAGAATATTATGAATCACACCCGGAGAAGCAGGCAGCGTTGGTTTTTCTTGACGCCCAAAAGGCCTTCGATAACCAAAATTGGAAATTTATGATTGAACAACTACAAAATATGCAAATTGGGAAAAAATTTGGGAAAATTATAGCAGAAATCTATACCAAGCAATCAGCAAGGATTATTATGAATGATGACATAACAGACAAATTTAATATAACAAAAGGAGTCAGACAAGCCTGTCCACTTTCCCCCTTACTATATATTCTATCGTTGGAAATCCTGTTGAAAAAAATTAGAGAAGACCAAGGAATTGAAGGTTTAAGGATCAATAGAGAAGAATACAAAGTTCAAGCCTTTGCTGATGACTTAGTGTTTTTGACAGAAAATCCTATGGAATCTATATCTAATTTATTCCAAAAAATAGAAGAATTTGGAGAAGTGGCTGGACTAAAAATCAATAAAAGTAAATCAAAGCTAATTGTTAAAAACCTTACGGAAATCCAAACAAAAGATTTGACAGATAATATACAAATTCAAACAACAAAAAAAATAAAATATCTAGGAATCTGCTTATCTACAAGAACATCAGCAATTAAAGAAAACAATTATGATAAATTACTAGAACAAACAAAGAAAGACTTAGAAAAATGGGAAAATTTACACATTTCATTCCTAGGAAGAATTTCGGCCATCAAAATGACTATATTACCTAAATTTTTATATTTGTTTCAGGTCACCCCAATTAAAATAGATAAACCGTTTTTTGAAAAGCTGAATAAAATAACATCTAAATTTATATGGCAAGGGAAAAGGCCATGAATAAAATTTAAACTGCTTCAGGGTACAAAAGATAGAGGAGGAGCTGCACTCCCTGACTGGGAGATATACTACCAAGCAGCAGTACTATTGTGGGTCAAAGATTGGATAGAATTAAAGGACTCTAGAATTTTAACAATTGAGGGACACGAACTTCAAACTGGCTGGCACTCCTTTATGTGGGATGAGAAATACAAAACACATTCATATTTTAAAACACATACAATAAGGAACTCACTATTACAAATTTGGCTTAAAATTAAAAAAACAACATTATATGAAGATACCAAATTGGCTAGCACCGGCTGAATCAATTAGGCACCCAAACTTAACAGATAAGACAAAAATAATTAGATATAAAGATATAATTGACTATCAAGGCAAACTAAAGACAAAACAACAATTGGAGATAGATTTACACAGAGGAATAGACTGGTGGACTTACACTCAAATACAATCCAAATATAGAGAACATATAAAAACATATGAAATTTATAATCAAAAACAAGAAATAGATAAAATTATATTAGATTCAGAAAATAAATTAATTAGTAGAATTTATAAATTTCTCCTACGCTATAAATTGGAAGAAGAGACAGTCAAAGAAACGATGATCAAGTGGGCTCAAAATATCAAACACACAATACCTTTGGAAAAATGGGAAAAGTTCTGGCAGGTAAATCTAAAGTTAACGAAAGCAACGGCGTACAAGGAAAACCAACTGAAAATGTTTTATCGGTGGCATATGTCTCCAACCAGATTGGCAAAAATACAACCTAAAAATAGCCCAATTTGTTGGAAGTGCAAAAAGGCACAAGGGACTTTCTATCATTTATGGTGGACGTGCCCGGCAGCAAAGAAATTTTGGTCTAACATCAAAAAATGGTTGGAACAAATAACAAAAACACAGATTGAAAAAGAACCAGAAACATTTTTATTAGGAATATTTAACAAATCATACCCTAAGGATATCAAATATCTTACAATCCATATATTAACTGCTGCAAGAATAACCTACGCAAGAAATTGGAAACAAGAAAAAATACCAAGTGAAACAGAAGTAATAGGGAAAATTTTAGAATGCGCTGAAATGGATAGGTTAACCAAAGAATTACAAGAAAAAGAAGAATCAGTGAAGGAAATTTTTCACTAGCATGTTTTTTTTTTTTCTAGCTACCGTTCCTCACAGGGAGCCCAGAAGAAGTTCAGAAGCCCCAGAGGACAAATTGCTTCTCACTGTGATTATCAACATCCTGGTCTTAGCAGATCTTTTCTGCTACTTCTGCAGTGACTGCCTTTGATGTAAATATCAGGTTGAAGCAACAGGAAAGGGATCTTGCATCAGAAAAGTGCATGATAAATACCTCATATCACACTTTCTATGGCACACGTTTTGGGACAGGCAGGGGCCTTTCTTTCCTTTCAACTGAAGCGCATTTGTCTCTGTCTGAATCAGAAAAGCCGCTGACATTTTCATCCTGTTAGAATTCTTCAACTTCTTCTTGTAGTTTTTGTTTAGAATCAGGAAGGGGACTGAATCGGGCCTATGAATTATGGAGCTCCTGCTTCTGCTTCTGATGAAGCTGGTGTCCCAGCCAGTCATTGGGAAGCTTAGAATGAAGTGCCTGCTGAATTTTCAGAACCAGGATGGAAAACATCCACTGAGCTATTACAAACCAGGAGACCATCTCATTAGTATTGTCGTCTCTGCATCAAAGATATCACCTGTAGTGCCGCCTTTCCACATGGCTCCTTACAGTCAGTCCAGCATGTAAGTCATTCAGTGTGATGGAGTTGCATTCCCTCCATTTGCAGTTCTAACACTCTTATTTTCAATTTATTTCACTTTCTCCTACATTGCACAATCTGTCTAATTTCTTGTATCATTTATTTATTTATTTATTTATTTATTTATTTATTTAGTTTGCTTGCTTGTTTATTTGTTTATTTATTTATTTTGTCAAGTACGTATTAGATTATATGTATGTATGTATGTATGTATAAGCATGAAATGAAAACATAAAATGAGTACAATTAAAGGGAACATTAGGACAGGGACAGTAGGCATGCTGGTGCTCTTATGCACGCCCCTTACAGACCTCTTAGGAATGGGGTGAGGTCATGATTTCTATTGTTTCCCTCTTTTTTCTGGGCAAGGTTCAAATTGGGGCAAAAAAAAAAAAACCCTCAAAAGAAGTCCAGACTATTTTCTTCTCCCCACTCAATACTGCCTTCATCATAAACATGATTATGAATACATGAAATGGATACGAATAAAAGGGGACATTAGGACTGGGACTGTAGCACGTTGGTGTGCTTATACACACTCCTTACAGACCTCTTAGGAATGGGATGAGGTCAACAGTAGACAGTCTAAGGTTAAAAGATTTTGGGGTTTGGGGAAGAAACCACAGAGTCAGGTAGTGCATTCCAGGCATTGACCACTCTGTTGCTGAAGTTTTCTGCAATTGAGTTTGGAGCAGTTTATTTTGAGTTTGTATCTATTGTGTGCTCATGTATTGTTGCGGTTGAAGCTGAAGTAATCATTGACAGATAGGATGTTGCATCAGATAATTTTGTGTTCTACGCTTAGGTCAGACCGAAGGCAGCGTAATTCTAAATTGTCTAAGTCCAAAATTTCAAGTCTGGTGGCATAAGATATTCTGTTGCAAGCAGAGGAGTGGAGGACTCTTCTCATGAAATATATTTATCTTTTATCTTTATCTTTTATTAGATTTATATACCGCCCTTCTCCTTTCGGACTCAGGGCAGTGAACAGCCAAAATATCTCTGGACTCTCTCAGTTAATTGTATTAATGTCTGATATGCAGTGCAAGTTCCAGACAGGTGAGCTGTATTCAAGAATTGGTCTAGCAAAAGTTTTGTATGCCTTAGCTTGCAGTACAATATTACCAGAGAAGAAGCTACACAAGATTAGGTTAACAACTTTTAATGCCTTTTTGGCAATGCTGTTACAGTGAGCTCTGGCACTTAGATCATTTGAGAGGAGTATATCCTGATAGCTATAGAGGATGACTTATTTTTAGAATTGCTTTTCTGTGTCACTTATGAAAGATCCTCTTCATTTTATGAGCAATCTACTTTAATATTTGAATGTTATGAATTCTGGTTACTGGGAAGATAAAAACGTTATTGGGGATTTGCCCACCTTTACACCAGTGGAGGACTGTCTTCATTCTATCATCCCAATGCTCATAAAAATTAAGCGCTGATGGATGACTATTTTTTTAATTCTGGTTTGGGATCTGTATTGGCTTAAGACTTTGTAGGTTTATGGAGACAAAAATGATTTGAAAAGTATTTTTTTTTTGTTTCTGTTGTTGATGATGATAACATGAAATCTTTTTACAGTAGTTTATCTACAACTCGCTTTAAAATGCTATGCCTCATTTTTGCCGTTCAACTGGTCAACATGAATCCCCAACTCCTCCACAATCTCACATTGGGCTACAACATCCATGACAACTATTTGACCACACTTGGCACTTCAGATGCCTTGCTGGATATACTCTCTGCTGGAGAAGCCAATGTTCCCAACTACAGCTGTGGAAGGATGGACCACCTTTTGGGTCTTCTTGATGGGGCTAAGAGGGACATCTCCACCCAAGTGTCATCATTAGTAGGCACTTACAAAGTTCCACAGGTTTGTGTGTTTGAGTGTCTGTTTCTCTATATGATAAAGTGAGTGGGGAGGTGAATGAGTGATAAATCAAATATATCTTCTTTGTGGAATTTAAGAGCTACTTTTCACCATAGCCATTATAGCTTTCATGAATAGGAATTGAGTTCCACAGTGGACAAGGAACAAGGATTAAAGAAGATATATCATATCATATTGTTATGACACCTTCCTCTTGCTGGGGGTGGATATGATGTGAAGGTGAGGAGAGACTCTATGTCCAATCAAAAAGCATTATGTTCAATCAAAAACATTCCTCCAGGCCTTCCTGTCCTCTACCATCCTCTGGAATCCATTTAAGCTCACGCTTACTGCTTCAGTGACTCCATCCAGCCACCTCATTCTTTGTCGTCCCATTCTTCTTTTGCCCTCAACCTTTCCCAGCATTAGGCTCTTCTCCAGTGAGTCCTTCCTTCTCATTAGGTGGCCAAAGTATTTGAGTTTCATCTTCAGGATCTGGCCTTCTAAAGAGCAGTCAGGGCTGATCTCCTCTAGGACTGAGTGGTTGGATCACCTTGCAGTTCAAGGGAGTCTTCTCCAGCACCATAGTTCAAAGGCCTCAATTCTTTGGCGCTCAGCCTTTCTTATGGTCCAACTTTCACAGCCATTCATTGCAACTGGGAACACCAAAGCCTTGACTGTACGCACTTTTGTTGGCAGGGTGATGTCTCTGCTTTTTAGTATGCTGTCTAGATTTGCCATAGCTTTCCTCCCCAGGAAAATAAATTCTGTGACTACCTCCATTTCTTCCCCATCTATTTGCCAGGAAGCATTTGCCATAGTAAACGAATAAATATTAAGGAGGAAATTGATTGCCCTTAAAATGGAACTCAGACTGTTGGCCCTGATCAAAGCCCTTTCTAAAAGGATTTATTGGAGAGTGTGGTTGGGGCTCAATGAAGCCACGACAAGTAATATTAATAATTAACAGGGATAAGACAAGCATGCATATTTGAACTATTGCAATTCAGTATAGATATTGATGACTTACCAGAACTAATGAAGGATTCTGAAGTACACATGCCTAAGGAACTAAATACCTGTTTAACACCATCTTTTAGTTTCATGATATATTATTATCATAGTCTCAAGATGTCTGCCAGAGTTTGCTGAGAAGAGTTGGTTCCTACCATCGTAATAATTCTCTGATTATTAATAAATCAAAGTCAAAAGTTATGGTCTTTGGAAATGACATCATAGCCATCAATTAACATCATTCCTTACCGAGAGATAGGCATAGTTTTTTCTGAGACTGAATGTAAGCTGCCTCTTCATCAAAGTAGCTTATTTAGAAACAAAACATCAGTGAATTTGCTGAAGTTGGATTTATTAAAGTCTAGTATTATGAACTATGGTGCTGGAGAAGACTCCTGAAAGTCCCTTGGACTGCAAGGTGATCAAACTGGTCAGTCCTAGAGGAGATCAACCCTGACTGCTCTTTAGAAGGCCAGATCCTGAAGATGAAACTCAAATACTTTGGCCACCTAATGAGATGGAAGGACTCATTGAAGAAGAGCCTAATGCAGGGAAAGGCTGAGGGCAAAAGAAGAAGGGGACGACAGAGAATGAGGTGGCTGCATGGAGTCACTGAAGCAGTAGGTGTGAACTTAAATGGACTCCAGAGATGGTAGAGGACAGGAAGGCCTGGAGGAATGTTGTCCATAGGGTCTCAATGGATCGGACATGACTTCGGAACTAACAACAAAGTATTTTGGCCCTGATCTAACCCCAAATATTATTCTGTATCCTTCATTGCTTTTCCAGATCAGTGATGGAACTGCTTCAGAGGCTCTGAGTGATAGAAGTCATTTCCCTTTTTTCCATCGGATGCTCCCTAAAGAAGGCATTGAGTATCCAGGAATTGTCCAATTGCTCCTTCATTTCAGATGGACATTGATTGGTGTCTTTACTTCAGACACAGAAAAAGGAGAGAATTTCATGAGGATTTTTATTCCTATGCTCATCAGGAATGGAATTTGTGCTGTTATATCACAAAGATTTTCAATGACTAGGCATACAGCAGTCTTTATGGATGCCATCTTCAAGTGGAGACGAGTCAATGTCTTTGTTCACTTCATAGAATATGTGAACATTTGGGACAGAATTCTTTATTTCCATTTAACACTTGAAAATTTGCCGGGACCTATTGAAGAGAAAGTCTGGATCATAGGTGCCCTTGAGCATTTAATAATGAGTCAGGACAGACTTTTCAAACATGTCCACAGTATTTGGACCTTTGGTTTTCAGGAAAAAGAAAAGCCAAAAGATGATGACTTTGAAATCACTTTCTTTCTGATACCTCTAATTGAAGATCACTATTTTTACTGTTCTTTTTCAAAGCATGTCTCTTCTGTCAAAGGCCGGAGACGATGCACCCAGAAAGCGCCACTGGAGACCCAAGAGGAAAAGGAGAGAATATGGATCCGATATCATCGTCATTTCTACAGTGTCATGAAGACTCTGGCCCATGTCTTGAATGTTGCATATTCCTCCAGATCCAGGAGGAGAAGGAAGGAGGGTGAAAAGAATTTGGGGGCTCCATGGCTGCAGCCCTGGCAGGTATATGGTCCTAACAATGAGTCATCAAACTTACATATGTTTATGGGTATCCAAAGGGGTAGAAGAGGAAACATCTTGACCTACCTCTGCTACAAAAGGCCAACAGGTTTGGCTAATCTAATCTCTTCAGGCATAATGTTCCAAAGAGCAGGATCTATGATATATACCATATTTTTTGCAGTATAAGATGCACCAGAGTATAAGACACACCTTAGTTTTTGGGGAGGAAAATAGCAGAAAAAAATTCTGCCTACCAGTTATTCATCTGGCTAGTGTCCTTAGTCTGGTCAGCTTCAGAACATTAGTTTGCTGGTTTTGAGTGTGAATGTGCCAGGTTGGGGATAAAAAACAGCTTCTAAAGCACAGCTGATCATTGGAGAGAGAAGCAATGAGAAAAGCAGGCGAAGCGCAGAAGATCGCTTCGCTCACTAGCACCATGTTAGGGCTGGAAAAAAGCTTCAAAAAAGGTACATTCAGAGTATAAAATGCACCCAAATTTTAGGGGGCGAGTGCATCTTATATTCCGAAAAATATGATATAGTTTCATATTAAACATTGCTAATTTTAAAAGGATGTGTGCAGTTTTAGATAAATTGCTGTACGTATAGGTTTGTGATTAGCATCATAGAGTTTTACTTTCACAAATCTCAAAGAACTCCTGAGAACATCTCTAGCCCAACCCCTCCACTCTGCAGGAATTTTGGTTAACGTTTCTATGACTGATGGCTGCTTGATGTTTTTATTAAGACAATCATGAAGGGGAAACTGAACTTCTCTGGTTACACTGGTTCAGCTCTTAAACTGCTCTTTCTTTTAAGCTGTAAATGAAGACTCAATCACACAGTCCAAAAGCATCTAAAAATGTTAAATCATGGCAACTGGACCAAAGTTTATTGAACTGAGGCATTTTGTTACTCATCCAAGTAATTTCTCCAATCAAAATGAAAAAATTAAGTTAGGAAGAGAGTCAGAGTCATTGGAACGTATTAATTCTTGCCATACCAACTGCAAGGATTTCTCCCCAAAACATATTGCAAAGTAACAATACATTTGTACATTTGAAGTAGTCACTTAGATGAGTAACGAAACATCACAGTTTAATAAATGTAAGTCCAGTTGCTATCATTTAACCTTTTAGATTTCTTTTAAAATGTTTTTCCTCTCCTTCAACCAGAATCTCTCCTTTTCTATCTAAATTCATTTTCCCCCTGTTCACACTCTGGAATAACAGTGAACAGATCTTCAGCTTCTGGTAATACCTTTCAGTTATTAGAAGAGAGCTGTCTTCTAATCCTTCTGTTTTTCAGTACCCGAAGACCAATGTAGGAGGGGAACACCACCAAGACAGTGCCAGGACCAGTAGGACTGGTCCTCCAACTAAGAGATTGTGTAAATCAGAAAAGGTGCTTGCAGAATCCTTCTGTTTTTCAGTTCCCAAAGACCAACATGGTTTTCTCCTTGTTGTCTTTCCTTAAAATTAAGAGCAGCTTCTTTGATCTCTTTTTTCAGTTCATTGTCTTCCCTAAAGCTGATCCAGATTTTCTTCAGTTTCTTCTTCAAGAGGTTCCTGCAAGGCAGTCTTGAACTTGAGTTGGATCTTCCCAAACCAATACATTCACTTCCTGAGGTTTTCATGGCTGCATTTACCTTCTTTCCATGAGCATCACACAGACAACTCACATCTAGTTTCCTAAAATTATTATTTTGAGATTATTCTCAAAAATGTTTTTATCATGTTTGCTATCCTTCTTCCTTTGTATTTCATGCTTGCTCTGTCTACCCCCCCACTTTAGCGGAGGGGAAAAAAATCCTGATACGTGTCATGACACCCCCATGACAATGTGATAACCCCTGTTCTAAGTTACACATTAAGAAACTACAAACAAAATCTTAAAGAAAGATCTACATTGATCTTTACATGATAGCAGTGTTCCAATATCTCAGGGGTTGCCACAAAGAAGAGAGAGTCAAACTATTCTCCAAAGCACCTGAGGGTAGAACAAGAAGCAATGGGTGGAAACTAATCAAGAAGAGAAGCAACTTAGAACTAAGAAGAAATTTCCTGACAGTTAGAATAATTAAATAGTAGAACAACTTGCCTCTAGAAGTTGTGAATGCTCCAACAGTAGAAGTTTTAAAGAAGATATTAGATAACCACTTGTCTGAAGTGGTGTAGGGTTTCCTGCCTAAGCAGGGGGTTGGACTAGAAGACCTCCAAGGTCCCTTCCACCTCTGTTATTCTATACTGTTCTGTTCTGTTTTATTCTACATGGTAGCTGCCATCCATTTGTTTTTTATACAAGCTACATTTCACATTCAAATGTGAAAAGAGTAAGAGTAAGAAAACAAAATTGCTGCTTTTACATTTTCTGGATGTTTCCATTCTAGTTCCATCCTTTCCTGGAGAAAAATGATTTTTGGAATATTTCCCAGAGGAAACTATATTTGGATGAAAATGGAGATGTAGGAGCAGATCTGAAAATCATTAGTTGGGTGGTTGCCCCTGAGGAGGATCCCATTCACAAAGAACTTGGGAGTTTTGAAAGACAGAGACTTATTATCAACCAAGATACTCTTTCATGGTTAAAGTTGCTCAACAAGGTAAGGAAAATATTCATGTCTTTTCTCCTTTTTCCAGAGCCTTAAAACCGATTTCAAGTGACTAAGCCAAGTCAAGAAGATGGATAAGTTTCCTTGACAATTAAAGGTGGGGAATAGAAACCTCATAGTTTTAACAGATTAACGGAGTTGGAAGGGACTTTATAGGTCATCTAGTCCAACCCCCCGCTCAAGCAGGAGAGCCTACACCATTTCTGACAAATGGCAGTCCAGTCTCTTCTTGAAAGCCTCCAGTGATGAAGCTCCCACAACTTCCGAAGGCAAGCTGTTCCACTGGTTGATTGTTCTCGCTGTCAGAAAGTTCCTCCTCTTTTCCAGATTGAATCTCTCCTTGGTCAGTTTCCATCCATTATTCCTTGTCTTATTCCTTCAGGTGCTTTGGAAAATAGCTTGAACCCCTCGTCTCTTTGGTAGTCCTTCAAATATTGGAACACTGTATTTAACCTCCAGTCCCCCTGATTGCTCTCCTCTGCACTTTTTCTACAGTATCAACATCTTTTTTATAGTGTGGTGACCGAAACTGGATGCAGTAGGTGTGGTCTTACTAGGGCTTTATAGTGTGGTATTAGTACCTCACTCAATCTGGATTGTAGCCCTCTGTTAATGAAATTTAGGACTGCACTGGCTTTTTTTCAGTTTTCATAGACTCCTTGGGAGGGTTCAGTACTATTGACCAAGGTGTGCTCGAGTGGCTACAATATGGAACATTGTTTTAAGTTGACTACAATATGGAACATTGTTTTAAGTTGACATTGTTTAAGTTATGTCCAGCATGAGTGCTGGTTAGGACGCAGATCCTGAACCTTTGGTGTTCCTTCTGAAATCTAGTTTCTCCATAAAACTGGTGAGATAGGCTCTCAATTGCTGAGAATTGTGGTGCTGGCAGCCTTAAGTTCATTTGTTCCTTGTCCTAAAATAGCAAAGAAGAAGGCAATTCTGTCAGCCAATGCCTAAATTCAGGTTTGTACTGAATCACAGCAAATTGACTCCAGGCTGGATGGAGGTCCTTTTAGTCCCATTGACAAATAAACTTCAACTTGCCCTGGTTGGAGTCAGGGTTTCCTAAAAGTGCAGTGTCAAGTTTCCTAAAAGTGTAGGCCCATAGTCTTGGATGTTTTTAAGCATCTCAGACCAGGGCAGAGGTATCTATGCTCCAATTTAACTCATTGGGATAGTGGAATTTAGGAAGGTGATCCGAGAATTTCAGTTCACCGGAAATCATAATGACTAGTTGCTGTGAGATAACGAACTGGCTCAGAAAACTGAAGCTCTGAAATATGACTTTGTTTGAAAGAAAAGCAATTCCTGATAGCAGAAATAAGGAGAGATAATTTGAAAATAAATGCTCATTGGAGTTGGCCTTTGGTTTGCCAGCAGGTACTTTATCTGCAAATCCCCTGAATGCAATTGTTTATTTTGACATCTGGGTTCAGTTCCAAGTAGGGAAGAAAGACATTGGAAACATGGAGACTGCTTGGAAAGATGGTCTTTAATGGTGGACAGGACCACATGGTTTGAGGTCCTGGGGGAAAAAATGAAAAAGTTGCTGAGAGAGCCCCGGTTTTATGCCCTCTCTGGGTTTTTGAATTTGAGCTTGTATTCTGATTAGTTGTCAGACTCCCTTGGGGTCATGCAGGGGCAACTCTGTAGGCTCTCCTGAGTCCCAAGGTTGGTTGACTCTTGCTGGGTGATGATGTAATGAAAGGGCTTTGGGATTCCTATTATGGATCTGCCTGAAGGAGGTAGATCTTTGTTATGTAGAATAGATTGCCCCAGGCCTTAATGGCTCATTGACAGAGGTGGGGGAGGGGTTGAGTTTCTCTCTCCGTTTTAGGGGAAATATTCTGCCCTTTTAATATTTCCTAAAATATCTCATTTCTTAGGAGTGGGGTCTGTGCTAACTTCCTACAATTGTTAACTATCTTGAGACACTCTGGGCAAAAACAAGACTCCACATTTAACTCAAAATAAAATATTTTTTTAAATGCCACTTGATATCACCTAAATGTAGTTATTCAACAGAAAGGATTATTATTTTGGATACCTAGCTAGGCCTTAGAAGTATTGATTTCCAGCAGGGATCACGATTGTATCACCCATGCTTTAGAAAAAGATGCTTAAAATGTTCAAGTGACTTTTTCTCATGACTTTGTAGGAAATTAGCTCCCACCCCTTTCCTGGAAGAATGAAATATTTTAGGAAATATTTAAAAAGGCAGAATATTATGTTTCCCTGGGTGAGAAATGGAGAAGCATGTTTTAAAGCAGCTCCCACCTTCTTGCCCCCCACCCTTTGTTAATGGGCCAGGGGCAGAAACTCAATCTTTGTCAATGGATCATCACAACACAATAGGACTCAACTGCAACACAATAGCAGCAGAAACTCACCACATGTGACCTGGGAAAATTACATCAGCCAGCAAGGCTAGCTAAGACCCCCACCACTTGGGAGTCTGACAACCAATCAGGATACTCTTTCGGGGCCCCAAGAAATACAAAACCAGAGAGAGCATAAAACCCGGTGACTCGCTGTATCTGCCCTTTTTTCTGTTCAGGAACTCAAGCCATGTGATCCTGTCCATCATTAAACCATCTTTCCAAGCAGTCTCCATGTTTCCAGTGTCTTTTTCCCCACTTAGAGCAGAACCCAGAAGGATATTTCTTCCTACAACTTCTCCTCCATCTTATCTCACTACAGTTCTAGAAACTAGACAGTTTGTTTTTGTCTCATTTGACCAAGATGGGAACCATATAAATTTTAAAAAATATATAGAAATAAACAAAGAACATCTTTAAAATGGAAAGCTCTAATTTGTAAGGAATTTTTCCATGTATCTTAATTGGAAGATGGCTTTGGACTACTTTCAAAGGCTTTACAATGTTTTACCTAGTTCAGAAAAAACCCAGTAGTCAGAGGTTTCTTCCTCTTATCAGCATTGTTTATCTTAATTTTAATAAATGTAATATAAAAATTAAGAAAACTTTTAGAATAAATTTTATTCTAAAATTTAACATGAATACATCTTCAAACTTCAAATCATACATATGAAGAATGGAGGAATTAACGTTCATACAACCATGAGGAGAAACCTATTGGTAGTCACTGAATTAAATATTTTCTCAATTCCATCCTTCCAGACATATTGTATTGATTATAAATTAACAGAGTTGGAAGCGACCTTATAAGTCATCTAGTCCAACCCCACTGCTCAAGCAGAAGATCCTACACCATTTCTGGCAAATGGCAGTCCAATCTTTTCTTGAAAGTCACACAACTTCCAAAGGCAACTTCTGTTCCATTGGTTGATTGTTCTCACTGTCAGAAAGTTCCTCCTCTTTTCTAGGTTGAATCTCTCCTTGGTCAGTTTCCATTCATTATTCCTTGTCTGGCCTTCAGGTGCTTTGGAAAATAGCTTGACCCCCTCGTCTCTTTGGTAGTCCTTCAAATATTGGAACACTGTTATCATGTCTCCCCTGGTCCTTCTGTTCACTAGACTAGCCATGCCCAGTTCCTGCAACCATTCAAATGGCAGTCCAATCTCTTCTTGAAAGCCTCCAGTGATGAAGCTCCCACAACTTCTGAAGGCAAAAGCCTTCAGTTGATTGTTCTCACTGTCAATGCAATGCAATTGCAATAAAGTATTCCAGAAGCAAAAGGGAGGAATAGGTCAGTAGTTGTATCTCCTGCAAACATTTATCTAAATGAAGCCCAGAGATTACTTGGCTAATATTCATGCCAACCTCCATTTTCTATGGATATTTAGTCCTAAATTTTTGTTCTGTTTTTATATTCCTTGCTTTACTGCAGTCTTTGCCTGAGTCCAAATGTGTGGACAATTGTCATCCTGGATTTGTCAAAAGAGCTCGAGAAGGAGAGCCACTTTGCTGCTATGACTGCATTCCATGTCCGGAGGGGACTGTCTCCACTCAGGAAGGTGGGTGACACCAAAGAAAAGGGCAGGAAGTGGATTTGTCCAGAGGATTTTCATGAAAGTGAAAGTTAAAAGACATTGAATTGCAACTCTTTTCTTTCTTTCTTTTTTAAAAAATAATTTTTATTGAGTATTTTACATTTTAAAACCAAACACACAATAGCAAAGGAAATCAAAAGACAAAAATGAAAAACAAAAACAAAAACACACATACACCAGACGTTGAAATACAATACTAACAACAGATATATACAGTTTTACAACTTTCTGCATCGACTTTTGTCTTTACTCTTAGCTTTTATCCTCCCGCTCCGTCTCTTTATTTTTAAATAGTCATAATTAACTGTTTTGTTAGCAGGATCATTATTTACATTTATATCCAGTATGTTAATATCTAATTTCACTTTATATTCTTATTTCTTAATTTGATTTCTGTTTTCCAACCATGTATAAAACCTATTCCACACTTTATAATAATCCGAGTCTTCTCTTTCTTTGATCTCCATTGTTAATTTATCCATTTCAGCGCATTCAAGAATTTTCTTTATTATTCTTTCTTCCGATGGTGTATTGGTCAACTTCCACACTTGCGCTAGAGTAATTCTAGCCGCTGTTAGAATATGCAATATAATATAATAGAGACTTTTTTCCATTTTTCTATCAATCATTCCTAGGAGGAACATCTCTGGTTTAAAATCTATCTTTTGGAGTGTAATCTCTTCCAACCACCCTTTAATTTTATACCAAAATTTCCTCACCTTAGGGCACATCCACCACATGTGGTAGTATGTCCCTAGTTTGTGACCACATCTCCAACATTGGGGTGATAAATTGGGGTACATTTTGGCCAGTCTCGCTGGTGCTAAATGCCACCTATAAAACATTTTATAGCTGTTTTCTTTGTATGAAAAAAGAGCACAACTCTTTTCATTTTCTTTTCAAATTGCAAAATTTCTTATAGAAAGGAAAGAAGAACAAACAACCTAGAAGGAAGTGCTGGGAAGAGATAGGAGAGTTGTGGTTGATTGTGCAAGCTTTACTACTGACACAGGAAACATCTCTTCTGCTTTTTAGTTTTGATGTCTACTACCAAGTTCAGCTTTCTAAGAACATCTGAGTTCTTTGAAACTTGAGAACTTCTCATAGGTCCAACTCCTAGAAGAGTTGTTGATATGCATTCTAAATTGGTCTCTCCTTGAGGATCACTTGAGCATAGTATCAGTGGTCCATAATGAGGCGGTATGGACAATTATGAGTGCATCTGTTTACACACATATTACCACTGCTGCCAATAGCCATTCCAAATAATTATTTCCAGGACTACCATTCTCTGCCAGCCAAGAGATTTCACAAAATAGATATCACACACCCAGTATATTAATAAGTGTGTATGTGTGTCAGTGGTGGGATTCAGCCGGTTCTCTCCAGATCGGGTGAACGGGTAGCAGTGACTGTGGGAGGCTCCACCCACCCATCCGGATGTAATGCGCAAGGACTGCGCATGTGAAGAAGGCCGTGCGCATGCACAGAGGCAGCACGAGCACTCACATTTGTGAACCGGTAGGGAAGGTAAGTGAATCCCATCTCTGGGGTGTGTTTGTACACACACAGAGACTATATTGTTTTATCTTATTTTGGTGGAATTGTTAACAAATGCTTCTTTGAAAATCCTCAGAGTATTAGATTTTGTTCTTGAAATATGAAAGGACAGAATATTAAAGAAATATTTACTTTTGGTTTTCTCAGATACTGAAAAATGTACCAGGTGTCCAGATGAAAAATATCCAAATGAAGACCGAGTTCAATGTATCCCCAAAGTGATCACTTTCCTTTCTTATAAAGAACACCTGGGAAACATCTTGGTCTCCTTTGCCCTACTCTTGTTCCTAACCACAGGTCTTATTTTAAAGCTATTCCTTAAATACCAAGAAACTCCCATTATCAAAGCCAACAACCGGGACCTCTCTTACATCCTCCTGGTCTCCCTCCAGCTTTGCTTCTTATCTACTTTTCTTTTCATTGGTCAACCAAGTAAAGCCACCTGCCTTCTCCGACAAATGGTTTTCAGCATCAGCTTCTCAGTGGCCATTTCTTCAATCTTGGCCAAAACAATTACAGTGGTGCTGGCTTTCCTGGCCACAAAACCAGGAAACCAAGTGAAGAGATGGTTAGGAAAGAGCTTGGCCAACTCAATCATCATTTCTTGCTCTGCTGTCCAAATTATCATCTCCTTTATCTGGCTTGGAGTTTCTCCTCCATTCCCAGACTCTGACTTCCACTCCCACCCTGGAAAGATCATCCTGCAATGCAATGAAGGGGCTGCTATCATGTTCTACATCACCCTCAGCTACATGAGCTTCCTGGCTTCCATCTGCTTCACGGTGGCTTTCCTGGCCAGGAATCTCCCTGGGGCCTTCAATGAAGCCAAACTGATCACTTTCAGTATGCTGGTCTTCTGCAGTGTCTGGGTCTCCTTTGTGCCGGCCTACCTGAGCACAAAGGGGAAATACATGGTGGCTGTTCAGGTCTTCTCCATTTTGGCCTCCAGTGCTGGGCTTTTGGGCTGCATCTTCTTCCCTAAGTGCTACATTATCATTCTGAGGCCAGACCTCAATACAAAGGAACAACTTACAGCCAGAAGAAATGTAGAAATGTGAGACAGAGAAAAACTCCACTATCAATATTTCCTGTATTCATAATCATGTTTATATTTATATCTGTTATCTTATACATGTTTGACAAACTAAATAAAAATAAATAAATAAATAAATAATTTTTTTGCCCTCTGGTCACAACCAGGCTTGGTGAGACATCATGAATGAGAACAACTTCAGTAGCAATAGACAAAGCACTTAGACTTATATACCGCTTCAAATTCTTTACAGCCTTCTCTTAGCAGTTTACAGAGTCAGCAAATTGCCCCTAACAATCTGGTTCCTCAATTTACCAACCTCAGAAGGAGGGCTGAGTCAACCTTGAGCCAGTGAGACTGGAACTGCCAAACTGCTGGCAGTCGGCAGTCAGCAGAATTAGCCTGCTTTAATTGCATCAAGTACATATTGAATTGGTTATTTTCTAGTTTAGTCTAGTGAAAAGAAAGACTGGGGTGATATGATAACAGTCGTATAATATTTGAGGGGCTGTAATAAAAAAGGGGGATCAATGTATTCCACAAAACACCTGAAGGCAAGATAAGAAATAATGAATGGTATAGGGTCTAGCTAGAGATATGTTCCCTGATTTATTCAGCTAGAGAGATGTTCCCTGAAAATGGGCTCCAGCACGAGCCTGCAAGCTTGGAAGAGAAAACCTCTGGTCCCAGTGACTGACCAGATTGGATCCTGCAACATTATCCTGGGACACGTATATTCAACTTCATTCAGCAGACCTCACAACCTGCTTCCCAAGGGAGCTTTTTCAGGAGGCAACTGGACTATCTTGTTTTTTCTTTGAAGACGTTTTGCTTCTCATCCAAGAAGTTTCTTCAGCTCTGACAGGACAGTAGGGAATGGAAGGGTTTATACTCCTTTAAATAATAGGAAGACTGGTACTTGAATGGCATATTGTGACTTTGGATAACTAAAAAATGAAGGGCTATGCCTTATATAAACATGTGTATTAATATTAGGATTAGCAATAGTGAGCCGATTAGAAGTTAGAATAGAGGTAGAAATGAGAAATAGGGGCAATATTAGCAGATACAATATATATAATATATAAACCCCCAAACAGTGGTGGGTTGCCCCCAGTTTGCACCGGTTCTATAGAAAAACTGGCAGAAGGCTCCACCCACCGACCATGATGTCATCAAAATGCTTCTGCGCATGTGCAGAAGCTTCTGCGCATATGCAGAAGAGTGTGCGGCCCCGCTGCGAACCGGTAATAAAGGTAAGTAGAACGCACCCGTGGCTCCAACTACTTATCTATATATACCAGTAACACAGGGACTCTCACAAGGCACACTTACCAAACACTTGGAAATATTTGGGGGAGGCTTTACACACAGCCTCAGAGATAAAAAGGCCAAAGGGGTCCCATTCCACCAACTACATCCACAGAAAAAGAAGAGGGACCCCAAGAAACACCCCAAACCAGATTCTGGGTGGGGGCTAGCAAGAAATTAGGTCATACCACCCACCGTGCTGTGGGCTCCGTCATTGTCACAGCTGCAGACCTCACAGCCCACTGATGATTTAGTAAAATAAGAAACTTCAAAATGCAAAGAATCTGAGTGTCTTACATGAAAGTGGAAGGGCAACACAGAGAGTGTCAAGGAAAAAGAAAGAAAGAAAACTTATACTCACCCTATAATTTTGTCCCTATTTACCTCATGATACATTCCATAGGCTGTAACGTTCCAGTCTCTTAGTCAGCTCTAACCCAAACACTGATATTGCTGAACAGATAGAAAATTTCACTTCAGGCCAAGCAATTTCAAAAATAGCCAACAGGTCCTACTCTTAAAATTAGGCAAGTTTCAAGGTTACTGATTTGCTCCCTTGGTGTTAGAAGACAGGCAGTACTAGAGTCAGGGATGGGCGGCGCTGGGTTCGCAGGGGTTCGGGAGAACCTCTAGTTAAGATTCTGTGTAGTTCGGAGAATCCCCAAATTCCACTCCTGGCTGGCCCCGCCCACCCCACCCTGTCCCTTCCAGGAGTCCCTACACAGCCCATTTTAGATGCAGGTAAGTGTAGGGCGCATGCAAAGGCTCGGTGAGGGTGAAAAATGGGCCTACAAGAGGGCCTACCAGAGCTTGGAGAGGCAGTTTTCACCCTCTCAGAGGCTCAAGAAAATCCTCTGGAGCCCAGGGAGGAAAAAAATGTTTCCCCCCCCCCACTGTAGTGCAGGAGACCAGCTAGGCCACACCCACCATGGCCATGCCCACTCAGCAACTGGGCAAAGAACCCCTTGCTAAAATTTTTGAAGCTCAGCCCTGACTAGAGTTATGTGTCATCAACCTAGAGTATCACCAAACTCTGGGTGAACTTCCCAAACTGTCTCTGGGGACAAGAAGAGCAGAATTCAGTTTCCTGGGTGTTGTATTATCTTCCTCCAGCATCACTTTCTGAAGATGTCTAGACAAAAATGACCACAACAGCTCCAGTGATGTATGTGAAGGAAATTTTTCTTTTCTTTTTTTTTTAAATAGTTTTTATTGAATATAAATATTAAAAAAGACATACATAACATATACACAACAAACATTTATACAACATATACACAAAAAGAGTGTAATTTCTTCTTAACCATTTTTTCAGAGTGACGTTCTACAATTCTACTTATAATATATTCCTTCACCTCTCTTTAATCTAATAATATTTTTTATTACATATATATGTATCAATCGGTAATATATCCCCTATATTTTTTGTATATTTCTATTTTTTAACCAATTATACCAATTATTCCAGAGACTTCCGGCGGTGACGTCGTCACGAATGGGTGAGGAAACGGAGGCTCCGTCTCTGAAACCCAAATTTCCTCATTAATTGCTCTTTAAGGGCATTCCCGAACTTGGAGGGATCGGGAAACGAAAGAGGAATTCGCGAAGCCCCCTGGTGTTGCGCTGTCATCAGGGAGGTCGAGCGATCAACCTCTTAAATTGGTGGAGAAGAAGTCGGCCTTATCGGTGGACAGGAGTGATGGCGCCCGCCTAGATCGAAGCAAAAAGTGGAAGCAAATCCGAGTGACTGTCAGATAGATCACCTACAATAGAGGCGGCAAACGGGACGCGCGATCGAATCAGAAGAAGCCAAGTGAGTTACAACAGCGGCGATACAAGAGGAGAAGGAAAAAAGGGGAAACAACTACAGCGCGGAAGAGAGAATCCCATAGAATGACTAAGCAAACATAAGAAAAGGAGAAATAGCGCTCGAAGCGGTGTGAGTGCGGACTTTTACAGCTGAGCAAAGGGAGCAGCCTGTGGACTCTGTGGATATAGACAAGCCGTTTGAACCTGGGAATTATAACTGATTCAAAACCCAAACATCGAAAACTGAGGGCAGAGACTGAAATACAGGACTAAGTAGTGAATTTCACGGATACAGAAAACCTGTCTGGATTTTGAACTTTGGATTTACAAATAACTTTGGACAATAAGAACTTAAGTTTAAAAAAAAAAAAGGATTTGAAAACTGAATGCAGAGATCCGATTACTGGGAGAAGAATTAAAAAAAAAAACTGACTGAGATGGACACAGATCACGTTTTTCTTTGACTGTGAAAGAACAGATTGAGAGAGGTAAAGCAAGAAGACAATAAGGACTAAAGAAAATAAAAATTAAGTGAATTATTAATTTTGAACTGTTTAATTAATTAATAAGTTTAATATTTGAAAGAAATATATAAGTTGACATTATTTTTATAGCTATAAATTGTATTGTGAAATTGTAGTTAGACAAGGAATTATTGTTAAAGTGAAAGACTGATTTTTATACAAAATAACAGATGAGTTGACTGTATCTCTGAGATAGACTGATTGATAAAGGGGGTAATTGGAAAGATTGCTAATTAGAAAATTAAGAAAATTAAATTAAAATCTTGATTGATAAGTAAATAGATTTATACTGTGAATAAGAATTAATTGCTCAATTGGGATAACTGGCAATATAATATAATATAACTATATATAAGTTGTGCGGTGTATAAGTAGTATTTGGAGGGGAAAAGAGATATTAAGGAATAATTTAATAATTGATGTTAAGGTTGGAAAGCTTTACACGAATATTAAAAATGTCTACAACATCCACCATAACAAAGACAGGGAAAAAACCTACAACCAATACGTTAGTAATAACTCCTTCCCCCTCACAACAAAAAACAATAGATAGCATGATGGGGAAAGAAAAAGAAAAAGAAAAACTGGAAATGGCACCTAATGTAATACAAGATATGTTTCAAAAGACCCAGGAAACACTTCTCCAAACACAAGAAAAAATAGCTGAAAATCAGGAAGAAATGAGAACGTTCCATGCAGAGATTAGAAATGAATTAGGAGAAGTCAAGGAAGATATCAAGACTATGAAGGATAAAATTGGGGGCATTCAAAATTCTATAGCAGAAAATGAACAGAGAATTAGGAAAACGGAAACAAAAATAGATCATGTGGAATTAAAAGTAGAAGCAATGGAACAAAAAACCCTACAACTAAACAAAGAAATGTCAGACTCCTTGGCCATGCTCGAAATGGAAAAGGCCTCATACTTCTTGCGTTTTCAAAATGTTCCAGAAGAAAAAAATGAGGATTTAGAAGGAAAGATGGTGGAGATTATTGCAGGAATGATACAAAAAGAGCCAGAAGAAATAAAAGGACAATTGGAAGAAACTTATCGTGTACAAACAAATTATATAAGAAGACACAGATTGGCGAGAGAAGTCCATGTTAAATTTAAAAAAAAATCAATCCGAGATGAAGCCTATAAGAAATCTAGAGAAGAAACGGTGATCTATAATGAAAAAGAAATTATAATTTTAAAACAGATACCTCGAAGAGTAAGAAATCTATGACAACAATATCAGTTTTTAACACAACTATTTTTTTTTATTGAAAAAGTTTTCAAATACAAGTTTTTCCCCCTTTTTTCCCCCCTCCCCCTCCCTAACCCCCCCTCCCCCCTCCCCCCTGTGACTTCTTCATAACAAAAAACCTAATTCATAACAGATTACTTACTCCCTCCTCTAAATACTGACCTTTACTTACTAGAAATATTATTATTATAACATCCCCTTTTAACCATACATTTCAAAAAAGAAAAAAAGAGAGAGAGAAAAAGAAAAAGAGAAAGAGAAAAGATTCTACTATGACATTATATGATGACTTCTAATTTAACATATTTTTATAACCCCCAATTTAACAATAATCTGCCCTTTTTCTCCTCTTTCAAACTTTTATCTATATATTATTTTACAACATTTCAAAACCACCTTCCGCTTTAAAAATATATAGTAAATCCTGCTTTAACATTTAATCTTTTGTGTATATTAATATAACATTTTAAAGCGGCCTGCCCCATAAATCCTAATTTAACATTTATTCAACTCTGTCCATTTCCTCCACTCCCCTAAATATATCACTTAAACATCCCTTTTCTTAAACTAATCAATCTGTAAACTAGCTTATTCACCCACTTTCCTGCAAAATTGCCATGCACAACAATTCTTAATATCTTTGAGTCACTACCCACTCTGCTTAAAAATACATATATATATATATACGTATATATTCCAATATATCTAAATAGAAAAGAAAAGACAATGACTTTAAGTTTATAGTCCATATAATATCTTCTTTGAAGTCTTTCCGCTGGATTATTAAGACCATCATCCATAATAGGGTAACATAGCTTCCTGATGCAACAGTTTGTTCAAAATCTTCAATCATATCTGCCCCCATCAGTAGTAAATATCCTCATATATATATAAAAGTAAAAGCAACCACCCGAGTGACATTATAGTTATATTCCATATAGTTGTAATTGTGGCTTTCATCAGGATTATTGATTCCCATCATCCTAGTGGGTAACAACCAGATCTTCTGCATGCCCCAACGTAACTCTCTTGCCTTGTAACTCAAGATAGTTATAATATATTTATCGGTACAAAAAAAAAAAAAATCCAAAGTAGATGATTCAAATCCAACAGTTTAAGGCTCTTTTCACATCCCAGAATTACGGCAATGCAGAGGTCTGTCACTGTCCTCAGGATAATATTAACCAATACTTCGCCTCCACTGTCTTTTCACATATTCATACATTTTTTAAAGTCAGTGGCTTCACTGTTGCTTGATTTAGAAATTTCTATTTTTGTACGACCTATTTCTTTTTTTCTTTTCTTTTTGTGGGTTTAATTTCCATCCTGGTTTCCTTTCTACAGATTGTATATCAACTAATCGGTTTTCATTCTGCTTTATAGGTTGATCTTGTTGGTTTTGTTTTTGTAGCTCGTGTGTCTTTTTTGCCCATTGTATATCATCTGGTTGGTATCCATACTTGTCTTTGACTTGATAAGTCATCACATTAGAGTCAGATGGCACTTCTCTCAAATTTGTAAATAATCCGGCTGGGGTATCCAAAAAATCCAAAGGCAATTTATCTGGTACAGTCTCTGTAATTCGATATTTTCCCAAGAGAATTTCATAACACACATTTTAGACTAGAAGTAGAACAGGAAAGCAAGGAGGAAACAGATAGTAAAAGTCAAGAAGAAGAACCAATAGAAACAAATGAAGAAAAAGAAATAAGACAGAGGCAAGAAAAAGAGAGAGAACAGAGAGAAGGTGCAAAACCTAGGGAACGGATGGAAACAAGAAACACAAAAAAAAACCAGATACAATAGGCAATGGATGAACAGATCAAACTCTTTTCGGTAAACATTAATGGCTTAAATGCCCCAAAGAAAAGGAATCAAATTTTCACAAAATTACGAAAATTAGAAGCAGATGTGATATGTCTGCAAGAAGTACACATTCAAAAAGATTATCAAAAAATCCTAGAAAACCCCAAATTAGGAAAACTATATTTATCTCTGGCCCAAAAAAAGAAAAAAGGAGTAGTGATTTACGTAAAAGAAAAAAATACAATCTAAACTAGTCTATACCGATGAGCAAGGTAGAGTGGTGATGGTTGAATTAGAAATAGGAAAGAGGAAAATGTTAATTGTAGGGATTTATGCACCTAACCAAAAACTACAGGTTTTTTTTAAAGATCTACATATAAAATTAGCAGAATTAGAATATGACGATATTTGTGTAATAGGGGATTATAATGCAATAGTAAATGCAAAGAAAGACTACAAAACTGGGGGAAAAAAACAAAAGAAAAAAGAAATACTTCCAAAAGAATTCTTTACTATGGCTGAAGAACTAAACTTGGCAGACGTATGGAGGGAAATACATGAAGAAGAGGCCCAATACACCTTTTACTCCCATCCGCATAACTCCTGGTCAAGACTGGACATGGCATGGATGACCCCAAATATCAAAATAGAAGTAGAAAAAATTGAGATAGGCACAAACCAATGGGCAGACCACAATCCACTATTTATAAATTGGAAAGGGGAAAGAAGACGTAAGAGATGGACAATGAACCAAAGATTATGTAAAGAAAAAGAATTTAATTTGATGTTAGAAAAGGAAGTAAAAATATTCTTCCAGATAAATAAAATAGAGGAAACCTCTTTACAAAACACATGGGATACTTTAAAAGCATATATAAGGGGCCTAGTAATAGCATATACGAGGAAAAAGAATAAAGAGAAGAAAAAACAATTAGATAATTTAGAGAAAGACCTAAAACAAATAGAACAAAAACTCCAGGAAAAGCCCCAGAACAAAACAATAAGAGAAGAATGGGAAATGATTAAGCATAAATTGAATTTGATAAACCAAATAGAACTAGCCCAAAAAATAAAAATGGCGAAACAAAACTATTTCGAATAGGCAAATAAAACGGGCAGATGGCTAGCCTATAAACTGAAGAAAGAACAGAAAAAAAAGAATGATATACCAATTGAAAGATGATAAAGGAGAAATTCAACATAGTAAAGAGGCCAAAAAAGAAATTATTAAGAAATTTTATGCAAACCTATATAATCAGGGGAAAATAGAGGAAGACAAAATAAAACAGTACATAGGGAAATCAGGAATGCCAAAAATCACAGAAGAACAAAGAATCACTCTCAATAGGCCAATAACCAAACTAGAACTAGATGAAGTACTGAAAAAGCAAAAAAACAATAAAACACCGGGACCCAACGGGCTACCGGTAGAAATATATAAAACAATGCAAGAAGTATTGGGAGAGAATATGTTGCGATTATATAATGAAGCTATGGAGAAAGCCAAAATACCAAATTCATGGACAGAAGCCATAATAACAATCATTCCAAAAGAAGACACAGATCTCCAGTTAATACAAAACTATAGACCTATTTCATTATTGAATGCCGACTACAAAATATTTGCAGCAATCTTGGCAGAAAGGATTAAATTAGTATTAAATACATATATACACCCAGACCAAAATGGATTTCTGCCGGGACGCCAAATAAAGAACAACATGAGAATAATACTTAATGCTTTAGAATATTATGAATCACACCCGGAGAAGCAGGCAGCGTTGGTTTTTCTTGACGCCCAAAAGGCCTTCAATAACCAAAATTGGAAATTTATGATTGAACAACTACAAAATATGCAAATTGGGGAAAAATTTGGGAAAATTATAGCAGAAATCTATACCAAGCAATCAGCAAGGATTATTATGAATGATGACATAACAGACAAATTTAATATAACAAAAGGAGTCAGACAAGGCTGTCCACTTTCCCCCTTACTATATATTCTATCGTTGGAAATCCTGTTGAAAAAAATTAGAGAAGACCAAGGAATTGAAGGTTTAAGGATTAGAGAAGAATACAAAGTTCAAGCCTTTGCTGATGACTTAGTGTTTTTGACAGAAAATCCTATGGAATCTATATCTAATTTATTCCAAAAAATAGAAGAATTTGGAGAAGTGGCTGGACTAAAAATCAATAAAAGTAAATCAAAGCTAATTGTTAAAAACCTTACGGAAATCCAAACAAAAGATTTGACAGATAATATACAAATTCAAACAACAAAAAAAATAAAATATCTAGGAATCTGCTTATCTACAAGAACATCAGCAATTAAAGAAAACAATTATGATAAATTACTAGAACAAACAAAGAAAGACTTAGAAAAATGGGAAAATTTACACATTTCATTCCTAGGAAGAATTTCGGCCATCAAAATGACTATATTACCTAAATTTTTATATTTGTTTCAGGTCACCCCAATTAAAATAGATAAACCGTTTTTTGAAAAGCTGAATAAAATAACATCTAAATTTATATGGCAAGGGAAAAGGCCACGAATAAAATTTAAACTGCTTCAGGATACAAAAGATAGAGGAGGAGCTGCACTCCCTGACTGGGAGATATACTACCAAGCAGCAGTACTATCGTGGGTCAAAGATTGGATAGAATTAAAGGACTCTAGAATTTTAACAATTGAGGGACACGAACTTCAAACTGGCTGGCACTCCTTTATGTGGGATGAGAAATACAAAACACATTCATATTTTAAAACACATACAATAAGGAACTCACTATTACAAATTTGGCTTAAAATTAAAAAACAACATTATATGAAGATACCAAATTGGCTAGCACCGGCTGAATCAATTAGGCACCCAAACTTAACAGATAAGACAAAAATAATTAGATATAAAGATATAATTGACTATCAAGGCAAACTAAAGACAAAACAACAATTGGAGATAGATTTACACAGAGGAATAAACTGGTGGACTTACACTCAAATACAATCCAAATATAGAGAACATATAAAAACATATGAAATTTATAATCAAAAACAAGAAATAGATAAAATTATATTAGATTCAGAAAATAAATTAATTAGTAGAATTTATAAATTTCTCCTACGCTATAAATTGGAAGAAGAGACAGTCAAAGAAACGATGATCAAGTGGGCTCAAAATATCAAACACACAATACCTTTGGAAAAATGGGAAAAGTTCTGGCAGGTAAATCTAAAGTTAACGAAAGCAACGGCGTACAAGGAAAACCAACTGAAAATGTTTTATCGGTGGCATATGTCTCCAACCAGATTGGCAAAAATACAACCTAAAAATAGCCCAATTTGTTGGAAGTGCAAAAAGGCACAAGGGACTTTCTATCATTTATGGTGGACGTGCCCGGCAGCAAAGAAATTTTGGTCTAACATCAAAAAATGGTTGGAACAAATAACAAAAACACAGATTGAAAAAGAACCAGAAACATTTTTATTAGGAATATTTAACAAATCATACCCTAAGGATATCAAATATCTTACAATCCATATATTAACTGCTGCAAGAATAACCTACGCAAGAAATTGGAAACAAGAAAAAATACCAAGTGAAACAGAAGTAATAGGGAAAATTTTAGAATGCGCTGAAATGGATAGGTTAACCAAAGAATTACAAGAAAAAGAAGAATCAGTGAAGGAAATTTTTCACTAGCATGGTTTTTTTTTCTTTCTTTCTAGCTACCGTTCCTCACAGGGAGCCCAGAAGAAGTTCAGAAGCCCCAGAGGACAAATTGCTTCTCACTGTGATTATCAACATCCTGGTCTTAGCAGATCTTTTCTGCTACTTCTGCAATGACTGCCTTTGATGTAAATAACAGGTTGAAGCAACAGGAAAGGGATCTTGCATCAGAAAAGTGCATGATAAATACCTCATATCACACTTTCTATGGCACACGTTTTGGGACAGGCAGGGGCCTTTCTTTCCTTTCAACTGAAGCGCATTTGTCTCTGTCTGAATCAGAAAAGCCGCTGACATTTTCATCCTGTTAGAATTCTTCAACTTCTTCTTGTAGTTTTTGTTTAGAATCAGGAAGGGGACTGAATCGGGCCTATGAATTATGGAGCTCCTGCTTCTGCTTCTGATGAAGCTGGTGTCCCAGCCAGTCATTGGGAAGCTTAGAATGAAGTGCCTGCTGAATTTTCAGAACCAGGATGGAAAACATCCACTGAGCTATTACAAACCAGGAGACCATCTCATTAGTATTGTCGTCTCTGCATCAAAGATATCACCTGTAGTGCCGCCTTTCCACGTGGCTCCTTACAGTCAGTCCCGCATGTAAGTCATTCAGTGTGATGGAGTTGCATTCCCTCCATTTGCAGTTCTAACACTCTTATTTTCAACTTATTTCACTTTCTCCTACATTGCACAATCTGTCTAATTTCTTGTATCATTTATTTATTTATTTATTTATTCATTCATTTATTTATTTATTCATTCATTCATTCATTCATTCATTCATTCATTCATTCATTCATTTAGTTAATTAGTTTGCTTGCTTGTTCATTTGTTTATTTATTTATTTTGTCAAGTACGTATTAGATTATATATGTATGTATGTATGTATGTATGTATGTATGTATGTATGTATGTATAAGCATGAAATGAATACATAAAATGAGTACAATTAAAGGAAACAGTAGGACAGGGACAGTAGGCATGCTGGTGCTCTTATGCACGCCCCTTACAGACCTCTTAGGAATGGGGTGAGGTCATGTTTTTTATTGTTTCCCTCTTTTTTCTGGGCAAGGTTCAAATTGGGGCAAAAAAAAAAAAAAACCTCAAAAGAAGTCCAGACTATTTTCCTCTCCCGACTCAATACTGCCTTCATCATAAACATGATTATGAATACATGAAATGGATATGAATAAAAGGGGACATTAGGACTGGGACTGTAGCACGTTGGTGTGCTTATACACACTCCTTACAGACCTCTTAGGAATGGGGTGAGGTCAACAGTAGACAGTCTAAAGTTAAAAGTTTTTGGGGTTTGGGGAAGAAACCACAGAGTCAGGTAGTGCATTCCAGGCATTGACCACTCTGTTGCTGAAGTTTTCTGCAATTGAGTTTGGAGCAGTTTATCTTGAGTTTGTATCTATTGTGTGCTCATGTATTGTTGAGGTTGAAGCTGAAGTAATCATTGACAGATAGGATGTTGCATCAGATAATTTTGTGTTCTACGCTTAGGTCAGACCGAAGGCAGCGTAGTTCTAAGTTGTCTAAGTCCAAAATTTCAAGTCTGGTGGCATAAGATATTCTGTTGCAAGCAGAGGAGTGGAGGACTCTTCTCATGAAATATATTTATCTTTTATCTTTATCTTTTATTAGATTTATATACCGCCCTTCTCCTTTCAGACTCAGGGCAGTGAACAGCCAAAATATCTCTGGACTCTCTCAGTTAATTGTATTAATGTCTGATATGCAGTGCAAGTTCCAGACAGGTGAGCTGTATTCAAGAATTGGTCTAGCAAAAGTTTTGTATGCCTTAGCTTGCAGTACAATATTACCAGAGAAGAAGCTACACAAGATTAGGTTAACAACTTTTAATGCCTTTTTGGCAATGCTGTTACAGTGAGTTCTGGCACTTAGATCATTTGAGAGGAGTATATCCTGATAGCTATAGAGGATGACTTATTTTTAGAATTGCTTTTCTGTGTCACTTATGAAAGATCCTCTTCATTTTATGAGCAATCTACTTTAATATTTGAATGTTATGAATTCTGGTTACTGGGAAGATAAAAACGTTATTGGGGATTTGCCCACCTTTACACCAGTGGAGGACTGTCTTCATTCTATCATCCCAATGCTCATAAAAATTAAGCGCTGATGGATGACTATTTTTTTAATTCTGGTTTGGGATCTGTATTGGCTTAAGACTTTGTAGGCTTATGGAGACAAAAATGATTTGAAAAGTTTTTTTTTTTTTTGTTTCTGTTGTTGATGATGATAACATGAAATCTTTTTACAGTAGTTTATCTACAACTCGCTTTAAAACGCTATGCCACATTTTTGCCATTCAACTGGTCAACATGAATCCCCAACTCCTCCACAATCTCACATTGGGCTACAACATCCATGACAACTATTTGACCACACTTGGCACTTCAGATGCCTTGCTGGATATACTCTCTGCTGGAGAAGCCAATGTTCCCAACTACAGCTGTGGAAGGATGGACCACCTTTTGGGTCTTCTTGATGGGGCTAAGAGGGACATCTCCACCCAAGTATCATCATTAGTAGGCACTTACAAAGTTCCACAGGTTTGTGTGTTTGTGTGTCTGTTTCTCTATATGATAAAGTGAGTGGGGTGGTGGTGAATGAGTGATAAATCAAATATATCTTCTCTGTGGAATTCAAGAGCTACTTTTCACCATGGCCATTATAGCTTTCATGAATAGGAATTGAGTTCCGCAGTGGACAGGGAACGAGGATTAAAGAAGATATATTGTATCATATCATTATGACACCCTTCCTGTTGCTGGGCGTGGATATGATGCATCCTTGTGAAGGTGAGGAGAGGCTCTATGTCCAATCAAAAAGTTCTATGTTCAATCTAAAACATTCCACCAGGCCTTCCTGTCCTCTACCATCCTCTGGAATCCATTTAAGCTCACACCTACTGCTTCAGTGACTCCATCCAGCCACCTTATTCTCTGTCATCCCATTCTTCTTTTGCCCTCAACCTTTCCCAGCATTAGGCTCTTCTCCAGTGAGTCCTTCCTTCTCATTAGGTGGCCAAAGTATTTGAGTTTCATCTTCAGGATCTGGCCTTCTAAAGAGCAGTCAGGGCTGATCTCCTCTAGGACTGAGTGGTTGGATCACCTTGCAGTTCAAGGGAGTCTTCTCCAGCACCATAGTTCAAAGGCCTCAATTCTTTGGCGCTCATCCTTTCTTATGGTCCAACTTTCACAGCCATACTTTGCAACTGGGAACACCAAAGCCTTGACTGTACACACTTTTGTTGGTAGGATGATGTCTCTGCTTTTTAGTATGCTGTCTAGATTTGCCATAGCTTTCCTCTCCAGGAAAATAAATTCTGTGACTACCTCCATTTCTTCCCCATCTATTTGCCAGGAAGCATTTGCCATAGTAAATGAATAAATACTATGGAAGAAATTGATTGCCCTTAAAATGGAACTCAGACTGTTGGCCCTGATCAAAGCCCTTTCTAAAAGGATTTATTGGAGAGTGTGGTTGGGGCTTAATGAAGTCACAACAAGTAGTATTAATAATTAACAGGGATAAGACAAGCATGCATATTTGAACTTTTGTAATTCAGTCTAGATATTGATGACTTACCAGAACTAATGAAGGATTCTGAAGTACACATGCCTAAGGAACTAAATACCTGTTTAACACCATCTTTTAGTTTCATGATATATTATTATCATAGTTTCAAGATGTCTTCCAGAGTTTGCTGAGAAGAGTTGGTTCCTACCATCATAATAATTCTCTGATTATTAATAAATCAAAGTCAAAAGTTAAGGTCTTTGGAAATGACATCATAGCCATAAATTAACATCATTCCTTACCAAGAGATAGGCATAGTTTTTTCTGAGACTGAATGTAAGCTGCCTCTTCATCAAAGTAGCTTATTTAGAAACAAAACATCAGTGAATTTGCTGAAGTTGGATTTATTAAAGTCTAGTATTATGAACTATGGTGCTGGAGAAGACTCCTGCAAGTCCCTTGGACTGCAAGGTGATCAAACTGGTCAGTCCTACAGGAGATCAACCCTGACTGCTCTTTAGAAGGCCAGATCCTGAAGATGAAACTCAAATAATTTGGCCACCTAATGAGAAGGAAAGATACACCGGAGAAGAGCCTAATGCAGGGAAAGACTGAGGGCAAAAGAAGAAGAGGACAATGACAGAGAATGAGGTTGCTGGATGGAGTCACCGAAGCAGTAGGCGCGAACTTAAATGGACTCCAGAGGATGGTAGAGGACAGGAAGGCCTGGAGGAATGTTGTCCATGGGGTCGCGATGGGTCGGACATGACTTCGGAACTAACAACAAAGTATTTTGGCCCTGATCTAACCCCAAATATTACTCTGTATCCTTCATTGCTTTTCCAGATCACTGATGGAACTGCTTCAGAGGCTCTGAGTGATAGAAGTCATTTCCCTTTTTTCCATCGGATGCTCCCTAAAGAAGGCATTGAGTATCCAGGAATTGTCCAACTGCTCCTTCATTTCAGATGGACAATGATTGGTCTCTTTACTTCAGACACAGAAAAAGGAGAGAATTTCATGAGGACTTTTATTCCTATGCTCATCAGGAATGGAATTTGTGCTGTTATATCACAAAGATTGTCAATGGCTGGGCATGCAGCACTCCTTATGGATGCCATCTCCAAGTGGAGACGAGTCAATGTCTTTGTTCACTTCATAGAATATGAGAACATTTGGGACAGAATTCTTTATTTCCATTTAACACTTGAAAATTTGCCAGGACCCATTGAAGAGAAAATCTGGATCATGGGAACCCTTGAGCATTTTCTACAGAGTCAGAAGAGATTTTTCAAACATGTCCACAGTATTTGGACCTTTCGTTTTCAGGAAAAAGAAAAGCCAAAAGATGATGACTTTGAAATCACTTTCTTTCGGATACCTCTAATTGAAGATCACTATTTTCACTGTTCTTTTTCAAAGCACGTCTCTTCTGTCAAAGGCCGGAGACGATGCACCCAAAAAGCACCACTGGAGACCCAAAAGGAACGGAAGAGAATACGGATCCGACAACATCGTCATTTCTACAGTGTCATGAAGACTCTGGCCCATGTCTTGAATATTGCATATTCCTCCAGATCCAGGAGAAGAAGGAAGGAGGGTGAAAAGAATTTGGGGGGTCCATGGCTCCAGCCCTGGCAGGTATGTGGTCCTGACAATGATCCATCAAACTTAGGTATATTTATGGAGGATTCCAAAGGGGTAGAAGAGGAAACATCTTGACCTACCTCTGCTACAAAAGGCCAACAGGTTTGGCTAATCTAATCTCTTCAGGCATAATGTTCCAAAGAGCAGGATCCATGATATATACCATATTTTTTGGAGTATAAGTTGCACCAGAGTATAAGACACACCTTAGTTTTTGGGGAGGAAAATAGCAGAAAAAAATTCTGCCTACCAGTTATTCATCTGGCTAGTGTCCTTAGTCTGGTCAGTTTCAGAACATTAGTTTGCTGGTTTTGAGCGTGAATGAGCCGGGTTGGGGATAAAAAACAGCTTCTATATTTTTATATACACTGTGTGATATTGCCAACCCTCTTAAATATGCCTTCATTGTGTCCCATATAATTACTCGAGGTGTTACTTGATTTTCATTTTCTTCAAAGAACAATTTTAGTTATATATTCTCCCTTAACTTTTCCAATGTATTCCTTATCCCTCAAGAATTGTGTGTTTAACCTCCATCTGTTATGCTTTTTCCTATATAAATTTTTCCATCTTATTTCTAAAGGGTTATGGTCAGCCCATATATTCGGTGTTATTTCTGCGGATTCAATTTCCATCCCCAAGCTCCTACTGACCCACATCATGTCAATTTTCGACCACGATTTTTGGGGATTCAAACAGAAAGTATATTGTTTCTTGTTCAGATGCAAGATCCGCCAAATATCTACTAAGTTTAATTCATCTGCTAGGTCGAAGAAGGTTCTTGGTAATTTATCCCTTTTTTTCTTTTTGTCTTTACTACTCTTATGGTCTTTATCCAAATCTACTATCCCATTGAAGTTGCCAATTATACAAATGTTGCTATATTCCATTTTACTTATTTTCTCTCCTAATTTTTTATAGTATTCCCCCAAGTTTTTGATTGGGGCATAGATGGCTACCACTAGTATTGGAAGCTTCTCTCTCTTGATCTCGATCGCTAATGTTTTCCCGTTGGTGTCAGTATGTTTTAATTCCACTACAATCCCTTTTTTGACATATAACACTACTCCCCTCTTTTTTTTCCCTGCTAGGGAGGTAAAGGTTTTCCCAAATTTATTATACTCTAAGCATTTCCTGTCTTCTTTTTTTTATGTGGACCTCCTGAAGGCATATTATGTCGGCATTCTGTTTGGCTAGTTTTATAAATAGTTGTTTTCTCTTTTTATTATCATTTAATCCATTGACGTTGATTGATATTAACTTCCAACCCTCCATTTCTACTTCTTTTGTGCTACCTTAGTTTTTATTTGCATGTGTGGTTCTTTGCGGTCTTTGTCTCTTCCCTTTTGTCTCTTTTCTTTCCATGTCTTCTGTCTCCTTCTCCTCTGGGATTCCTTCTTTAGATCTCCGTTGGTGGAGAATTTCTTCTTCTTGCACTATTGCTTCCAGTTCTTCCTTGCTACTTTGATCCTCCTCAGTCCCTCTCAATTGGTCTAGGAAATCTTGTGCTGTTGTGAGGCTGTCTATTTTAATTTTTTTCCCCTGCCAAGTAATAAACATGCCTTCCGACAATATCCATCTGAAAAGGATATTTCTCTTGTTTAACTGTATAGCTAAGAATCTGTAGTCCCTTCTCAATTCCCTCACTCTCCTAGGAACTTGCTTTAAAATTATAATCTCTTTCCCCTTGTATGTTACCGGTTCTTCTCTTGCCATGTTGTAGAATATATCTTTGACTTTTTTCCTCGCAAATCTAACGTGCCCTTCTCTGGGTAATTTATACCTTCTGACATAATTGGCCTGCACTCTGTACACTTCATCTAGCTCTTTTATATTATTATTATTATTATTATTATTATTATTATTATTATTATTATTATTATTATTATTATTATTATTATTATTATTATTATTATTATTAATTTTGTATACCGCCCTTCTCCTGAAGGACTCGGGGCAGTGAACAGCCAGCAGATATAATACAGAAAATACAAAAATTAAAACAATATTAAAAACCAATTAAATTAATTTGGCCCACAGTTAAAACACTCCCATATTAAAAACCCATAAATTAGCAATTTAAAATTAAAACAATTTAAAAATATCTTGTTTATCTTGTTGTAATATTTCCACTATCAATTCCACCATCACTTGACCCAGGTCTTCTTCCTTATCTTCCATTATATTTTGGAAGCGTAAGTAAAAAGATGCTCTATCCATCTCTAACTGGATTATTGAGTCTTCCAGCTCTCTATTTTGCGCCATCAGCTTCTGATCTATTGAGTCTACGTTTCTCTCATTTTGTTCCATTCTGGTTTCCACCTTTTTATCTTTTGTTCGTTGTTATGTATCAATTCCTGTATTTCATTCATTTTTTGATCTATGGCTCGAATGTCCATCTTCAACTCTTCATGGTTGTTTGACATCTTCTTTTGCATCTTCAACACAGTATCTTGAATTACTGTCAGGGTCGATTGCATGGCTTGCATAGTCAGTATCACCACAGATTTTTCTGTTTTTGTCAGCCCTTCTGTCAACCTGTGCGTTGCTGGTGAGTTCATTGTTATCGTGAGATTTGAGGTAGTCTTCTTTCCTGTTTTTAGTATTGTAGATAAGAGAATTGTCATCTCTTTCAAGACTTTTTTCTGGTCTCTCACAATTCTTTCAATATTCCTCCAGATTATCATCCACTGATTACCTCTTCTTCTTTATCTAATGTTTTCTTATTTCTTGTGTTGCTAATGATGCTAGAAATATTCATTGTTTGTATCCAGAGAAATTCCTCTTTTTTCTTACCTCAGTACTATGACTGCAATACTTATCAATCTGTCTCAAGCAATCAATGCCTATAGCAAAAAATACTTAATTCACAACTAATTCAATTATATTCAGAAATACTTAATTCTATTTTTCCAAATGCAGATTATCAGATTATCAAATTATTATTAATTAATTAGTACTCTATTGTCAGTTAATATCACAATTATAAAATGCTACCTATAATAAATACCCTTCAAGCAAATTAATAGAGAGAAATATCACCAATTAGAGTTACAACTATGTAAATATTTAAATATGTATACGTATATAAATGTATATAAAGTATATAGACGTGCAAATATATATAGGGATATTTAAGGTTGCAAATATAAATATATATATATCAAGATGTTAATATATTAAAGTATAGAGGTTTCAAAATATACATGAGTTCCTGTGTGGATCAAAAGTTCTCCTCCTGTTGGTAGTTCATGGAGATCATTACAGTCTAATCCCCAGTGATTTCAAGGTCCTCCTAATTCTGGAGTCCATTGGTTTGAGTCTAAATTCAATGTGCCTTCCTCCATTGATCTCCGCACTTCAGCTGTCTTGCTGTCAGTTCCAATTAATGGCTGCACTTCCGGTTTCTCTCCCCTCCGCTGTCAACCAAGTCTCTGTATATGCAGTCAAAATTCTCTTATTTATTTTTGCTGAAAGCGTCCCACCATCTTCTATCTGCACCGCCTCTCTACTTCACCAATCTTCTTCTCCTTCTTCTTCCTTGCCGGCTTGCCGGTAAACCCGTGCTGTTTCGATCTGCTCCCTTACTTCCGATCACCACTTGTTCACTTTCCATGAGTCCTTTCACCCGACACAGCCGGCTCCACTTCTCCGATGTCGATCCCCACGGTGTTCAGGAAAAAAAGTATAAGTCCTCTTCTAACATCAGCTTCCCCGAATTTCTTTGCTTCCCGTCTTTTTGCTGGCTATCGTGGCCTCGGGTCCGCCATTAGATGACAGACACACACGTGCTGGTTTGACAGAGGTGTCCGGTCGAACAGAGAGTGCTTGCTCCTCGCTTCTCTGCTCGCCGGATTCCCTCTATTGTCCGCGAAGCTCTCCGGGCTTCCACGCCTCGAAGGGATCCCCAAAGCACGGTGATTAAAGGCGTTGGAGAGCAGTGATCACTCTCGCAACGCCATGACACCATGAATCGCCAACCGGAAGTATATAAAAATAAAGAAAAAAGGAAGATACAGAAGGAATTTCTAGAGAGACTGGGAGAAGCAGAAAAAAACTTGCAGCAAAACCCAGGAGACAAGGTGGCAAAAGAAAGCTGGATGGTATTAAGACACAAATTGAATATTCTGGATCAGGAAGAATTGGCCTACAAGATAAAACAATCAAAACAATATTACTTTAAAAATGCTAACAAACCGGGCAGATGGCTGTCTTATGAATTAAAAAAGGAGAATGAGAAAGGGATCATTTACCAATTGGAAGACACAGAGGGATGTATATTGAATAAAGAAGAGGACAAGCTCGAAATTGTCCGGGATTACTATGTTGCACTATACAAGGAGGAAGAAATCCCAAGAAAAAAAAATTGAACAATATCTGGCAGAGGAAGAACTCCCATTGATAGGAGAGGAAGAGAGGGAAATGCTGAATAGGGAAATCACAATAGCGAAATTAAAGATGGTAATATCTAAACTTAAAAATAATAAATCACCAGGCCCAGATGGGTTCCCAGGAGAATTGTATAAAAATTTGGATTCTGAGGAAATACTTTTACCGAAACTATTGGAAATTTGTAATGAGGCCTTAATAGGATCCAAAATTCCAGACTCGTGGAGGGAGGCATAAATCACACTATTGCAAAAAGAAGGTACCGATCCAAAACAGATAAAAAATTATAGGCCAATTTCCCTTTCAAATACGGATTGCAAAATCTTTATGAGTGTAATGGCAGAAAGAATAAAGAAAATATTAAATAATTTGATACATACTGACCAAAATGGATTTCTCCCCAGAAGACAGATAAGGAACAATATAAGAGTAGTGATTGATATCCTAGAATACTATGAAGCCCATTCGGATAAGCAAATGGCACTTGTTTTCTTAGATGCCCAGAAAGCGTTTGATAATTTGAATTGGGAATTCATGGTTCAACAAATTAAAATGATGAAATCTGGAGTAAATTTTGAGAAAATGATAACAACAATTTATGACAAACAAAGAGCGAACATTTTATTAAATGGAGATATGACAAAAACTTTTCAAATCAGAAAGGGGGTAAGACAAGGATGCCCATTGTCACCATTATGGTTTATATTGGCCTTAGAAGTTCTATTAAGAAGAATTAGGAATACTTAAGGAAAATATCTTCTGAAGTTCTGGCTGGGATTTTAAAGGTTCAACCTGAGGAGGTATTTTGTAGGATCGATAGAGTCTATAGAATAAACTCCTGGATTGCAAAACAAAGGCAATTGCCAAGAGATGTGGTGATTTATTTTACAGACAAAGAAATAAGAAATAATATTGTACAAAAATCTTTTAATTCTACTCTGCATTTGTTTGGAAGAAAGATTTGGATATACAAGGAGCTGCCACCTAAGATGTTATTGGAAAGAAAGAAATTTGGTTTTCTGGTGACTGAGCTTAAAAAGAGAAATATTATATTCAGGTGGGACACTCCAGTTGGTATAATATTGAGATATCAAGGAGTAAGATATCAATTAAATACTGTTGAAAAAGCGGAAGAATTTTACCAAAAATTTTTGAAAATGACTTCAACATTTTTATGCACAACACAAGATAAGCAGAAGGAGTTGGAAATAAGGGAAAAAAATCGAGCTACAGAGGCCTCTGTAGATGAATTGCCTTTGGATTCTTTTATCTCAGCTGGATTATCCACAAATAAAAGAGATGTGGCATTGGATTCTAACGTGATGACTCACCAAGCTACAGGCAACCATGGAAATCAACTAATTGATATACAACTTACAGAAAAGAAATATGACTCACAAAAGCAAAACCAACAAGATCAAGTTATAAATCAGAATGAAAACCGATCAGTTGATACACAACTTGCAGAAAGGAAATTAGGATGGAGATCAAACCCACAAAAAGAAAGGAAAAAGAGAAACAGGTCTCACAAAAATAAAAATTTCTAAATTAAGGAACAGCGAAGCCAGTTATTTTAAAAAAATACATGACTGAATATATGAAAAGATGGTTGAGCCGAAGTAGTGATTAATATCATCCTGAGGAGAGTGACAGACCTCTGCAATGCCATAATTTTGGGATGTGAAAAGGGCCTTAAATTGTTGGATTGGAATTATCTATTTTTGGTTTTCTTTTCATTGATTAACGTATTATATCTATGCTGAGCTATAAGGCAAGAGAGTCATGCTGGGGCATGCAGAAGATCTGGCTGTTACCCCATTATGATGATGGGAATTATTAATCCTGAAGAAAGCCACTACTACAGATATTATATGGATTACAATTATAAAGTCACTCGGGTGGTTTTTATATATATATATATATATATACGAAGATATTCATTATTGATGGGGGCAGATGATAACTGAGGATTTTGAATATTCTGTTGCAACTGGGATGTTATGTTACCCTAATCCAGATGATGGAGTCAGCGATCCAGTGGAAAGACATCAAAGAAGATATTATATGGATTATAAGTTTAAAGTCATTAATTTTCTTTATATAAGGGAATACTTTTTAGTAGGATGGGTAGAAGAACAAAGATATTAAGAATTGTTGTGTATGGTAATTTTGTAGGAAAGTGGGTGGTGATAGGCTAGTGTATTGATTATATAGATTAAGAAAAGGGATGCTTAAGAGATATGAGTCGTGCTTAAGAGTTGTGCCTTTGCGGCCTCTGACCCGGCGCCGGTCTCACCTGGCTCCTCGGTATACTGAGGAGCTGAGGGAGATGAAGCGCCAGAAAAGACGGCTAGAGAGCACTTGGAGGGCTAGTCGTTCTGAATCCGACCGAACACTGGTAAGATCTCATATTAAGAATTACCTAGTGGCGATAAGAGTAGAGAAGAGTAACTACTTTTCTACTCTTATTGCATCATCAGATAATCGCCCAGCCGCCCTGTTTAGGGTGACCTGCTCTCTGCTCCATCAAGAGACGCGGGAAGACCCCTTGGAGGGTAGAGCTGAGGATTTTGTACAATATCTATATGACAAAATTGCTCAGATTCGTGAACAGCAAGACTCTGACTGGATTGATCCAGAGGAGATGACAGGGGCAGGTCCTGAGAATATTATTTGGGAAGAGTTTGATCCTGTGACTCCCAAAAGCATGGACAGGATACTGAACAGACTAAATGCGACCACATGTTTATTGGACCCGTGTCCATCCTGGTTGGTACTGGCCTCCCGGGAGGTGACGCGAGGCTGGCTCCAGGAGATTATAAATGCTTCTTTGAGTGAGGGTGTCTTTCCCACCGTCTTGAAAGAGGCAGTGGTGAGGCCCCTCCTCAAGAAGCCCTCCCTGGATCCATCTGTATTAGCAAATTATCGTCCTGTCTCCAACCTTCGCTTTGTTGCAAAGGTTGTTGAGAGTGTGGTTGCATGACAACTGCCTCAGTACCTGGATGAATCGAATTATCTAGATCCGTTCCAGTCGGGATTCAGGCCCGGGTACAGCACAGAGACAGCATTGGTTGCATTGGTTGATGATCTCTGGAGGGCTCGAGACAGGGGTTGCTCCTCAGTCCTGGTCCTATTAGACCTCTCAGCGGCTTTTGATACCATCGATCATGATATCATGCTGCACCGGTTGGAAGGGTTGGGGGTGGGGGACATTGTTTTACAGTGGTTCTCCTCCTTTCTCTCTGACCGGTCGCAGTCTGTGTTGACAGGGGGGCAGAGGTCAACCCCGAGGCCCCTTATATGTGGGGTGCCACAAGGATCGGTCCTCTCGCCCCTTCTATTCAACATTTATGTGAAGCTGCTGGGTGAGATCATCCGTGGTTTTGGGGTGAAGTACGATCAGTACGCTGATGACACCCAGCTGTACATCTCCACCCCAGACCATCCCAATGATGCCCTTGGGGTTGATGTCCCGGTGCTTGGAGGCCGTACGGATCTGGATGGGGAGGAACAGACTCAGGCTCAACCCATCCAAGACCGAGTGGCTGTGGTTTCCATCGTCCCGATATAGTCAGTTGGCGCCATCTCTGACTATTGGGGGCGAGTCGTTGGCCCCCACAGATGGGGTTCGCAACTTGGGCATCCTCCTGGACTCACGGCTGTCTTTTGAAGAGCATATGACGGCCGTAGCCAGGAGGACTTTTTATCAGGTTCGCCTGATTCGCCAGTTGCATCCCTTTCTGGATCGGGACTCGTTACGCACGGTCACTCACGCCCTTGTCACCTCACGCCTGGATTATTGTAATGCTCTCTACATGGGGCTCCCCTTGAGAAGCACCCGAAGGCTCCAACTGGTCCAGAATGCGGCCACGCGGGTGGTAATGGGAGCAATGTGGCACTCTCATGTAACCCCCCTCCTGCGCGAGCTGCACTGGCTCCCAGTGGTCTTCCGGGTGCGCTTCAAGGTTTTCGTTACTATCTTTAGAGCGCTCCATGGCTCAGGACCAGGGTACTTACGAGACCGCCTCCTGCCACCAATAGCCTCTCACCGACCAGTTCGCTCCCATAGAGAGGGACTCCTCAGGGTGCCATCGGCCAAACAATGTTGACTGACGGCCCCCAGGGGGAGAGCCTTTTCTGTGGGGGCACCTACCATCTGGAACGGGCTTCCCCCGGAGTTACGAAACATCCAAGACTTACGCATATTCCGCCGTGCCCTGAAAACATTTCTATTCCAACAAGCTAGTCTGGCCTAACTCTCCCTTTTTAATTGGCTTTTAAACTGGCTTTTAAATTGGGTTTTAAACCTCTTTAGATAAATTTGGATGTTTTTTTAATCTTTGAGCCTAAATTACTTAATCTGTTTCTAAATAGTTTTTAACTTCTATATGTATTTGTATTTATTATGGCTGTTCACCGCCCTGAGTCCTTCGGGAGTAGGGCGGTATACAAATATGAAAAATAAATAAATAAATAATAAATAAATATATTTATGGGAGTGGAGGAAATGGATAGAGTAGAATAAATGTAAAACTAGAATTCATGGGGAAGGCTGCTTTGAAATGTTATGTTAATATACACAAAAGATTAAATGTTAAAGTAGGATTTATTATATAGTTCTAAAGTGGAAGGTTGTTTTTATATATTAATATACAGACATAAGTAAGGGGGAGGAGAAAAAAGGGCAGATTATCGATAAATTGGGAGTTATAATAATATTACTGTGTTAAATCAGAAGTTATTATGTAGTGTTATAATGGAATGTTATTTTGAAGTGTATGGTAAGAGGGGGAAGTAATAATATTAACAATATCACTAGAAGTAAGGGTCAGTATTTGGAGGAGGAGTAAGGGGATGTTAAAATATTACATAATCTGTTATGTATTAGGTTTTTATTTTGAAGAAGTCACAGGGGGGATGGGGTGGGGTGGGTGTTAGGGAGGAGGGGGGAAAGGGGGAAAATTTGTAATTGAAAACTTTTTTAATTAAAAAAAAAAGAAGAATTAGGAATAATAATGAAATAAAAGGATTGAAAATCAGGAAAGAAGTATACAAAGTCCAGGCATTTGCTGACAATGTAACTTTGATCATGGAGGAACCACTAGAAACAGGACAAAAATTTTTGGAGGAATTGGGAAGGTATGGAGAAGTGTCCGGATATAAATTAAATAAAACCAAAACTAAAATGTTGACCAAAAACCTATCGGAAGAGCAAAAGAAAGCACTAGAAGAATCCCTGGGTTTGCAAATAGTTAAGAAAATAAAATATTTGGGAGTATGGATAACAGCAAGGTGTTCAGCTCTAAAAGAAGAGAATTACGTGCCCCTGATTAAAAGCATCAAACAAGATCTGGAAAGATGGGGGAAATTACAATTATCACTTCTAGGCAGGATAGCCTCAATAAAGATGAGCATCCTGCCTAAGCTGCTATATTTGTTCCAAACTACGCCAGTTAACCTAGACAAAAAAATTTTCTTAGAACTGAACAGCATTACTAGGAAATTTATCTGGGGAGGGAAAAAACCTAGGATTTCAATCCGAATACTACAGGATAAAAAGAATAGGGGTGGATTTGGACTCCCAGCATGGGAAGTGTACCATAAAGCAGCCAATTTGGTGTGGCTAAGGGAATGGGCTACATTGGAAAACAAAAGAATTTTGGCCTTGGAAGGGCACGATCTGCAGAAGGGTTGGCATGCTTACCTATGGGATAAAGGCAAAAGGACAAGAACATATTTTCACAGGCATAAAATAAGAGACACATTAATGCAGACCTGGAGGGAAATTAGGCAAAAGCAGTACACAAAAGTCCCGAAATGGGTCTCCACAATGGAGGCCATAATATATCCTAACGTGCTAGAAATTGGAAAAATGTTCAGGTACAAGGACATTTTAGATAGCAGTGGGAATCTTAAAATGAATGCGGTGTTGAAAGAACAAGGCATTCGTATTGACTGGTGGCCGTATTTACAAATTAAGTCCCGATATCAGAAAGACAAGGAGGAATTTGGTATAGAAATAGGAGCCAATGGATTTGACAAGATATGGATGGGAACGGAAAATAAGCTATTAGCCAAATTATATAACTATTTGCTCGAATATGATAGGGTAGAGAAGGTAGTCAAAGAGCAAATGATTGCATGGGCAAAAAACATTGGACATAGTATAAACCTAGACAAATGGGAAACAATTTGGAATAGTAATCTTAAATTGACAAGGGCGGTAGCGTATATTTTTTTGCGCATGCCCAAGGTGGCGACTCCCGATGGAGTTCCGGTTTTGCGGGGGTGATGTCCTGGCGATTAGGGGGTCCTTAGGGCCAACTGTCCACCTATGGCCCATGGCATGGTGAGAGGGCTGCTTCGCCGATCCGTTGGGAGCATTTTCGGCTCTGGAAGACCTTTTGGGAGAGCAGTTTAAGGCTTGGCTCTCCGGAACAGCTCGAAGTGAGACGGGTGGTGCTGGCGGTGTGTAAGATGGCGAGATAGGCCTGGAGCTCCGTGACAGCCGACCCTGCATCCGTCGGAGGCTGCCGGAGGGATGGCGGTGCACGGCTGCGGTGGCCATCTGGCACCCTGGGTGAGACTCCGTTGGACCCTGGCGATGGCAGGAGTTGCCTGCGGAGGCCAGCGGTGGGCAGAGTCGGCACAGAGGAGGCTGATGGTGATGGCAGCAGTGATGACGGCGCCCGAAATGGTGGTTACCGGTGGCGGTAGTGGGAGCAGCAGAGACCAAAGAGGCCATAAGCGGGAGAGCAGGGACCTGCCTGACCATTTTCAGCGGAAACCCCTGGGCGATGGAGGGATGCTGACCCATTCATTGTCGGGCCAGCCCTAGACTGCCTCCCAGAGGCCTCCCCCCTCTTTTTCTGTGTGTGTGGGGGTTAAACCTTTATGCATGGAAGACCTGAAGGTGGCTAAGGAGATGGGAAGGGGTGGTAGTGTCTACCATGGGGGTGACTGTCTTATTCCATCTCCACCCCCCCCCCTGTATTTTCATCTCCTGTGCCCCTTTTGTGGCCGGATATTCGGCCTTTTGTGATCATTTGCTATTCAGGTTTGTTGTTTCCTGTATGTCAGGATGAGAGTTTCCCTACTTTATGTCATCTGAGTCTCCCTGGATTCGCCTACTACATATTTCCCACAGACTATCCATGTCTCTGAACTCAAGGATTGGCTATTCCATCTGTGCCTAGGTACAACATTGAAAGAACCGGACTAAAGCTGCTGTTTTTCTCCCTTATATCTGGTTGCCATGAGAGGGTGACTGATGTTTACATCTGAGTTCAAAATGGCTTAGTTTTCTACTGCTGATGTGAGAGGTCAGTGGGACTAAAATGACTTGTACTCTGATTGATACTCTCTCCACGGGACCCTGGATAGCTAGGACATGCCTACCAGCTTTGGACTATCCAGCTACAAAATGTACTCATTGGGAGAACTCCTCAAACTGCGAGATTCCCCCCTCTCGCAGGTCTGGCCCTCTGCTTTATCAAGGGCCTATCTCGATGACGGACTTTGGAGTCCGGAGAGATGGCATACAGCAAAGAGAGGGTTATGGGGATTTTTAGGGAAATTTTTTAATAGGATTTTAAGGGATTCTGGGAGGGGGGTAGGTTATGTGGGTTTGGGGGAAGACCCGCGGGGGAGGGTATCTGGGCCAGCCGAGGGGCATGGCATGGGAGGTGCGGACTCAGGGGTCAAGAAGGGGGTTAGAGCTCATGATACAGATGGCCATGACATCGATACTGTAGGTGGGAGGGGCAGTTATGGCGGGAGCAGGGGGCCACATCATCTTGCGGGAGTGTGTCCTCGCTGGTTGCAAGCGGTGGCACGCTCCAGCCCCCAAAGCTCTTCTCGTTCCCCAGGTTGTACGGAACCTCGGGCCCCAGGCCTTCGGCTGATGCTGTGCAACGCCAGGTCCATGGTAAATAAAGCCCCCCTCATTTGTGACCTCATACAGGAGGGGGGTGCAGACCTGGCGGGTATTACGGAGACCTGGTTGGGCCAGGAGGGGGGAGCCCCCCTTGTTGATATGTGCCCACCCAGTTTCCATGCATTCCATCAGCCAAGGTCACAGGGGAGGGGCGGAGGGGTGGCGGTTGTCATTAACGAGGGTCTTGGACTGAGGGAGGCCACTGTTCCTCAGATGGCTGGATGTGAGTCCCTCCTTGTGAAGTGGGGTCATAGGGTGCAGTTGGGCTTGATAGTCACGTACCTGGCTCCCTGCCACGTGGCAGCAGCCCTGCCCGAGCTGCTTGATGTTATAGCCGCAGTGGCGGTTAACACCCCCAGGCTTATGGTCATGGGGGATTTTAACCTGCCATCAGTCGGCGAGACGTCTGAGATGGCTCGGGAGTTCATGGCTTCCATGACGGCTATGGACCTGACCCAGTTAGTTTATGGCCCTACTCACGGGGGGGGGGACACACACTGGACCTGGTTTTTGTCTCTGGACAGTGGTTGAGTGATCTTGAGATAGGGGATATAGCGATTGAACCCTTGTCATGGTCAGATAACTCCCTCCTTCGCCTGGACCTTCGAACTGCCACACCCCACCGCAGGGAGGCGGAACTGACCAGGTGGTTCCGCCCCAGGTGCCTGATGGATCCTGATAGGTTCCAGATGGAGCTTGGGCCATTTCCTGAGGTTCTGGCACACGACTCGGCTGAGGACTTAGTAGCCGCCTGGGATTGGGCGGCTGCTGGGGCTTTGGACCGAGTTGTGCCTTTGCGACCTCTGACCCGGCGCCGGTCTCACCTGGCTCCTTGGTATACTGAGGAGCTGAGGGAGATGAAGTGCCAGAAAAGATGCCTAGAGAGCAGTTGGAGGGCTAGTCGTTCTGAATCCGACCGGACACTGGTAAGATCTCATAGTAAGAATTACCTAGTGGCGATAAAAGTAGAGAAGAGAAACTACTTTTCTGCTCTTATTGCATCATCAGATAATCGCCCAGCCGCCCTGTTTAGGGTGACCCTCTCCCTGCTCCACCAGGGGGCGCGGGAGGACCCCTTGGAAGGTAGAGCTGAGGATTTTGTACAATATCTGTATGACAAATTCGCTCAGATTCAGGAACAGCTGGACTCTGACTGGGTAGATCCAGGGGAGATGACAGGGGTAAGTCCTGAGAATATTATATGGGAAGAGTTTGATTCTGTGATTCCCGAAAGCGTGGACAGGATACTGAGCAGACTGAGTGCGGCCACATGTTTATTGGACCCGTGTCCCTCCTGGTTGGTACTGGCCTCCCAGGAGGTGACGCGAGGCTGGCTCCAGGGGATTATAAATGCTTCTTTGAGTGAGGGTGTCTTTCCTGCCGCCTTGAAAGAGGCAGTGGTGAGGCCCCTCCTCAAGAAGCCCTCCCTGGACCCGGCTGTGTTAGCAAATTATCGTCCTGTCTCCAACCTTCGCTTTGTTGCGAAGGTTGTTGAGAGTGTGGTTGCACGACAGCTGCCTCAGTACCTGGATGAATCGACTTATCTAGATGCGTTCCAGTCGGACTTCAGGCCCGGGTACAGCACAGAGACGGCATTGGTCGCATTGGTTGATGATCTCTGGAGGGCTCGAGACAGGGGTTGCTCCTCTGTCCTGGTCCTATTAGACCTCTCAGCGGCTTTTGATACCATCGACCATGGTATCATGCTGCACTGGTTGGAAGGGTTGGGGGTGGGGGACATTGTTTTACAGTGGTTCTCCTCCTTTCTCTCCGAACGGTCGCAGTCCGTGTTGACAGGGGGGCAGAGGTCTACCCCGAGGCCCCTTGTATGTGGGGTGCCACAAGGATCGGTCCTCTCGCCCCTTCTGTTCAACATTTATGTGAAGCCACTGGGTGAGATCATCTGTGGTTTTGGGGTGAAGTACCATCAGTACGCTGATGACACCCAGCTGTACATCTCCACCCCAGACCACCCCAATGATGCCCTCGAGGTGATGTCCCGGTGCCTGGAGGCCGTACGGATCTGGATGGGGAGGAACAGACTCAGGCTCAACCCATCCAAGACCGAGTGGCTGTGGTTTCCGACGTCCCGATATAGTCAGTTGGTGCCATCTCTGACTATTGGGGGCGAGTCATTGGCCCACACAGATGGGGTTCGCAACTTGGGCGTCCTCCTGGACTCACGGCTGTCTTTAGAAGAGCATATGGCGGCCGTGGCCAGGATGACTTTTTATCAGGTTCGCCTGATTCACCAGTTGCGTCCCTTTCTGGATCGGGACTCGTTACGCACGATCACTCACGCCCTTGTCACCTCACACCTGGATTATTGTAATGCTCTCTACATGGGGCTCCCCTTGAGGAGCACCCGGAGGCTCCAATTGGTCCAGAATGCGGCCGCGCGAGTGGTGACGGGAGCGATGTAGCACCCCCATGTGACCCCCCCTCCTGCGCCAGCTGCACTAGCTCCCAGTGGTCTTCCGGGTGTGCTTCAAGGTTTTGGTTACCACCTTTAGAGCGCTCCATGGCTCAGGACCAGGGTACTTACGAGACCGCCTTCTGCCACCAGTAGCCTCTCACCGACCAGTTCGCTCCCATAGAGAGGGGCTCCTCAGGGTGCCGTCGGCCAAACAATGTCGACTGGCGGCCCCCAGGGGGAGAGCCTTCTCTGTGGGGGCACCTGCCATCTGGAACGAGCTCCCCCCGGAGATACGGAGGATCCAAGACTTACGAATCTTCCGCCGTGCCCTAAAAACATTTTTATTCCAACAGGCTGGTCTGGCCTAACTCTCCCTTTTAAATTGGCTTTTAAATTGGGTTTTAAATGTTTTTTAGATAAATTGGATGTTTTTAATTTTTTGAGCCTAAATTATTTAATCTGTTTTTAATAGTTTTTAACTTTTGTATGTCTCTGTATTTTATTTTGAGTCCTTCGGGAGTAGGGCGGTATACAAATATGATAAATAAATAAAGAAAGAAAATAAAATAAAGAAAACCAATACAAAATGCTATATTTAGCCCCTACTATGATAGCAAAAATTTACCCAAACACAAGCCCAAATTGTTGGAAATGTGGTCATCATCATGGTACCTTCTACCACATGTGGTGGACATGCTCCAAAACGACGAAATTTTGGAAAATAATTCGAAGATGGATACAAGAAATAACAGAGGAAAATATGGATTTGGCACCTGAAACCTTTCTCCTGGAAATACTGAAAAGGTCATATGGGGGAAAAAAAAACGTACCTAATTATGCATATTATTACAGCTGCCAGAATAATATATGCACAGTATTGGAAAGAAAAAGGACTGCCACCGGAAGAACATGTAATAAGAAAAAATATTAGAATGTGCAGAGATGAATAAATTAACATATGTGATAAATGAAAAAGAGAACTCAGAATATAACATGGTGTGGGAAATGTGGTATAAGTGGATGGAAGATAAAAATAAAAGTAAAAGGTAGAATAAGGGAGGGTGCAACTATTAATAATAATCAAGTAATCAGAGAACACCATGTATATAATTTGTATATATTTATGAACACCGCTAAACCGAAAACTGTTGAATTGTAATATCATGTAATTCAATAAAAATAATAATAAAAAAACAGCTTCTAAAGCAAAGCTGATCGTCAGAGAGAGAAGCGATGAGAAAAGCAGGCGAAGCGCAGAAGATCACTTCACTCACTACCGCCTTGTTAGGGCTGGAAAAAGGCTTCAAAAAAGCTACATTCAGAGTATAAGATGCACCCAAATCTTAGGGGGGGGGGAGTGCATCTTATACTCTGAAAAATATGGTATATTTTAATATTAAACATTGCTAATTTTAAAAGGATGTGTGCAGTTTTAGATAAATTGCTGTATGTATAGGTTTGTGATTAGCATCATAGAGTTTTACTTTCACAAATCTCAAAGAACTCCTGAGAATATCTCTAGCCCAACCCCTCCACTTTGGAGGAATCCTGGTTAATGTTTCTATGACTGATGGATGCTTGATGTTTGTATTAAGACAATCATGAAGGGGAAACTGAACTTCTCTGGTTATACTGGTTCAGCTCTTAAACTGCTCTTTCTTTTAAGCTGTAAATGAAGACTCAATCACACAGGCCAAAAGCATCTAAAAAGGTTAAATCATGGCAACTGGACCAAAGTTTATTGAACTGAGGCATTTCGTTACTCATCCAAGTAACTTCTCCAATCAAAATGAAAAAATTAAGTTAGGAAGAGAGTCAGAGTCATTGGAACGTATTAATTCTTGCCATACCAACTGCAAGGATTTCTCCCCAAAACATATTGCAAAGTAACAATACATTTGTACATTTGAAGTAGTCACTTAGATGAGTAACAAAACGTCACAGTTTAATAAATGTAAGTCCAGTTGCTATCATTTAACCTTTTAGATTTCTTTTAAAATGTTTTTCCTCTCCTTCAACCAGAATCTCTCCTTTTCTATCTAAATTCATTTTCCCCCTATTCACACTCTGGAATAACAGTGAACAGATCTTCAGCTTCTGGTAATACCTTTCAGTTATTAGAAGAGAGCTGTCTTCTCCCTTCTCCAACTAAGAGATTGTATAAATCAGAAAAGGTGCTTGCAGAATCCTTCTGTTTTTCAGTTCCCAAAGACCAACATGGTTTTTCTCCTTGTTGTCTTTCCTTAAAATTAAGAGCAACTTCTTTGATCTCTTTTTTCAGTTCATTGTCTTCCCTAAAGCTGATCCAGATTTTCTTCAATTTCTTCTTCAAGAGGTTCCTGCAAGGCAGTCTTGAACTTGAGTTGGATCTTGCCAAACCAATACATTCACTTCCTGAGGTTTTCATGGCTGCATTTACCTTTTTTCCATGAGCATCACACAGACAACTCACATCTAGTTTCCTAAAATTATTATTTTGAGATTATTCTCAAAAATGTTTTTATCATGTTTGCTATCCTTCTTCCTTTGTATTTCATGCTTGCTCTGTCTCCCCCCCACTTTAGCGGAGGGGAAAAAAATCCTGATACGTGACATGACACCCCCATGACAATGTGAGAACCCCTGTTCTAAGTTACACATTAAGAAACTACAAACAAAATCTTAAAGAAAGATCTACATTGATCTTTACATGATAGCAGTGTTCCAATATCTCAGGGGTTGCCACAAAGAAGAGAGAGTCAAACTATTCTCCAAAGCACCTGAGGGTAGAACAAGAAGCAATGGGTGGAAACTAATCAAGAAGAGAAGCAACTTAGAACTAAGAAGAAATTTCCTGACAGTTAGAATAATTAAATAGTAGAACAACTTGCCTCTAGAAGTTGTGAATGCTCCAACAGTAGAAGTTTTAAAGAAGATATTAGATAACCGCTTGTCTGAAGTGGTGTACGGTTTCCTGCCTAAGCAGGGGGTTGGACTAGAAGACCTCCAAGGTCCCTTCCACCTCTGTTATTCTATACTGTTCTGTTCTGTTTTATTCTACATGGTAGCTGCCATCCATTTGTTTTTTATACAAGCTACATTTCACATTCAAATGTGAAAAGAGTAAGAGTAAGAAAACAAGATTGCTGCTTTTACATTTTCTGGATGTTTCCATTCTAGTTCCATCCTTTCCTGGAGAAAAATGATTTTTGGAATATTTCCCAGAGGAAACTATATTTGGATGAAAATGGAGATGTAGGAGCAGATCTGAAAATCATTAGTTGGGTGGTTGCCCCTGAGGAGGATCCCATTCACAAAGAACTTGGGAGTTTTGAAAGACAGAGACTTATTATCAACCAAGATACTCTTTCATGGTTAAAGTTGCTCAACAAGGTAAGGAAAATATTCATGTCTTTTCTCCTTTTTCCAGAGCCTTAAAACCGATTTCAAGTGACTAAGCCAAGTCAAGAAGATGGATAAGTTTCCTTGACAATTAAAGGTGGGGAATAGAAACCTCATAGTTTTAACAGATTAACGGAGTTGGAAGGGACCTTATAGGTCATCTAGTCCAACCCCCCGCTCAAGCAGGAGAGCCTACACCATTTCTGACAAATGGCAGTCCAGTCTCTTCTTGAAAGCCTCCAGTGCTGAAGCTCCCACAACTTCCGAAGGCAACTTCTGTTCCACTGGTTGATTGTTCTCGCTGTCAGAAAGTTCCTCCTCTTTTCCAGATTGAATCTCTCCTTGGTCAGTTTCCATCCATTATTCCTTGTCTGGCCTTCAGGTGCTTTGGAAAATAGCTTGACCCCCTCGTCTCTTTGGTAGTCCTTCAGATATTGGAACATTGTATTTAACCTCCAGTCCCCCTGATTGCTCTCCTCTGCACTTTTTCTACAGTATCAACATCTTTTTTATAGTGTGGTGACCGAAACTGGATGCAGTAGTTGTGGTCTTACTAGGGTTTTATAGTGTGGTATTAGTACCTCACTCAATCTGGATTGTAGCCCTCTGTTAATGCAATTTAGGATTGCACTGGCTTTTTTTCAGTTTTCATAGACTCCTTGAGAGGGTTCAGTACTGTTGACCAAGGTGTGCTCAAGTGGCTACAATATGGAACATTGTTTTAAGTTGACACAGCTATGTCCAGCATGAGTGCTGGTCAGGACGCAGATCCTGAACCTTTGGTGTTCCTTCTGCAATCTAGTTTCTCCATAAAAGTGGTGAGATAGGCTCTCAATTGCTGAGAATTGTGGTCCTGGCAGCCTTAAGTTCATTTGTTCCTTGTCCTAAAATAGCAAAGAAGAATGCAATTCTGTCAGCCAATGCCTAAATTCAGGTTTGTACTGAATCACAGCAAATTGACTCCAGGCTGGATGGAGGTCCTTTTAGTCCCATTGACAAATAAACTTCAACTTGCCCTGGTTGGAGTCAGGGTTTCCTAAAAGTGCAGTGTCAAGTTTCCTAAAAGTGTAGGCCCATAGTCTTGGATGTTTTTAAGCATCTCAGACCAGGGCAGAGGTATCTATGCTCCAATTTAACTCATTGGGATAGTGGAATTTAGGAAGGCGATCCGAGAATTTCAGTTCACCGGAAATCATAATGACTAGTTGCTGTGAGATAACGAACTGGCTCAGAAAACTGAAGCTCTGAAATATGACTTTGTTTGAAAGAAAAGCAATTCCTGATAGCAGAAATAAGGAGAGATAATTTGAAAATAAATGCTCATTGGAGTTGGCCTTTGGTTTGCCAGCAGGTACTTTATCTGCAAATCCCCTGAATGCAATTGTTTATTTTGACATCTGGGTTCAGTTCCAAGTAGGGAAGAAAGACATTGGAAACATGGAGACTGCTTGGAAAGATGGTCTTTAATGGTGGACAGGACCACATGGTTTGAGGTCCTGGGGAAAAAAATGGAAAAGTTGCTGAGAGTGCCCTGGTTTTATGCCCTCTCTGGGTTTTTGAATTTGAGCTTGTATTCTGATTAGTTGTCAGACTCCCTTGGGGTCATGCAGGGGCAACTCTGTAGGCTCTTCTGAGTCCCAAGGTTGGTTGACTCTTGCTGGGTGATGATGTAATGAAAGGGCTTTGGGATTCCTATTATGGATCTGCCTGAAGGAGGTAGATCTTTGTTATGTAGAATAGATTGCCCCAGGCCTTAATGGCTCATTGACAAAGGTGGGGGAGGAGTTGAGTTTCTGTCTCCGTTTTAGGAGAAATATTCTGCCCTTTTAATATTTCCTAAAATATCTCATTTCTTAGGAGTGGGGTCTGTGCTAACTTCCTACAATTGTTAACTATCTTGAGACACTCTGGGCAAAAACAAGACTCCACATTTAACTCAAAATAAAATATTTTTTTAAATGGCACTTGATGTCACCTAAATGTAGTTATTCAACAGAAAAATTATTATTTTGGATACCTAGCTAGGCCTTACAAGTATTGATTTCCAGCAGGGATCATGATTGTATCACCCATGCTTTAGAAAAAGATGCTTAAAATGTTCAAGTGACTTTTTCTCATGACTTTGTAGGAAATTAGCATCCACCTCTTTCCTGGAAAAATGAAATATTTTAGGAAATATTTAAAAAGGCAGAATATTATGTTTCCCTGGATGAGAAATGGAGAAGCATGTTTTAAAGCAGCTCCCACCTTCTTGCCCCCCACCCGTTGTTAATGGGCCAGAGGCAGAAACTCAATCTTTGTCAATGGATCATCACAACACAATAGGACTCAACTGCAACACAATAGCAGCAGAAACTCACCACATGTGACCTGGGAAAATTACATCAGCTAGCAAGGCTAGCTAAGACCCCCACCACTTGGGAGTCTGACAACCAATCAGGATACTCTTTCGGGGCCCCAGGAAGTTCAAAGCCAGAGAGAGCATAAAACCCAGTGACTCGCTGTATCTGTCCTTTTTTCTGTTCAGGAACTCAAGCCATGTGATCCTGTCCCCCATTAAACCATCTTTCCAAGCAGTCTCCATGTTTCCAGTGTCTTTTTCCCCACTTAGAGCAGAACCCAGAAGGATATTTCTTCCTACAACTTCTCCTCCATCTTATCTCACTACAGTTCTAGAAACTAGACAGTCCATTTTAGTCTCATTTGACCAAGATGGGAACCATATAAATTTTAAAAAATATATAGAAATAAACAAAGAACATCTTTAAAATGGAAAGCTCTAATTTGTAAGGAATTTTTCCATGTATCTTAATTGGAAGATGGCTTTGGACTACTTTCAAAGGCTTTACAATGTTTTACCTAGTTCAGAAAAAACCCAGTAGTCAGAGGTTTCTTCCTCTTATCAGCATTGTTTATCTTAATTTTAATAAATGTAATATAAAAAATTAAGAAAACTTTTAGAATAAATTTTATTCTAAAATTTAACATGAATACATCTTCAAACTTCAAATCATACATATGAAGAATGGAGGAATTAACGTTCATACAACCATGAGGAGAAACCTATTGGTAGTCACTGAATTAAATATTTTCTCAATTCCATCCTTCCAGACATATTGTATTGATTATAAATTAACAGAGTTGGAAGCGACCTTATAAGTCATCTAGTCCAACCCCACTGCTCAAGCAGAAGATCCTACACCATTTCTGGCAAATGGCAGTCCAATCTTTTCTTGAAAGTCACACAACTTCCAAAGGCAACTTCTGTTCCATTGGTTGATTGTTCTCACTGTCAGAAAGTTCCTCCTCTTTTCTAGGTTGAATCTCTCCTTGGTCAGTTTCCATTCATTATTCCTTGTCTGGCCTTCAGGTGCTTTGGAAAATAGCTTGACCCCCTCGTCTCTTTGGTAGTCCTTCAAATATTGGAACACTGCTATCATGTCTCCCCTGGTCCTTCTGTTCACTAGACTAGCCATGCCCAGTTCCTGCAACCATTCAAATGGCAGTCCAATCTCTTCTTGAAAGCCTCCAGTGATGAAGCTCCCACAACTTCTGAAGGCAAAAGCCTTCAGTTGATTGTTCTCACTGTCAATGCAATGCAATTGCAATAAAGTATTCCAGAAGCAAAAGGGAGGAATAGGTCAGTAGTTGTATCTCCTGCAAACATTTATCTAAATGAAGCCCAGAGATTACTTGGCTAATATTCATGCCAACCTCCATTTTCTATGGATATTTAGTCCTAAATTTTTGTTCTGTTTTTATATTCCTTGCTTTACTGCAGTCTTTGCCTGAGTCCAAATGTGTGGACAATTGTCATCCTGGATTTGTCAAAAGAGCTCGAGAAGGAGAGCCACTTTGCTGCTATGACTGCATTCCATGTCCGGAGGGGACTGTCTCCACTCAGGAAGGTGGGTGACACCAAAGAAAAGGGCAGGAAGTGGATTTGTCCAGAGGATTTTCATGAAAGTGAAAGTTAAAAGACATTGAATTGCAACTCTTTTCTTTCTTTTTTTTTTTAAAAAATAATTTTTATTGAGTATTTTACATTTTAAAACCAAACACACAATAGCAAAGGAAATCAAAAGACAAAAATGAAAAACAAAAACAAAAACACACATACACCAGACGTTGAAATACAATACTAACAACAGATATATACAGTTTTACAACTTTCTGCATCGACTTTTGTCTTTACTCTTAGCTTTTATCCTCCCGCTCCGTCTCTTTATTTTTAAATAGTCATAATTAACTGTTTTGTTAGCAGGATCATTATTTACATTTATATCCAGTATGTTAATATCTAATTTCACTTTATATTCTTATTTCTTAATTTGATTTCTGTTTTCCAACCATGTATAAAACCTATTCCACACTTTATAATAATCCGAGTCTTCTCTTTCTTTGATCTCCATTGTTAATTTATCCATTTCAGCGCATTCAAGAATTTTCTTTATTATTCTTTCTTCCGATGGTGTATTGGTCAACTTCCACACTTGCGCTAGAGTAATTCTAGCCGCTGTTAGAATATACAATATAATATAATAGAGACTTTTTTCCATTTTTCTATCAATCATTCCTAGGAGGAACATCTCTGGTTTAAAATCTATCTTTTGGAGTGTAATCTCTTCCAACCACCCTTTAATTTTATACCAAAATTTCCTCACCTTAGGGCACATCCACCACATGTGGTAGTATGTCCCTAGTTTGTGACCACATCTCCAACATTGGGGTGATAAATTGGGGTACATTTTGGCCAGTCTCGCTGGTGCTAAATGCCACCTATAAAACATTTTATAGCTGTTTTCTTTGTATGAAAAAAGAGCACAACTCTTTTCATTTTCTTTTCAAATTGCAAAATTTCTTATAGAAAGGAAAGAAGAACAAACAACCTAGAAGGAAGTGCTGGGAAGAGATAGGAGAGTTGTGGTTGATTGTGCAAGCTTTACTACTGACACAGGAAACATCTCTTCTGCTTTTTAGTTTTGATGTCTACTACCAAGTTCAGCTTTCTAAGAACATCTGAGTTCTTTGAAACTTGAGAACTTCTCATAGGTCCAACTCCTAGAAGAGTTGTTGATATGCATTCTAAATTGGTCTCTCCTTGAGGATCACTTGAGCATAGTATCAGTGGTCCATAATGAGGCGGTATGGACAATTATGAGTGCATCTGTTTACACACATATTACCACTGCTGCCAATAGCCATTCCAAATAATTATTTCCAGGACTACCATTCTCTGCCAGCCAAGAGATTTCACAAAATAGATATCACACACCCAGTATATTAATAAGTGTGTATGTGTGTGTGTGTCAGTGGTGGGATTCAGCCGGTTCTCTCCAGATCGGGTGAACGGGTAGCAGTGACTGTGGGAGGCTCCACCCACCCATCCGGATGTAATGCGCAAGGACTGCGCATGTGAAGAAGGCCGTGCGCATGCACAGAGGCAGCACGAGCACTCACATTTGTGAACCGGTAGGGAAGGTAAGTGAATCCCATCTCTGGGGTGTGTTTGTACACACACAGAGACTATATTGTTTTATCTTATTTTGGTGGAATTGTTAACAAATGCTTCTTTGAAAATCCTCAGAGTATTAGATTTTGTTCTTGAAATATGAAAGGACAGAATATTAAAGAAATATTTACTTTTGGTTTTCTCAGATACTGAAAAATGTACCAGGTGTCCAGATGAAAAATATCCAAATGAAGACCGAGTTCAATGTATCCCCAAAGTGATCACTTTCCTTTCTTATAAAGAACACCTGGGAAACATCTTGGTCTCCTTTGCCCTACTCTTGTTCCTAACCACAGGTCTTATTTTAAAGCTATTCCTTAAATACCAAGAAACTCCCATTATCAAAGCCAACAACCGGGACCTCTCTTACATCCTCCTGGTCTCCCTCCAGCTTTGCTTCTTATCTACTTTTCTTTTCATTGGTCAACCAAGTAAAGCCACCTGCCTTCTCCGACAAATGGTTTTCAGCATCAGCTTCTCAGTGGCCATTTCTTCAATCTTGGCCAAAACAATTACAGTGGTGCTGGCTTTCCTGGCCACAAAACCAGGAAACCAAGTGAAGAGATGGTTAGGAAAGAGCTTGGCCAACTCAATCATCATTTCTTGCTCTGCTGTCCAAATTATCATCTCCTTTATCTGGCTTGGAGTTTCTCCTCCATTCCCAGACTCTGACTTCCACTCCCACCCTGGAAAGATCATCCTGCAATGCAATGAAGGGGCTGCTATCATGTTCTACATCACCCTCAGCTACATGAGCTTCCTGGCTTCCATCTGCTTCACGGTGGCTTTCCTGGCCAGGAATCTCCCTGGGGCCTTCAATGAAGCCAAACTGATCACTTTCAGTATGCTGGTCTTCTGCAGTGTCTGGGTCTCCTTTGTGCCGGCCTACCTGAGCACAAAGGGGAAATACATGGTGGCTGTTCAGGTCTTCTCCATTTTGGCCTCCAGTGCTGGGCTTTTGGGCTGCATCTTCTTCCCTAAGTGCTACATTATCATTCTGAGGCCAGACCTCAATACAAAGGAACAACTTACAGCCAGAAGAAATGTAGAAATGTGAGACAGAGAAAAACTCCACTATCAATATTTCCTGTATTCATAATCATGTTTATATTTATATCTGTTATCTTATACATGTTTGACAAACTAAATAAAAATAAATAAATAAATAAATAATTTTTTTGCCCTCTGGTCACAACCAGGCTTGGTGAGACATCATGAATGAGAACAACTTCAGTAGCAATAGACAAAGCACTTAGACTTATATACCGCTTCAAATTCTTTACAGCCTTCTCTTAGCAGTTTACAGAGTCAGCAAATTGCCCCTAACAATCTGGTTCCTCAATTTACCAACCTCAGAAGGAGGGCTGAGTCAACCTTGAGCCAGTGAGACTGGAACTGCCAAACTGCTGGCAGTCGGCAGTCAGCAGAATTAGCCTGCTTTAATTGCATCAAGTACATATTGAATTGGTTATTTTCTAGTTTAGTCTAGTGAAAAGAAAGACTGGGGTGATATGATAACAGTCGTATAATATTTGAGGGGCTGTAATAAAAAAGGGGGATCAATGTATTCCACAAAACACCTGAAGGCAAGATAAGAAATAATGAATGGTATAGGGTCTAGCTAGAGATATGTTCCCTGATTTATTCAGCTAGAGAGATGTTCCCTGAAAATGGGCTTCAGCATGAGTCTGCAAGCTTGGAAGACAAAACCTCTGGTCTCAGTGACTGACCAGATTGGATCCTGCAACATTATCCTGGGACACGTATATTCAACTTCATTCAGCAGACCTCACAACCTGCTGTCCCAAAGGAGCTTTTTCAGGAGGCAACTGGACTATCTTGTTTTTTCTTTGAAGACGTTTTGCTTCTCATCCAAGAAGTTTCTTCAGCTCTGACAGGACAGTAGGGAATGGAAGGGTTTATACTCCTTTAAATAATAGGAAGACTGGTACTTGAATGGCATATTGTGGCTTTGAATAACTAAAAAATGAAGGGCTATGCCTTATATAAACATGTGTATTAATATTAGGATTTGCAATAGTGAGCCAATTAGAAGTTAGAATAGAGGTAGAAATAAGAAATAGGGGAAATATTAGCAGATATAATATATATAATATATAAACCCCCAACCAGTGGTGGGTTGCCCCCAGTTTGCACCAGTTCTATAGAACCGGTAGTAAAACTGTCGGGAGGCTCTGCCCACCGACCCCAATATCATCAAAATGTGCAGAAGCTTCTGCGCTTGCGCAGAATAGCATGTGGCTCTGCTGTGAACTGGCACTAAAGGTAAGTAGAACGCACCAATGGCCCCAACTACTTATCTATATATACCAGTAACACAGGGACTCTCACAAGGATACACTTACCAAACACTTGGAAATATTTGGGGGAGGCTTTACACATAGCCTCAGAGATAAAAAGGCCAAAGGGGTCCCATTCCACCAACTACATCCACAGAAAAAGAAGAGGGACCCCAAGAAACACCCCAAACCAGATTCTGGGTGGGGGCTGGCAAGAAATTAGGTCATACCTCCCACCGTGCTGTGGGCTCCGTCATTGTCACAGCTGCAGACCTCACAGCCCACTGATGATTTAGTAAAATAAGAAACTTCAAAATGCAAAGAATCTGAGTGTCTTGCATGAAAGTGGAAGGGCAACACAGAGAGTGTCAAGGAAAAAGAAAGAAAGAAAACTTGTATTCACCCTATAATTTTATCCCTATTTACCTCATGATACATTCCATAGGCTGTAACGTTCCAGTCTCTTAGTCAGCTCTAACCCAAACACTGATATTGCTAAACAGATAGAAAATTTCACTTCAGGCCAAGCAATTTCAAAAATTGCCAACAGGTCCTACTCTTAAAATTAGGCAAGTTTCAAGGTTACTGATTTGCTCCATTGGTGTTAGAAGACAGGCAGTACTAGAGTCAGGGATGGGCTGCTGGGGGTTCTCAGGATTTTGGAAGAACCTCTAGCTAAGATTCTGTGCAGTTCAGAGAATCCCCAAATCCCACTCCAGGCTGGCCGTGCCCACCCCACCCCTCCCAGGAGTCCACACACAGCCCATTTTGGATGCAGGAAAGTTCAGGGTGTGCACAGAGGCTCAGGGAAAGTGAAAAACGGGCCTACAAGAAGTTTGGAATGGAAGAATGGACTTTGAAGATGGCCACTTTTGCAGAGATGGCGAAGATCTCAGCATACCTAAAAGATCAGATACAAGAGACTTATGTATGGGAGTGGAAAAAGTGGCTAGATTATGTGCAGAATAAATATCAAACTAGGAAATATCAGATAGCTTTTAACTGAATGTATTATATAGGGATAGAATAATTGAATTTTGTGAAGATTTGAATAATACACAGGGGGTGGAGGGGTTCAAGTTCAAGTTCTATATTGATAAGATTTTGATTTGGATTATATTTTGTGGAAGTCCTGGGGGGAGGGGAGGGTTAGGGGGGTTAGGGAGGGTTAGGGGGGGATAGGGAGGGCTGGGGGGGGGAACTGGGGAGAAAATGTATTTGTAAAACTTTTTCAATAAAAAAAAAAAGAAGTTTGGAGGGCCTCCATAGCCTGGGGAGGCAGTTTTCACCCTCTCAGAGGCTCAAGAAAATCCTCTGGAGCCCAGGGAGGGCAAAAATGCCCCCCACCGTAGTGCAGGAGACCAGCTAGGCCACACCCACCATGGCCATGCCCACTCAGCAACCGGGCAAAGAACCCCTTGCTAAAATTTTTGAAGCTCAGCCCTGACTAGAGTTATGTGTCATCAACCTAGAGTATCACCAAACTCTGGGTGAACTTCCCAAACTGTCTCTGGGGACAAGAAGAAGAGCAGAATTCAGTTTCCTGGGTGTTGTATTATCTTCCTCCAGCATCACTTTCTGAAGATGTCTAGACAAAAATGACCACAACAGCTCCAGTGATGTATGTGAAGGAAATTTTTCACTAGCATGTTTTTTTTTTCTAGCTACCTTTCCTCACAGGGAGCCCAGAAGAAGTTCAGAAGCCCCAGACGACAAATTGCTTCTCACTGTGATTAGCAACATCCTGGTCTTAGCAGATCTTTTCTGCTACTTCTGCAGTGACTGCCTTTGATGTAAATAACAGCTTGAAGCAACAGGAAAGGGATCTTGCATCAGAAAAGTGCATGATAAATACCTCATATCACACTTTCTATGGCACACGTTTTGGGACAGGCAGGGGCCTTTCTTCCCTTTCAACTGAAGCGCATTTGTCTCTGTCTGAATCAGAAAAGCCGCTGACATTTTCATCCTGTTAGAATTCTTCAACTTCTTCTTGTAGTTTTTGTTTAGAATCAGGAAGGGGACTGAATCGGGCCTATGAATTATGGAGCTCCTGCTTCTGCTTCTGATGAAGCTGGTGTCCCAGCCAGTCATTGGGAAGCTTAGAATGAAGTGCCTGCTGAATTTTCAGAACCAGGATGGAAAACATCCACTGAGCTATTACAAACCAGGAGACCATCTCATTAGTATTGTCGTCTCTGCATCAAAGATATCACCTGTAGTGCCGCCTTTCCACGTGGCTCCTTACAGTCAGTCCTGCATGTAAGTCATTCAGTGTGATGGAGTTGCATTCCCTCCATTTGCAGTTCTAACACTCTTATTTTCAACTTATTTCACTTTCTCCTACATTGCACAATTTGTCTAATTTCTTGTATTATTTATTTATTCATTCATTCATTTATTTATTTATTTTGTTTGCTTGCTTGTTTATTTGTTTATTTATTTATTTTGTCAAGTACTTATTAGATTATATATGTATGTATGTATGTATAAGCATGAAATGAAAACATAAAATGAGTACAATTAAAGGGAACATTAGGACAGGGACAGTAGGCACACTGGTGCTCTTATGCACGCCCCTTACAGACCTCTTAGGAATGGGGTGAGGTCATGTTTTTTATTGTTTCCCTCTTTTTTCTGGGCAAGGTTCAAATTGGGACAAAAAAAAAAAAAAACCTCAAAAGAAGTCCAGACTATTTTTCTCTCCCCACTCAATACTGCCTTCATCATAAACATGATTATGAATACATGAAATGGATACGAATAAAAGGGGACATTAGGACTGGGACTGTAGCACGTTGGTGTGCTTATACACACTCCTTACAGACCTCTTAGGAATGGGGTGAGGTCAACAGTAGACAGTCTAAGGTTAAAGTTTTTGGGGTTTTGGCAGTGCAGGTTCCAGACAGGTGAGCTGTATTCAAGAATTGGTCTAGCAAAAGTTTTGTATGCCCAAGTTTGCAGTACAATATTACCGGAGAAGAAGCTACACAAGATTAGGTTAACAACTCGTAATGCCTTTTTGGCAATGCTGTTACAGTGAGCTCTGGCACTTAGATCATTTGAGATGAGTATATCCTGATAGCTATAGAGGATGACTTATTTTTAAAATTGCTTTTCTGCATCACTTATGAAACATCCTCTTAATTTTATGAGCAATCTACTTTAATATTTGAATGATTTTGAATTCTGGTTACTGGGAAGATAAAAACGTTATTGGGGATTTGCCCACCTTTACACCAGTGGAGGACTGTCTTCATTCTATCATCCCAATGCTCATAAAAATTAAGCGCTGATGGATGACTATTTTTTTAATTCTGGTTTGGGATCTGTATTGGCTTAAGACTTTGTAGGCTTATGGAGACAAAAATGATTTGAAAAGTACTTTTTTTTGTTTCTGTTGTTGATGATGATAACATGAAATCTTTTTACAGTAGTTTATCTACAACTCGCTTTAAAACGCTATGCCTCATTTTTGCCGTTCAACTGGTCAACATGAATCCCCAACTCCTCCACAATCTCACATTGGGCTACAACATCCATGACAACTATTTGACCACACTTGGCACTTCAGATGCCTTGCTGGATATACTCTCTGCTGGAGAAGCCAATGTTCCCAACTACAGCTGTGGAAAAAAGGACAACCTTTTGGGTCTTCTTGATGGGGCTAAGAGGGACATCTCCACTCAAGTGTCATCATTAGTAGGCACTTACAAAGTTCCACAGGTTTGTGTGTTTGTGTGTCTGTTTCTCTATATGATAAAGTGAGTGGGGAGGTGAATGAGTGATAAATCAAATATATCTTCTCTGTGGAATTCAAGAGCTACTTTTCACCATGGCCATTATAGCTTTCATGAATAGGAATTGAGTTCCACAGTGGACAGGAAACGAGGATTAAAGAAGATATATTGTATCATATCATTATGACACCCTTCCTGTTGCTTGGCGTGGATATGATGCATCCTTGTGAAAGTGAAGAGAGGCTCTATGTCCAATCAAAAAGCTCTATGTTCAATCAAAAACATTCCGCCAGGCCTTCCTGTCCTCTACCATCCTCTGGAATCCATTTAAGCTCACGCCTACTGCTTCAGTGACTCCATCCAGCCACCTCATTCTCTGTTGTCCCATTCTTCTTTTGCGCTGAACCTTTCCCAGCATTAGGCTCTTCTCCAGTGAGTCTTTCCTTCTCATTAGGTGGCCAAAGTATTTGAGTTTCATCTTCAGGATCTAGCCTTCTAAAGAGCAGTCAGGGTTGATCTCCTCTAGGACTGAGTGGTTGGATCACCTTGCAGTTCAAGGGAGTCTTCTCCAGCACCATAGTTCAAAGGCCTCAATTCTTTGGCGCTCAGCCTTTCTTATGGTCCAACTTTCACAGCCATACATTGCAACTGGGAACACCAAAGCCTTGACTGTACACACTTTTGTTGGTAGGGTGATGTCTCTGCTTTTTAGTATGCTATCTAGATTTGCCAAAGCTTTCCTCTCCAGGAAAATAAATTCTGTGACTACCTCCATTTCTTCCCCATCTATTTGCCAGGAAGCATTTGCCATTGTAAATGAATAAATACTATGGAGGAAATTGATTGCCCTTAAAATCGAACTCAGACTGTTGGCCCTGATCAAAGCCCTTTCAAAAAGGATTTATTGGAGAGTGTGGTTGGGGCTCAATGAAGCAACGACAAGTAGTATTAATAATTAACAGGGATAAGACAAGCATGCATATTTGAACTATTGTAATTCAGTCTAGATATTGATGACTTACCAGAACTAATGAAGGATTCTGAAGTACACATGCCTAAGGAACTAAATACCTATTTAACACCATCTTTTAGTTTCATGATATATTATTATCATAGTCTCAAGATGTCTTCCAGAGTTTGCTGAGAAGAGTTGGTTCCTACCATCGTAATAATTCAATGATTATTAATAAATCAAAGTCAAAATTATGCTCTTTGGAAATGACATCATAGCCATAAATTAACATCCTTCCTTACCGAGAGATAGGCATAGTTTTTTCTGGGACTGAATGTAAGCTGCCTCTTCATCAAAGTAGCTTATTTAGAAACAAAACATCAGTGAATTTGCTGAAGTTGGATTTATTAAAGTCTAGTATTATGAACTATGGTGCTGGAGAAGACTCCTGAAATTCCCTTGGACTGCAAGGTGATCAAACCGGTCAGTCCTAGAGGAGATCAACCCTGACTGCTCTTTAGAAGGCCAGATCCTGAAGATGAAACTCAAATTCACGACAGAGAATGGGGTGGCTGCATGGAGTCACTGAAGCAGTAGGCATGGATTTAAATGGACACAAGAGGATGGTAGAAGACAGGAAGGCCTGGAGGAATGTTGTCCATGGGGTCGCGATGGGTCAGATATGACTTCGGAACTAACAACAAAGTATTTTGGCCCTGATCTAACCCCAAATATTACTCTGTATCCTTCATTGCTTTTTCAGATCAGTGATGGAACTGCTTCAGAGGCTCTGAGTGATAGAAGTCATTTCCCTTTTTTCCATCGGATGCTCCCTAAAGAAGGCATCGAGTATCCAGGAATTGTCCAACTGCTCCTTCATTTCAGATGGACATTGATTGGTGTCTTTACTTCAGAGACAGAAAAAGGAGAGAATTTCATGAGGATTTTTACTCCTATGCTCATCAGGAATGGAATTTGTGCTGTTATATCACAAAGATTTTCAATGACTGGACATGCAGCACTCCTTACGGATGCCATCTCCAAGTGGAGACGAGTCAATGTCTTTGTTCACTTCACAGAATATGCAAATGTTTGGGACAGAATTCTTTATTTCCATTTAACACTTGAAAATTTGCCAGGACCCATTGAAGAGAAAGTCTGGATCATGGGAACCCTCGAGCATTTGATAAAGAGTCAGAAGAGATTTTTCAAACATGTCCACAGTATTTGGACCTTTAGTTTTCAGGAAAAAGAAAAGCCAAAAGATGATGACTTTGAAATCACTTTCTTTCGGATACCTCTAATTGAAGATCACTATTTTTACTGTTCTTTTTCAAAGCATGTCTCTTCTATCAAAGGCCGGAGAAGATGCACCCAGAAAACACCACTGGAGACCCAAGAGGAAAGGGAGAGAATATGGATCCGATATCATCGCCATTTCTACAGTGTCATGAAGACTCTGGCCCATGTCTTGAATGTTGCATATTCCTCCAGATCCAGGAGGAGAAGGAAGGAAGGTGAAGAAAGGTTGGAGGCTCCATGGCTCCAGCCCTGGCAGGTATGTGGTCCTGACAATGTGTTATCAAACTTACATATGTTTATGGAAGATTCTAAACGGGTAGAAAGGAAACGTCTTGACCTACCTCTGCTACAAAAGGCCAACAAGTTTGGCTAATCTAATCTCTTCAGGCATAATGTTCCAAAGAGCAGGATCCATGATATATACCGTATTTTTCGGAGTATAAAATGCACCAGAATATAAGACACAACTTAATTTTGGGGGAGGAAAATAGGGGAAAAAAATTCTGCCTACCAGTTATTCATCTGGCTAGGGTTCTTAGTCTGATCAGCTTCAGTACATTAGTTTGCTGGTTTTGAGCATGAATGCGCTGGATTGGGGATAAAAAACAGCTTCTAAAGCACAGTTGATCTTCAGAGAGAGAAGCAATGAGAAAAGCAAGCGAAGAGCAGAAGATCGCTTCGCTTGCTAGTGCCTTGTTAGGGCTGAAAAACAGCTTCTAAAGCACAGCTGATCATCAGAGAGAGAAGCAATGAGAAAAGCAGGCGAAGTGCAAAAGATCGCTTTACTCGTTAGGGCCTCATTAGGGATAAAAAACAGCTTCTAAAGCACAGCTGATTGTCGGAGGGAGCAGCAATGAGAAAAGCAGGGTAAGCGCAGAAGATCACTTCACTCACTACCGCCTTGTTAGGGCTGAAAAAAGCTTCGAAAAAGCTACATTCAGAATATAGGACACACCCAAATTTTCAGCCTCTGTTTCAGCCTCTAAATCCTGTTTACAGGATTCTACCATGTTTTGAAAAGAGGATTGAACAGCAGAGTCAGAAGGTTTAGTAATCTGACCTGTGTCAATAAAAGCTGAGGGAGGCAGAGTCAGTTAGTCCAGGGAGGAAGGAGGACAGACAACAGCATTGGAATAACATGGAGGTGGAGGAGTTAAAAGAGACAGTTCAGTATTTCCAAATTTTTCCACTGCATAGCAACATAAATGCCATACCTGCAAAATCTCTACCTTAGCTCTTGGCTCAGTATGTAAAACTTTCCCAATTTTTCCCCAGTCAGATAATCTTAAAAACCTCTTTTCAGGATACCATAAACACTGATTCGCAATCTCCTGGACCAGCCGTAAAGGACTGTGTTGTGATACATCAGTGTGATTTTTCTTAAGTAAATAGCTTAATTCTTCAGCATGCTTCCTTTGTTCCTCGGAAAGTGTAGACTCCATTACTTACAGAAACCTTTAAAAGGTTGAAGATACCACACGGGTTGACGGTGCACCAAATCCTTGCCGGACGAAGTAGGGGTTCCTGTTCGGATGCCATTTGTTGTAAATGACCACACACAGAGAGGTTGAGGAAATATGTGGTAACTTTATTGCCTTACATTGTGATATTATATAGTTTGTTACTTTCAAGTTACAGCATACTTGGCAGCAAATCATTGGCTCACAGAATCTTCCAGGTAACTTAAATCATAGGTTAATCATTACTACTTTGCTTAAGCACTTATAATATTTAGCTATAATTAAAATGTAACACACATCCCACTTCCTCTCCTCCTGTTCCTCTTATTTACAGAGTTAGGGTCTTATCTTCTAATGCCATTTCCTGGTGCCTATGTGCATGTAACCTTCCTTATCTGAGGTTTGCCTTCAAGATTAGGAAAATTCTTCCACGTATGCAAACTCCTACATTTCCTAAAATTACTATTTTGAGATTATTCTCAAAAATATTTTTAAAAATACAAACAAAATCTTAAAGAAAAATCTACATTGATCTTTACATGATAGCAGTCTTCCAATATCTCAGGGGTTGCCACAAATAAGATGGAGTCAAACTATTCTCCAAAGCAGTTGAGGGTAGGACAAGAAGCAATGGGTGGAAACTAATCAAAGAGAGAAGCAACTTAGAACTAAGGAGAAATTTCCTGACATTTAGAACAATTAATCAGTGGAACAAGTTGCCTTCAGAAGTTGTGAATGCTCCAACACTGGAAATGTTTATCCTATCCTATCCTATCCTATCCTATCCTATCCTATCCTATCCTATCCTATCCTATCCTATCCTATCCTATCCTATCCTACATTGTAGCTGCCATCCATTTGTTTTTTATACAAGCTACATTTCACATTCAAATGTGAAAAGAGTTGGTGGGCTAAGAAAACAAGATTTTTGCTTTTAAATTTTCCGGATGTTCCCATTCTAGTTCCATCCTTTCCTGGAGAAAAATGATTTTTGGAATATTTCCCAGAGGAAACTATATTTGGATGAAAATGGAGATGTAGGAGCAGATCTGAAAATCATTAGTTGGGTGGTTGCTCCTGAGGAGGATCCCATTCACGAAGAATTTGGGAGTTTTGAAAGACAGAGACTTATTATTAACCAATATACTCTTTCATGGTTAAAGTTCCTCAACAAGGTGAGGAAAATATTCATGTCTTTTCTCCTTTTTCCAGAGCCTTAAAACCCATTTCAAGTGACTAAGCCTAGTCAAGAAGATGGATGACTTTCCTTGACAATTAAAGGTGGGGAATACAAACCTCATAGTTTTAACAGATTAACAGAGTTGGAAGGGACCTTATAGGTCATCTAGTCCAACCCCCCCTGCTCAAGCAGGATACCCTACACCATTTCTGACAAACGGCAGTCCAATCTTTTCTTGAAAGTCACAAGTGCTGAAGCTCCCACAACTTCCAAAGGCAACTTCTGTTCCATTGGTTGATTGTTCTCGCTGTCAGAAAGTTCCTCCTCTTTTCTAGGTTGAATCTCTCCTTGGTCAGTTTCCATCCATTATTCCTTGTCTGGCCTTCAGGTGCTTTGGAAAATAGCTTGATCCTTTCCTCTCTGTGGCAGCCCCTGAAATATTGGAACACTGCTGTCATGTCTCCCCTGGTCCTTCTCTTCACTAGACTAGCCATGCCCAGTTCATGTAACTGTTCTTCATATCCCCTAATGATAGTGGTTGCTCTCCTCTGCACTTTTTCTAGAGTCTCAATCAGGGGTGAAATCTAAAATGTTACTAGCGGTTCTGTGGACGTGGCTTGGTGGTGGTGGGGTAATGTGACTGAGTGGGCGTGGGCAACTTTTTTTTTTTTTTTTTACTTTTAAAAGCATTATTTCTACACCCTCTTTGGCCGAAGAGGTTGCAGAAAAAAAATGCTTTTAGAAGCCTCTGACGATCAGGCAACTCAGCTGGGATGTCAGAGCCTTTTAAAAACATTTTTTTTCTACAACTTCTTTGGCCGAAGAGGTTGTAGAAACTTCTTTGGCTGAAGAGGTTGTAGAAAAAAATGCTTTTAAAAGTAAAAAAAACCCAGCCTCTGATGATTGCGCGGCTCAGCTGGGCATGGGGGGGGCAGGGATTTTTGCTACCAGTTCTCCGAACCACCCACCGCCATCGCTACCCGATCGGATGAACCGTTTTGAACCGGGAGCATTTCACCCCTGGTCTCAACATCTTTTTTCATAGTGTGGTGACCAAAACTGGATGTAGTACTCTAGGTGTGATCTTACTAGGACTTTATAGAGTGGTATCAGTACCTCACTTGATCTTCATTGTATCCCTCTATTAATGTAATTTAGGATTGCAGTGGCTTTTTTTCAGTTTTCATAGACTGCTTGGGAGGTTTCAGTACTATTGACCAAGCTGTGTTCAAGATGCTACAATATGGAACATTGTTTTAAGTTGACACAGCTATGTCCAGCATGAGTGCTGGTTAGGACGCAGATCCTGAACCTTTGGTGTTCCTTCTGCAATCTAGTTTCTCCATAAAACTGGTGAGATAGGCCATCAATTGCTGAGAATTGTGGTGCTGGCAGCCTTAAGTTCATTTGTTCCTTGTCCTAAAATAACAAAGAAAGCAATTCTGTCAGCCAACGCCTAAGTTCAGGTTTGTATTGAATCACAGCAAATTGACTCCAGGCTGGATGGAGGTCCTTTTAGTCCCATTGGCAAATAAACTTCAACTTGTCCTGGTTGGAGTCAGGGTTTCCTAAAAGTCTAGGCCCATAGTCTTGGATGTTTTTAAGCATCTCAGACCAGGGCAGAGGTATCTATGCTCCCATTTAACTCATTGGGTTAGTGGAATTTAGGAAGGCGATCTGAGAATTTCAGTTCACCTGAAATCATAATGACTAGTTGCTGTGAGATAACGAACTGGCTCAGAAAACTGAAGCTCTGAAATATGACTTTGTTTGAAAGAAAAGCAATTCCTGATAGCAGAAGTAAAGAGAGATAATTTGAAAATAAATGCTCATTGGAGTTGGCCTTTGGTTCGCCAGCAGGTACTTTATTTATAATGGAAAGCTCTAATTTTAAGGAATTTTTCCATGTATCTTAATTGGAAGATGGCTTTGGACTACTTTCAAAAGCTTTACAATGTTTTACCTAGTTCAGAAAAAAACCCAGTAGTCAGAGGTTTCTTACTCTTATCAGCATTGTATATCTTAATTTTAATAAATGTAATATAAAAATTAAGAAAACTTCTAGAATAAATGTTATTCTAAAATTTAACATGAATCCATCTTCAAACTTCAAATCATGCATATATGAAGAATGGAGGAATTAACATTCATACAACAATGAGGAGAAACCTATTGGTTGTCATTGAATTAAATATTTTCTCAATTTCATCCTTGACATATTGTATTGATTATAGATTTACAGAGTTGGAAGCGACCTTATAGGTCATCTAGTCCAACCCCACCGCTCAAGCAGAAGATCCTACACCATTTCTGACAAATGGCAGTCCAGTCTCTTCTTGAAAGTCACAAGTGCTGAAGCTCCCACAACTTCCAAAGGCAACTTCTATTCCATTGGTTGATTGTTCTCACTGTCAGAAAGTTCCTCCTCTTTTCTAGGTTGAATCTCTCCTTGGTCAGTTTCCATTCATTATTCCTTGTCTGGCCTTCAGGTGCTTTGGAAAATAGCTTGACCCCCTCGTCTCTTTGGTAGTCCTTCAAATATTGAAACACTGCTATCATGTCTCCTGTGGTCCTTCTCTTCACTAGACTAGCCATGCCCAGTTCCTGCAACCATTCAAACGGCAGTCCAATCTCTTCTTGAAAGCCTCCAGTGATGAAGCTCCCACAACTTCCGAAGGCAAAAGCCATACCATTGGTTGATTGTTCTCACTGTCAATGCAATGCAATTGCAATAAGGTATTCCAGAAGCAAAAGGGAGGAATAGGTCAGTAGTTGTATCTCCTGCAAACATTTATCTAAATGGAGCCCAGAGACTACTTGGCTAATATTCATGCCAACCTCCGTTTTCTATGGATATTTAGTCCTAAATTTTTGTTTTGTTTTTATATTCCTTGCTTTACTGCAGTCTTTGCCTGAGTCCAAATGTGTGGACAATTGTCATCCTGGATTTGTCAAAAGAACTCGAGAAGGAGAGCCACTTTGTTGCTACGACTGCATTTCATGTCCGAAGGGGACCGTCTCCACTCAGGAAGGTGGGTAATACCAAAGAAAAGGGAAGGAAGTGGATTCATCCAGAGGATTTTCATGAAAGTGAAAGTTAAAAGAGATATTGAAGCTCAACTGTTTTCATTTTCTTTTCAAATTGCAAAATTTCTTATAGAAAGGAAAGAACAACAAACAACCTAGAAGGAAGTGCTGGGAAGAGATAGGAGAGTTGTGGTTGATTGTGCAAGCTTTACTATTGACACAGGAAACATCTCTTCTGCTTTTTAGTTTTGATGTCTACTGCCAAGTTCAGCTTTCTAAGAACATCTGAGTTCTTTGAAACTTGAGAACTTCTCATAGGTCCAACTCCTAGAAGGATTGCTGATATGCATTCCACATGGGTCTCTCCTTGAGGATCACTTGAGCATAGAATCAGTGGTCCACAGTGAGGTGGAATGGAGAATTATGAGTGCATCTGTTTACACACATATTACCACTGCTGCCAATAGCCATTCCAAATAATTATTTCCAGGACTACCTTTCTCTGCCAGCCAAGAGATTTCACAAAATAGATATCATGCATCCAGTATATTAATAACTATATTCATTTATCTTATTTTGGTGGAATTGTTAACAAGTGCTTTTTTGAAAATCCTCATAGTATTAGATTTGGTCCCAAGAAGGTACTTCTTGAAATTTGAAAGGACAGAATATTAAAGAAATATTTATTTTTGGTTTTCTCAGATACTGAAAAATGTACCAGATGTCCAGATGAAAAATATCCAAATGAAGACCAAGTTCAATGTATCCCCAAAGTGATCACTTTCCTTTCTTATAAAGAACACCTGGGAAACATCTTGGTCTCCTTTGCCCTACTCTTGTTCCTAACCACAGGTCTTATTTTAAAGCTATTCCTTAAATACCAAGAAACTCCCATTGTCAAAGCCAACAACCGGGACCTCTCTTACATCCTCCTGGTCTCCCTCCTGCTTTGCTTCTTATCTACATTTCTTTTCATTGGTCAACCAAGGAAAGCCACCTGCCTTCTCCGACAAATGGTTTTCAGCATCAGCTTCTCAGTGGCCATTTCTTCAATCTTGGCCAAAACAATTACAGTGGTGCTGGCTTTCCTGGCCACAAAACCAGGAAACCAAGTGAAGAGATGGTTAGGAAAGAGCTTGGCCAACTCAATCATCATTTCTTGCTCTGCTGTCCAAATTATCATCTCCTTTATCTGGCTTGGAGTTTCTCCTCCATTCCCAGACTCTGACTTCCACTCCCACCCTGGAAAGATCATCCTGCAATGCAATGAAGGGGCTGCTATCATGTTCTACATCACTCTCAGCTACATGAGCTTCCTGGCTTCCATCTGCTTCACGGTGGCTTTCCTGGCCAGGAATCTCCCTGGGGCCTTCAATGAAGCCAAACTGATCACTTTCAGTATGCTGGTCTTCTGCAGTGTCTGGGTCTCCTTTGTGCCGGCCTACCTGAGCACAAAGGGGAAATACATGGTGGCTGTTCAGGTCTTCTCCATCTTGGCCTCCAGTACTGGGCTGTTGGGATGCATCTTCATCCCCAAGTGCTACATTATCATTCTGAGGCCAGACCTCAATACAAAGGAACAACTTACAGCCAGAAGAAATGTAGAAATGTGAGACAAAGGAAAAACTCCACTGTCAATATGTTCTAACAGGCCAACAATAGAAAATGGTCCAAGATATTCTCCATACATGAGCTGATCCAATGATTTTGCTTGAAATACTTAAAGGACACCTGAAAGTTGGTGTCACCTGATCCCTCTCGAACAGCCAAAGAATCATATCTGTTCTCTGCCCTTATTTATCTGCAGCCTGAAATGCCACAGGCAGGTATTTCAAAGATTTGTGCAATCACAATCTTTTTGATATCCCAGAAATAATGGGGGGAGCCCTCTAAAATGCCATTATTTTAGTTGCATTATAGTTTATCTGCAAACGGGTTTCTTTGCAGTATTGGACTCAAGATCTCAGCATCAGCATCATAACAAGAGTAGATAGACACCTCTGATCCAAATTTGTGAAGGATAATCTGGATTATCCAACTGGTCAGTTGAATTATGATAAATAAATTACACAAGAGTGAAGCTGTAATATAGTCCAGAGATATTTCACAAGAAGAGTGGACCATCTGGGTGGGTGTGGCTAGGTGGTCATGTGACTGTGCGGACATGGCCAATTTAGCAGTCCATTAAACAATACACACAAATTAAACTTTAATTTGTTATGCTCCTGAGGATGGAAAGCAGGTTAGTGAAGGGATGTGGCTGCCTTGGGGGCAGGTGAGGGACTTCTGTTTGTGTGTGTGTGTGTGTGTGTGTGTGTGTGTGTGTGTGTGTGTGTGTATGTGTGTTCCTCCCCCCTCCCTTGTGTGTGTCTCTCCCTCCCTCCCTCCCTCTCTCTCTCTGGAGGCTGGGGAGGGTAACAGTACCACTCCGCTGCCCAAAAAGGGCCAGTTTTTGGCTTCCTCAGGCCTCCTCAGGCCTCCACGCATCCTTTTTTTAGCCTCGGCCTCCAGAAGGCGGGTGGGGGCTGGTGGGTAGGTGGAGTGATGTGGGTGGGGCAGCCTCATGATCCCGCATGGGCCAGATTAATGGCTTTGGTGGGCCGTATCCAGCCCCTGGGCCGTAGTCTGAGTACCCCTGTTTTAGAGGGTCGTTAAATTACTTGGAGGTTTATCTGTGTCCTCAGGGTCACCTGACTAGTGCTCTTCAAAGGAAAAGGTCTTCAAAGGAAAAACAAGAAAGTCCACTTGCCTCCTGAAAAAGCACCTTTGGGACAACTACGACCTGGATGACTGAGAATCTCTTCAGATTCACAATCCACTATTTAATAAACGAAGAAACTTCAAAATATAAAAGTTTTCTCTGATTTACAGCAAGAAGGAAAGAAAACACAGAGTGACCAAAAAATAATAATTCAATCCACTCTATAACTTTTTCCCTATTTACAAAAAAAAAAAAAAAAAAATGCAGACTACAAGCTGTCACTATCCTGTCTCTTGGTTAGATCTCATCCAAAAATTGATAATTCTAGAATGGATGGGAAATGAAATTTCACTTCAGGTGCAAGCAATTTTAAAATTAGCTCCTATTTAGAATTAGTATATAGGGTTCTTGTATAAAAGAAAAGTACGAATAGGCCATATTCTTAACATTAAACAGGGTTCAAATGTTTTGATTGTTTCTGTTAGGATATGGTATAAGTCTAACAAGTTGTCCAGGCAATATACAGTATGTGTTCTATCACTTTAAATCTATTGTGTAACTTTAAATGTAATGCTGAGTAATTGGACCTGCTCTCATCATTGCTTGACTTGCTTCTTGACTTGTTGGTTAGACCTGCTCTCATCGTGTATGAAGGAGTTCTCATTGTGGATGGATATGCTACCATCGTGATTTGTTACCAGTGTTGAATTGCTGTTTATTACCAATTGCTGTTTGTATAGTAAGAAAATATCTGTAACTTAGGACTGCTTTAAATGGCTAAAAACTATGCAATTGTTTTTCACTACAAAGTAAAAGCTTTGTTAAACCAGTTTGTATGTATTGTATTCATTGCTTTCAGTACCGTTTCTCTGTGCATTTACTCTGGTTGGTAACACAACAATATCCTTAACAGTTTCCTTGGTGTTAGAAGAAAGATTATGTGGATTGAATTCATCCACATAAATTGTTACTAGATCACTTCAGACAAAAGGTTATCCAAATCTTCTTAAAAACTTCTAGTGTTGGAGCATTCACAACTTCTGGAGGCAAGTTGTTCCACTGATTAATTGCTCTAAGTGTCAGGAAATTTCTCCTTAGTTCTAGTTTGCTTATCTCCTTGATTAGATTCCATCCATTGCTTCTTGTCCTGCCCTCAGGTGCTTTGGAGAATAGCTTGACTCCCTCTTCTTTATGGCAGACCCTGAGATATTGGAACACTGGTATCATGTCTCCCCTAGTCCTTCTTTTCATTAAGCTAGACATACCAAGTTCCTGCAACCCTTCTTCATATGTTTTAGCCTCCAGTCCCCTAATCATCTTTGTTGCTCCTCTCTGCACTCTTTCTAGAGCAGGGGTCTGCAACCTTAAATACTCAAAGAACCATTTGGACCCATTTCCCACAGAAAAGAAAACACCAGGAGCCAAAAAACCTGGGTGGGCATGGCCAACTCGATGTCACTCACTTCCAGCAGTCACATGATCTCACCCCCCTAGCCATGCCTACCCAGCCGGTTATTAGGGCAGAGAACCAGTTGTTAAAAAACACCGGGAATCACAAAATCCTTTTGACATATCTCTCTCCCCCCTCCCTTGCTCCCTCTCTCCCCTCTCCCGCTCTCTCTGTATCTCTGTGTCTCTGCTCTGGCTGCTTCTCCATCCCCCGCCGTCACCCTTACCTTCTCAGGCCAGGCGAGGAGTGACTGGGAGGGGAGGGCGAGGGATGGGGCCAGCCAGTGGTGGGATCACCTGACAGGGAGCCACAGCAGAAGGCCCAAAGAGCCACATGCGGCTCCAGAGCTGTAGGTTGTTGACCCCTGTTCTAGAGTCTCCACATCTTTTTTTACATTGTGGCTGTCAGATGTAAATGCCTTATTCTCTAATGTGTAAATAATATATGAACGGGGTATCAGGGGTTAACTTATTCTTCACTTCTTAATGTATTCATAATTCACCACTCCCACTTATAGCTCCACCCATTGTATATATAAGGAGCCACCTACACCCTTTTCCTTGCTTCTATCTGTGAATATTCAGTGAATATAGAATGCCTATTGTAAATAAAAGGAAATATATTTAAACCTTTAACTCTTACTAATATTATTGAGTCTGATCCTGAAAATATTGCAACAAGCTGGTAGCAGAGGATGGTTAATTGACTCAATAAAAAACTTAAAAATGTCTAAGAAAGATAGGCCCAACACCAGGGCCTACAGCAAAGAAATGGAAACAGAACAAGAAATAATCAACGAATCCACAAACGCAATTTCGAGAGAATCCGAAGAATACACCACTGAAGACGAAGAAATAATAGATGAAATTGATGACCAGAAGGAAATCGAAATAGAGAATAACGAACTCAGGTCAGAGATATTAAAACTATTAAAGAGCCAGAAGAATGATGAAAGCCTCATCGCGAAACTCCAAGATATGCTGAAGAACAGCGGAGCAGCGAGAGAGAAAAACATCACTAATGAAAAGTCTAAAGACCCAAAAATAGTGAGTGATATGACTGCAGAGAAAGTCATTACGAAGAAGAAACACGGTGATCCCGCGCGAAATTTTGAATGGCAGCCATCTTGGTTTCAACAGGCCTCCAGGGTGAGCGAAGCAGAGCCAATCAAAATGCTCAATTCAAAATTTCTGGTGCGAAAAACGTTATCAAACAACGAAAATGAAAAAGAAGATTCAAACTCCTCAGAAGAATCAGAATCAGAAAGTGAAGATGATTCAACAAACTCCCAAATAAAATCAGCAATGAAAACGCTTTTTGCTGCATTTGGGCCAAAACTAAAAATTAACAAACAGCTACCGAAGAAGCGAGCGAGCAAGCCGATGCCTCAAGACCTGCCCGCTCCCATCCTGACTACGAGAACGCCGACGCCCGAACCCAGAGAGCCCTGCCGGTACCGCCCTACACCACAGACCGAAGCAAGCACCAAAGCCCTCAGGGGAAGAGGAAGAGCAGCCGCCGTCGTCAAGACTCCCAAAATCGAACCAGAGACCGATTCATCTGAAGAGGAGCAGAACGAGCGAGCCACAATGGAGAGAACCTTCCACGACGACTCCAAAGAAGAAATGGACAACGCGCATGCGCAAAACTACGCAGACGGTCCGGGAAGACATGAACTGGCGAGGAGACCATGCAGACTCGTTGCGAGCATCCCCATGCCATTTTGCAATTTTCTACACTTGCGAGACCACGGACTACCTCAGGTTGTAAGTAATGGACACAATAATGTCGGAAATTTACCCAGTGACTTCCCAAAGCTAAGGGTTGATGGCGTTAATTTGCAAGAATGGTATCAACAGCTCCAGGTTGTCTTTATGAAGGAAAACTTATTATTTTTTATCACTAGTCCCCCAAAAAGACCTTGGACTCTAAAAATAGATTGTTTACACCATAGAGCATTTTTCTTAATAATATCTAGTGTGTCTCCTGCAATGTATCATAGCATTAAGCCAAATCTGACTGTTTCAGAAATCATTCAATGCATGTTTAATTTGTTTCACAGTGACAGTGTAGCTACCACCACAAGGATGTCTAAAGATTTCTTTTCATCTAGGGTAAAACCAGGGGTTTCCATAAGTGAGCATTTAATATATTTAAACAAAATAAGAGCTGAGCTGCATTTGAGGGGGGAGGTGATTTCAGACCAAACAATGAAAAGTGTTATTATCAACTCACTTGATTCATCATGGGACAATTTTATGTCACATTTAGACACTATCAATCTAGGATATTTATCCATAGAAAGTCTATCCAATAAATTGATAGCAGAAGACAATTCAAGAAGGAATCGTTCTAGCAATCACACAGAACACAAACCATATAGGAAAGTAGCTTTCCAAGAAAAATATAATGAAACATTTAAATGCCACAATTGTGGATCCAGGGAACACAATAGAAGAGACTGTCCCAAAATTTCAAGAGAAAGGCATAGGTCAGAATATAGAAACAAATACAATTATAGACAGTCTTCCATAGATAGACATAGATATAGGAGCCCACCAAATTACAAAGAGAATAGAGGGGGCAGAGATAATTCAAAGGATAGAAAATCTGGCTCACTGAACGGGCTAAATAAACAAGACAACACTAACATACAGCAAAATGAGAACAATAATTGGCTTATTGATTCTGGAGCAACTAATCACACCACTAATAACAAAAATATATTGTCTTCATTTGCAGAAGATAAATTTGTAATAAAGGTAGCTAACCAAGAAAAGGTGCAAGTATTAGGTAGAGGGAATGTAACCTTGCCTGGTCTAGGAAAAATAGAGGGGGTATTGCTAATACCTGAGATACCTCATAACATACTAAGTGCTATAAAACTAAGTAGAGATTCTGACATTAACATTGTTTTTTCAAAAGGAAAAGCGATTTTGGAGAAGAATAAAATAAATATAGGCACAGTGATGATTAAAGGAGGCCTACCTTATCTGATAACTAAGGAAAAATGGTTGCATAACATTGACTCAAATATGGAAGATTGTATTGAAGTAGATGATGAAAATATTAGCAATAGTGACAATGATGAGTGTAAAACATCTCATGATCACAAAGATGCACACAATGAAAAAAAACCAAAAATAGGTAAGCCAATTCATGATGAGTGTGCTCACATCTTACATAGGAAGTTAGGACATGCCAGTTTTCCTGTAGTACAAAAAATGACTGAACACGCAGAAGGTGTTAAAATAAAAAATTGTGAAAACTATTTGGAATGCTCAGTATGTAAATCTACAAAACTAAAAACTAGCCCCAGGCCAAGAAAATCTACTAGATCAACTAACAAAATTTTTGATTTAGTACACATGGACTTAGTTGGTCCATTAACTCCATCAATCACTTATAGAAAACGTTACTTCCTGACAATAGTGGACGATTATAGCCGCTATGGGTTTGTTTATACATTAAAACACAAAGATGAAACATTTCAAAAATTTAAAGAATTTTACAAACGCATAGAAACACAACACAACATCAAAATAAAACAAATTATGACAGATAGGGGATGCGAATTCATGTCTAAAGAATTCTCCCAATGGTTAAAAGACAAAGGAATGTTACATTACACATCTAGTCCATTTTCTGCGTTCCAGAACGGGATTGCAGAGAGGAAAAATTCCACATTACAAACCATGATTAGATGCACATTGGAAGATGCTGGCTTAAGCAAACAATTCTGGTCAGAAGCCTTACATTATTCAAATTACACACAAAATAGAACATGGCCCAGCATTGTAAATAAGACACCATATGAAGTGATGTATAATAGAAAACCAAAATTAGCACACATGCATATATTTGGAGTCACTGCAGACGTACACATACCTAAACAATTAAGAAGAAAGGGAGAAAACGTATCCAGAAGACTCAGATTTATGGGATATGAAACCGGTACTAAAGGGTACAGATTCATTGATAACAATAACAAATTTATAGTCTTCAGAACAGCTGTGTTCCATGAACAGGCTAACTGGTCTAAATTACATCTTAATGAAATATTTCCAAATAAATATAAAGGTACAAAATCTCATGAAGAAGGGATCATAGGAAAGCAAAATATCAACAAAAATAAGAACAAAACCAAAATTTGGACAAATAGCCAACACAAAATTAAGACAGACACATTAACAAAAAAGGAAGCAAGATATTTGCATGATAACGATAGTAAACCTGAAAAAACCATTAGAAACACCAGAAATCAAATGCAAAATAAATACAAGGATTACGTAATGCATATGGATGGTGAGCCAACAACACCCAATACATATGAGGAAGTGTTAAAACTCCCTCGTGAAGAAAAGGAAAAATGGGAATTAGCGATGAAAAAAGAGATGGAAAGTTTACAAGGATTAAATGTATTTACACCTGCAATTGCACCTAAGGATAAAACAATTATTGGTACCAGGTGGATATATAAAATTAAGAACTTAGAGGGAGGCAATACTCTATACAAAGCTAGACTAGTTGCACAAGGTTATGCACAGAAATATCCGGAGGACTATACTGACACGTATTCCCCCACAGTAAGAACAGAGAGTGTCAAAACAGCTCTAGTGGTAGCATCAGCACTCAACCTTGATGTATTTCAATACGACATACAGACTGCGTATCTACACGCTAAACTAGATAAAGAAATATATGTAAGAGCACCTCACAGTCAATACACAAACAAAAATGAAATTTGGTTGTTAAACAAGAGTTTATACGGGTTAAAACAATCTGGTAAACGATGGTATGATTGTTTAGTGAAAGTACTTAGAACCATGGACTTCAACGCTACTACTGCTGATAACTGCTTTTTTGTCAAAAAGGATGATGATTACATTGAATTTGTATTGATTTATGTGGATGACATTTTATACATAGGAAAACATAAAGAGAGAAGAGAAACCTTTGTAACCAAACTAAATGAACATTTCTCGTTAAAATCTCTAGGTAAAGTAAACAAATATCTTGGTGTCCAAATTAATAAGACTAGAAGGGGATTCAAACTTACTCAGAGAGATAAGATTGTAGAACTTTTAAATAAATGCAATTTAAACAATGCCAAACCTTGTGATACTCCTATGCAAACTGATTTTCTAAGAAATACTGATGAATCTTCCCCCGAATTCAAGGATAACACATTTTATAGATCAATCATAGGTTCACTTCTTTATATATCTAATTGGACTAGACCAGATATCACCTTACCACTCAATCTATTATCCAGACATGTCAGCAAACCAACAATGTATCACTGGGAAGCTGTTAAAAGAATTTTAAGATATCTGAAAAGTACACTAGACTTTTGCTTAATATTAGAACCTAAAGACAATAAAGAACCAAAGCTTACATGTTATGCAGATGCAGATTGGGCTGGAGACACCTCATGTAGAAAAAGTACATCTGGTTATATATTTCTCTTAAATGACTGTCCAGTTTACTGGTACACTGGTAAACAAGAACTAGTGGCCACTTCAACGACAGAAGCGGAATATGTTTGTTTATCCAAAGCTGCAAATAACCTTGTATGGTTTAATGATTTAATTTCAGATGTTTGGAAAAAACCTGTTTTGCCTTTTGTTATGCATGAAGATAATAAAGCAGCCATTGAAATATCTAGATCTGATGCCATTGGACAAAGGTCCAGACATATAGATATAAAATTTAAACATGTGAGACAATTATCTCAGGATGGATTTATTAAAGCAGTGCATTGTGATACCTCAGAACAATTAGCTGACATATTGACAAAGCCTTTACCTTCTAAGCAACACAAATATTTAACTTCTAAGTTGTATGTATTGTATTGTCCTGAATCTGAGTGTAATTGGTGTTGTATAACGAATCGGCATTTAGAGGGGGATTTGTCAGATGTAAATGCCTTATTCTCTAATGTGTAAATAATATATGAACGGGGTATCAGGGGTTAACTTATTCTTCACTTCTTAATGTATTCATAATTCACCACTCCCACTTATAGCTCCACCCATTGTATATATAAGGAGCCACCTACACCCTTTTCCTTGCTTCTATCTGTGAATATTCAGTGAATATAGAATGCCTATTGTAAATAAAAGGAAATATATTTAAACCTTTAACTCTTACTAATATTATTGAGTCTGATCCTGAAAATATTGCAACAGTGGCAACCAAAACTGAATGCAGTATTCCAAGTGTGGCCTTAGCAAGGCATTATAAAGTGATATTAAGACTTCACATGATCTTGAGTCTATCCCTCTGTTTATGCAGCCTAGAACTGTGTTGGCTTTTTTGGCAACTGCTGCACACTGCTGGCTCATAAGACACTGCTGCCTTCTTCAGCAGACTCTGGGGACAAGAGACCATGATGAAGTCATGGCAGAAGTCATTATCTTGGTGTGGAATTGTCTTCCTCCAGCATCACTTTCTGCACAGGTTTTGACAGGAAGGACCACAACCATTACAGAACATTGCCCCTTGAGGAGTATCTGTGACATTTCACTAATACATTTTTCTCCAGCTGCCCCTTTGCACATGGAGCCCTGAAAGAACATTGGCATTCCACCAGGAGGAAAAATTGCTTCTCAGGGTAATTATTACTATCCCAGCATTGAGATTTGTTCTGCTACTTCTCGAAGGACTGCTTTTGTTATGAAGATCAGACTGAAGCAACGTGGAAAGAATCTTATATCAGAAAAGAATAAATGCATTAAGCCATACTCTTTGTGCCACATTTTTTTTGAGGCAGATAGTGTCTATGCTCTTGAATCTATCTTTCTCTCCTTTCCAGTTGAATGCTTGCTTTGTTGATAAAGCAACTATCGTTTCCATCTTGTGAGAGTGCTTTGAATTTTTCTAACTCTTCTTGTTCTTGTTTAAGAGGGATTGATTCAGCGCTATCAATTATGGACCTTCTGCTTCTGATGCTGCTGGTGTTGCAGCCAGTCTCTGGGAAGCTTAGAAACAAGTGCCCACTGAATTTGGACAACCATGATGGGAAAAAACCATGGAGTCATTACAGGCCAGGAGACCATCTTATTGGTGTGATCATCAGTGCGACAAGAAAATTGCCTGTAACTTTGTCTTTCAGCATGGCTCCTTCCAGTCAATCTCAGTCGTAAGTCATTTGGTGTGATACAGTTGCATTCTGTCCATTTGCAGTTCTAACACTCTTCTTTTCTGCTTTCTTTTTAATTCATTTCTATGTTGCAGGGATATTTCTAATTTTTGAATCTTTTTTGATTGCCCTGGCTTCCCCTTTTTGTCTTATTTTGTGAAAGGGACTCAAATCTAAATATGGGGCAGGGAAAAAAAAGTTCTTATTGTCCAATACTGAGTTCATCACTTGACTCTTGACTTCTGCTTAAAGAAGTGATTGAACTAACCTATTTCCACATAATCATAATGACTCATTTTTATTCAATGGCTAATCCTCATAGGAATTGATGACATTCTTTAGAATTGCTTTTCCGGGTCATTTATCAAAAATCCTCTTCCTCTTATGATACTTCTCCTTGAATAATTGAATTATTTTACAAGCCAGTTATTGGGATGATGAAAATTAGTACTGCTACAAATAATGGTATGTTTCTGATTTTAAGAAATGGTGGAGGACTATCTCTATCCCATCTTCCCAATACTCAAGATGGGTGACTACCATCTTGTTTTAGATCAATATTGGATTAAGACTTATTAGACTTTGGAGACAAATAAAATAGAATAAGTATTTTGTTTTTGATGATGATGATGATGATGATGATGATGATGATGATGATGATGATGATGATGATGATGATGATGATGATGTTTTAAAGAAGATGTTGGATAACCATTTGTCTGAAGTGGTGTACGGTTTCCTGCCTAAGCAGGGGGTTGGACTAGAAGACCTCCAAGGTCCCTTCCAACTCTGTTATTCTATTCTATTCTATTCTATTCTGTTCTGTTCTGTTCTGTTCTGTTCTGTTCTGTGCTGTGCTGTGCTGTGCTGTGCTGTGCTGTGCTGTGCTGTGCTGTGCTGTGCTGTGCTGTGCTGTGCTGTGCTGTTCTGTTCTGTTCTGTTCTATTCTATTCTATTTGTTCATCATGATGATACAATTTATATTATTTTACAGTACTTTATCTTTTGATCAGTCAAGAATCATACGCTTCATTTTTGCCATTCAAGAGGTCAACAAGAAATCCCAGCTCCTTCACAATCTCACACTTGGCTACAATATCCATGACAACTCTTTGAGCACCATTGGCACTTCAGATGCCTTGCTGGACATGCTCTCAACTGGAGACGCCAATGTTCCCAACTACAGCTGTGGAAGGAAGGACAACATTTTGGCTCTTCTTGATGGAGCTGATAGTGATGTCTCCATCCAGATGTCAACAGTAGTAGCCACCTACAAAGTGCCACAGGTTTGTATCTGTGTTTTTCTATCTGTGCATATTGTTGTTGTTGTTGTTGTTGTTGTTGTTATTATTATTATTATTATTATTATTATTATTATTATTATTATTATTATTATTATTATTTATTTATTAATCATATTTCTATGCCGCCCACTCTCCAAAGACTCTGGGCAGCTTACAACAATCAACAGTATACTAAATAGCATATTGCCCCCAACAATGAGGGTCCTCAGATATGTGGATCTGATAGCAGTAAATTGTAATGGTAATACAGAAATATGATTTGCATTCTTCTTTTTGCTTAATTTGATCCTTTTATTTTTTTATGTGGTCTTATTAATAGTTTCTGTTTTGTATTTTGTACAGCTCATGATTATTTAACAATAAACTATTCTAATAATGTATGTGCTCAAGAATCAAGATTTATTGATTATTATTATTTTTATTGTGATCTAATCCCCAATATAACCAAACATTTTTCATTGTGTTTTCAGATAAGCAGTAGAATGTCTTCAGCAGATCTGAGTGATAAAAGTCAATTTCCCTTTTTCTATCGTATGTTCACCAAATTAGGGTTCCATTATCCAAGAATTGCCCAACTGCTCCTCCATTTCAGATGGATCTTGATTGGTCTCTTTGCTTCAGACACAGAGGAAGGAGAGCATTTCTTGAGGACATTTACTCCTATGCTTTTCAGGAATGGAATTTGTGTTGTTATATCACAACGATTCTCAGTGACTGGACATACAGGACCCATCAGGAATGCCATCTCTAAGTGGAGACAAGTCAACGTCTTTGTTCACTTCATGGAATACATTCCCTTTTTGGACAGGATTATCCCTCACCATTTAATAATTGAAAGTTTCTTAGGACGCATTAAAGGGAAAGTCTGGATCATCACAGTCTTGGGACAATATCAGATGGGAAGGCACAGACTTTTCAAATATGTCCATAGTGTTTCGACCTTTAATTTTAAGGGGAAAAGAAAGCCAGAAAGTGAGGGCTTTGAACACAATCTGTTTGTGGAACGCCACTTGGAATATAAGACCTTTAACTGTTCTTTTTCAAAACAGGTCTTTTCTGTCAAAGGCCGAAGAAGATGCACCCAGAAAGGGCCATTGGAGACCCAAAAGAAAAGGAACAGTATCTGGATCCGAAATGAGCACCATGTTTATGCTCTCATTAAGACTCTGTCCCATGCCTTGAATGCTGCATATTCCTCCAGATCCAGGTGGAGAAGGAAGGAAATGGAAAAGGAATTGGGAGCTCCAATGCTGCAGCCATGGCAGGTATGGGGTTCAAATGAGGATCCATCAAACTTACCGTATTTTTCGAAGTATAAGATGCACTTTACCCCCCTAAAAGAGGGTAGAAATGTTGGTGTGTCTTATACACCGAATACAGCCATTTTTGGCTTCCTGAAACCCCGCTCCCATTTTTGAGAAAAATGGGCCTGTTTTTTTTAAAAAAAAATTTGATTTATATGCCGCCCTTCTCTGGAGACTCAGGGCAGCTTACAATGCGTTAAGCAATAGCCTTCATACTTCTGTATATTTATACAAAGTCAGTTTATTGCCCCCATAATCTGGGTCCTCATTTTACCTACCTTAGAAAGGATGGAAGGCTGAGTCAACCTTGAGCCTGGTGAGATTTGAACTTGCAGTAATTGCAGGCAGCTGGTGTTAATAACACTGTTAATAACAGTGCTTTAGTATGCTGCACCACCAGGACTCTTGTTTTTGCAAAAACTGGTTGCGCAGAGGGTTTGGGAGTCCTGCAGAGTGCTCCTGAGGGCTGGGGAGGGTAAAAATACCCCCATTTTGCAAAAAAGGTGGGCATTTTTGACCTCCTCCAGCTCCCAGGAGCACTCTGCAGGCCTTCCAAACCCTCTGCGTGCACCGTTTTTTGCAAAAACAGGCAAAAACGGGCTCGTTTTTGCAAAAAAATTGGGTGGGCAGAGGGTTTGGGAGACCTGCAGAGTGCTCCTGGGGGCCAGGGAGTGCAAAATCCTTTTTTTTTTTTTCCCTTACTTACCTCTTTGAAATCTTGGTGCATTTTATACACCGGTGCATCTTATAGTCTGAAAAATACGGTAGTTCTGTTTGAGAAGGAATCGAAAGGTGAAGGAAGAGAACCATCTTATCCACCAGGTGCTACAAAAAGGCAACAGGTTTGGCCAATCCAATCACTTGGGGTGTATTATTCAAAAGAAATTACACTATGACAGTTATATTTTGAAATTAAACAATATTAATTTTTAAAATAAGAAAGGACTTATTGGGAAGAAAAACTTGCTGTTAGGAAAGATTGAAGGCAAAAGGAGAAGGGGATGACAGAGGATCAGATGGTTAGATAATGTCATTGATACAACGGACATGAATTTGAGCAAACTCTGTGGGTCAGTGGAAGATTTGGGGGGGGGGGTCTGGCATGTTCACAATAAAGCAACTGAACAATAAAAATATATATGTTGTCAACTAGGGGTGAAATCTAAAATTTGTTACTACCGGTTATGTGGACGTGGCTTGGTAGTGGGGATAATGTGACTGGGTGGGCATGGCCAACTTTTTTTTTTTTTTACTTTTAAAAGCATTTTTTCTACAACCTTAAGAGGTTGCAAAAAAAAATGATTTTAGAAGCCTCTGACGATCAGGCAACTCAGCTGGAATTGCCAAAGGCTTTTAAAGGTATTTTTTTTTTCCTACAGCCTCTTCGGCTGAAGAGGTTGCAGAAAGAAGTGCTTTTAGAAGCCTCTGATGATCCCAGCTGAGCCGCACTATTATCAGAGGCTTTTTTAAAAAACTTTTAAAAGCATTTTTTCGGCCAAAGAGGTTGCACGGCTCAGCTGGGCATGGGGTGGTGGTGGTGCACGGATTTTTGCTACCGGTTCTCCGAACCACCTGCCACCATTGCTACCAGATCGGGTGATCTGGTCCGAACCAGGAACATTTCACCCCTGTTGTCAACATATGATAGAAAACTTTTGTTGAATCTTTATTTTTCACTTTTAAAGTTAGTGGAAAAACTTGTTCTCTCATCTTGGGATATTTTCAAGTTAGACAACTGTAGTTTAAAGATTCAAATTTGAAAAGACCACATGGGAAAGAAACTTCAAAAAAAAATCTGTTTTTTTAAATTCCTGATTATTTCCATTCCAGTTTCACCCAACTCTGGAGAAGAATAAATTTTACAATTTTTCCTGGAAGGATCTCTACTTGGACAAAAGTGGAGATATTACAGCAGACCCGAATATAATGAGTTGGGTAGTTCTCCCCAGCAAGGAGCTCATCACAGTGCAACTGGGAAGTTTTGAAAGAGAGAGACTTATTATTAACCAAGATGCTCTTTCACGGCTAAAGTTGCTCAACAAGGTGGGGAAAATATTGGTACCTTTTCACTGTTTTCAAAAGACTTAGGATCCATTTCAAAGGTTCTCATTCTAGCCACCAAGTTGGATGACCTTCACTGAAAATTGAATGTGGCAAATAGAACCCTTGTAGCTTTCTTGGATGGCTTGAGATGCTTTGGTACTATTGAACACAGTATCCTTCAGATGCTATAATATGGAATACTATTTTAAAATGATTCAGTCTTGTCCATTATGGGATTAGATTAGGTTAGATTAGATTAACAGAGTTGGAAGGGATTAAGTCATCTAATCCAACCCTCCACCCAAGCAGGAGACCCTACTAAACCAGTATGGCAGCTCTATCCATTTAACAAATAAATAAACAAATAAACTAACACCTCATATTCCTATTTAAAGTTGACAGTCCTAATTTGTAAAGAATTGGGAGACTGTTTAAGACTACTGTAATTTCAAAGGGGAATTGCTTTGTGATGTTTTACGTAGTCCAGAAGATTCTTTCTTCATTACATTTCTTTTTATTTTTTATTTATTTTATTCAATTTATATACCGCCCTATTCCCGAAGGACTCAGGGCGGTGAACAGGCACAAGATAAAAATACATCATACAAAAGTTAAAAAATCAATTAAAAGTACATTAAATAATTTTGGCCCAAAAAACGAATTTAAAAACACTCAATTTGTATAAAACTAAAAGCAAATTAAAAGGGAGAGTCAAGCCAGTCCAGCCTGCTGGAATAAAAATGTTTTGAGGGCGCGGCGGAAAGTGCGTAAATCTGGGATCCTCCGTATCTCCAGGGGGAGCTCATTCCAGATGGCAGGCACCCCCACAGAGAAGGCTCTCCCCCTGGGGGCCGCCAGTCGACACTGTTTGGCCAACGGCACCCTGAAGAGCCCCTCTCTATGGGAGCGTACTGGTCGGTGAGAGGCTACTGGTGGCAGAAGGCGGTCTCATAAGTATCCTGGTCCTAAGCCATGGAGCGCTCTAAAGGTGGTGACCAAAACCTTGAAGTGCACCCAGAAGACCACCGGGAGCCAGTGCAGCTTTTTATTTGAATAAATATAATAGAATAGAAATTTAATAAATTAATATGAGCAGATCATAATGATTTAAAATACAGATATACTGTATGGAGAATGTAGGAATGCATGTTAATGCAGTTATGAGGGGGAACCTACTGGATGTCACTTAAAGCTTGAATCTTTTCTCAGCTTCATTAGGGTTGAAATGCTCCCGGTTCCGACTGGAGCACCCGATCCAGTAGCAATGGTGGCAGGTGGTTCGGAGAACTGGTAGCAAAAATCCCTGCCCCCCCCCATACCCAGCTGAGTCGGGCAATCATCAGAGGCTTTTTAAAAAAAATTTAAAAGCATTTTTTCTACAACCTTTTCCACCGAAAAATGCTTTTAAAAGTAAAAAAAAGCCTCTGATGATCACGTGACTCAGCTGGGATTGTCAGAAGCTTTTAAAAGCATTTTTTCTACAACCTCTTAGGCCGAAGAGTTTGTAGAAAAAAAATGTTTTTAAAAGAAAAAAAGCCACTGCCGATCAGGCAAGTAAGCTGGGATCGTCAGAGGCTTTTAAAAGCATTTTTTACAACCTCTTCGGCCAAAGAGGTTGTAGAAAAAATGGTTTTAAAAGTAAAAAAAAAAAAAAAAAAAAAGTTGGCCATGCTCACTCAGTCATATTACCCCCACCACCAAACCACGCCCACAGAACCGGTAGTAACAAATTTTACATTATTTATTTATTTATTTATTTATTTATTTATTTATTTATTTATTTATTCAACTTGTACGCCGCCTTTTTCCGAAGACTCAAGGCAGCTTACAATGCATTTAAAAACCATATATAAAACATTAAAAGTTAAACCATTAAAAACAATTAAAACCCATTCACACCATTCATGGCTGGATCTCTCCAGATCGCAATAGTGAAATCAATGGCCCCAGGCCTGCCGGAAGCTCCAGGTCTTCACCGCTTTTTGGAAGGCCAACAGGGTGGGGATGGTCTGGACCTCAGGAGGTAATTGGTTCCAGAGAGCCGGGGCAGCCACAGAGAAGGCCCTCCCCCGTGGGCCCGCCAGCCGGCATTGTTTAGCTGACGGGACCTTGAGGAGACCAACTCTGTGGGATTCTACCAGTTGCTGGGAGCTATGTGGTAGAAGGCAGTCTCAAAGATACCCTGGTCCTGAGCCATGTAGGGCTTTAAAGGTAATAACCAACATCTTGAATTGTGACTGGAGACCAATAGGGAGCCAGTGCAGCTTGCAGAGAATTGGTGTAATGTGGATGTATCTAGGTGTACCCACGACAGCTCTCGCGGCTGCATTCTGGACCAACTGTAGTCTCCGAACACTTTTCAAGGGTAGCCCCATGTAGAGCGTGTTGCAATAATCTAACTGTGAGGTGACAAAGGCATGAGTGACTGTGAGGAGAGTCACTGGCTTCATCCCTCTAGATGTTATCAAATAGAAAAGTCCATTATTGCTATGTGTTCTACCAGAAGCAAAAGGGAGGAACTAAATGAAGATTCTGCAACTGGTTGTATCTCTTACTATCTGCGACTGGTTAAAGATTTCATATTTACCTAAGTGAAGACAGGAACTATTTGGCTAATGTTTATGTTGACTTCCATTTTCCATGGATGGTTAGTCCTAACATATTTTCTTTGTCATTCCTTGTTATTCTGCTTAGTCTCTGCCTCAGTCCAAATGTGTGGAAAATTGTCCTCCTGGATTTGTCAAGCAAGCTCGGGAAGAAGAACCAGTTTGCTGCTATGACTGCGTCCCTTGTCCAGCGGGGACCATTTCCACGCAGGAAGGTGGACGATACTCGTGGAAAGAGTATTAGATTCAAGCAGATCATTTTGATCAATGTGCATAAAATTAATAATACACATATGCTTGACTATTTTGTTGTCTTCCTTTACTTTCAACATGTCCAATTTCTTCCATAATTTGAGGTTTAAGAAAAAGATCTTGACTGATGAGATAAGAAGTGTTAAAAGGACATGGTGAATTGGGCAAGATTACTTTTGCCAGAGGAAATCTCTCTTTTACTTCTCAGTTTGGAAGTGTCCCTCATGTTTACCTTCTTGGGAACATTTGACTTTTTTAATATTTGAGGAATGGTATCAGGTCAACAGAATAACAGAACAGAATAACAGAGTTGGAAGGGACCTTGGAGGTCTTCTAGTCCAGCGGTCACCAACTGGTGGTCCATGGACCACTGGTGGTCTACAAGAAAATTTGGTGGTCCACAGAAAAAATATTTGCATTTTTTATATTGTATTAAACCAAGGGTCCTCAAACTACGCCCCTGGGACGGATACATGCAATGAATGCTTGTGTTGCTGCAGAGACTCTCCCCCTTCTGGGTCTTTTTATGTGGGGCAGAGGGGGGCAGAAATTCTGACTTGAGGTCTGCTTCAGCCTCCTGGTGCAAGGCTTTGGGTGAAGGCTGGAGGGAAGCGCCACTGGTGGCGAAGAGCCGGAGGGCCTTGTTCCAATGGGACAGCATCATGGCCTGGAATTGGCTGACCATCTCAGCCTGCTGAGCCTCCTGGCGCCAATACCTGGCCTTGTACTCCTGCAGGTCTTACCTCTGCTTGGAAAGCCTATGCTCGTAGTCCTCAGTGAGGTGCTTCTGCTGAGCCTCCTTCTCGGTCAGAACCAATTTGAACTGAGATGTTTTGCCAACTCTTTGTCATGGTGCCTGCTTAGCTCCAGCAACTGCTTCCTGTTGGGGCCCTAAGGAGCCTGGGTGAGCAGGCGAGGAGTAGCGAGTAGAGACTGGCAAGGTGCCCCTCAACATGAGTGACATCAAGTTGGTCATGCCCATCCAGTCACATGACCACTTTGCCACATCCACCCAGCCGATCATTAGGCAGATCATATTAGTGGTCCGTGGGATTTTAAATTATTAATTTAGTGGTTCCTGAGGTTGGTGACCGTGTTCTAATACAACCCCCTGCTTAGGCAAGAAACCCACTTCAGATAAATGGTTATCCAATCTCTTCTTAAAAACTTCCAGTGTTGGAGCATTCACAACTTCTGGAGGCAAGTTGTTCCACTGATTAATTGTTCTTAACTGTCAGGAAATTTCTCCTTAGTTCTAAATTGTTTCTCTCCTTGATTAGTTTCCACCCATTGCTTCTTGTCCTATGGATGGATTTTGGTCATCCAAGACATTTTTACATTACAGGCCAAAGAATAGAATAGAATACTTTATTGGCCAAGTGTGATTGGACACACAAGGAATTTGTCTCTGGTGCATAAGCTCTCGATGTATTACAAGTGGGATTGCTCTTGAAGATCACCTGGAATTTATAAATGATCCAGTATGCAATAGCATGCACACATTTAATTTTCCTATATTTTATCATATTATTTGCTTGTGGTGTGAGCTGTACAGACTCCCAGTTTCTTTCCAATTGTAATTCATTTCATCTTTAAAGCTCTACTTTGCATAGGACCAAGGTATCAGCATGACCTTCTCTCCCTTGAGTTATCTGCCTTTCCAACCAGAGCAGATATAATATACTTATTCCAGGTGTTTTAGATATTTTCTTGGAACTTGCCTTTTTTGTTGAAACTCCTGCACTATTGAACCGCCCTCCCCCCCCCAACCTGAATTGCAACAGGCCTAAAATCCTGGAGATCTAGTTCTTCTTTTTCCAGGCATTGGGATAAGGCGAGGTCAGTGCGGGAGGAAAATGTGATGGTTTGCATTGGTGAAGGTTAGTTATGGCACCAGTTATTTCACTTTTGACATTCCTTTTTGGGGGGGCTTGTTTTTATAGTTGTATACTGTATTTTTTGGAGTATAAAATGCATCTTTTTTCCCCTAAAAGGGGGTGAAAATTTGGGTGCATCTTAAACACTGAATGTAGCCCTGTTCACCCACTGGCCCCCACCCTTTGGCCTCTGCCTCCCAGCAATTTACCTCCTTGCAGCAAGCAGCAAGAAGAAACAGCCTATTTCAGCTTCAGCACAGCCTACTTAGCACAAGTTTATTGTCCCTCCCGACTCTCAGCTGTTTCAGGCTGCAGGGATTCCCATTGCCTATTGCTGTGTGGGCCTCTGTTGCTTGCTGCAAGGAGATAAATTGCTAGGAACAGATTTTTTTTTTCTTGTGCTAATCAAGCTATGCTGAAAATGAAAATGAAAATAATGCAGGCTATTTGCTGTTTGCTGCAATGAGGCAAAATTGCTGGGAGGCCGAGGCCGAGGCAGATTTCTTTTTCTTGTTTTCCTCACCAGAAAAGATAGGTGCGTCTTATAGTCCGGAGCGTCTCATACTCCAAAAAATACGGTATATTAAGGGTTTTTCCTGGGATGTAAGATACCCAAAGTTTGCTTTAAGATGTTCAGCCAGATAAATGTTTTACTTATGTATTCAGGCTGCTATGTACCATTTGCTATGGTTTTCCTTATAAGCTGTCATCCAAAGATATTTCATGAAATGTGAGAGACTATTAAAAATATGTCTGTTTTTTCAGATACTGAAAAATGCACCAAGTGTCCAGATTATCAATATCCAACCAAGAACAGAGTCCAATGTATCCCAAAAAGAATAACCTTCCTGTCCTATGAAGAACATCTGGGCATCATCCTGGTTTCTTTTGCCCTACTCTTATTCCTAACCACAGGCCTTGTTTTAATCATGTTAATTAAATACCTAGAAACTCCCATTGTCAAAGCCAACAACCGGGACCTCTCCTACATCCTCCTGGTCTCCCTCCTGCTCTGCTTTTTGTCCTCCTTTTTCTTCATTGGCCGACCAAGGAAAGCCACCTGCCTTCTCCAACAAACAGTGTTCAGCTTTGTGTTCTCAGTAGCTGTGTCTTCTGTGTTGGCCAAAACAATCACAGTGGTACTGGCATTCCTGGCATCAAAACCAGGGAATAAAATAAGAAGATGGTTGGGGAAAAGCTTGACCAACTGCATCATACTTTGTGGTTCTTCTGGTCAAATTTTCATCTCTATCATGTGGTTGGTAATTTCTCCCCCATTCCCTGATTTTGACTTGCACTCCCAGCCAGGAGAGATCATCCTTCAATGCAATGAAGGTTCTGTTACCATGTTTTATATTGTTCTCAGCTACATGGGTTTTCTAGCTGCCATTTGTTTCATGGTGGCTTTCCTGGCCAGGAACCTGCCTGGCGCCTTTAATGAAGCCAAGCTGATCACCTTCAGTATGCTAGTCTTCTGTTGTGTCTGGATCTCTTTCCTGCCTACCTATCTGAGCACCAAGGGGAAATACATGGTGGCTGTGCAGGTCTTCTCCATTTTGGTCTCCAGTGCTGGGCTTTTGGGCTGCATCTTCTTCCCCAAATGCTACATTATCATCCTGAGGCCAGATCTAAATACTAAAGAACATCTAGTGATAAAAGTAGGGAAATAATAGTGAAACTGTTTTTAGGCTCATAACATTTCATTTTTCATTGCAGTTATTATTGTACTTCTATGCTTCCTTTGCCTAAATTTGACAATTAAGGTTATTTTAAAAAATGAAATAGAAATATGAAGAGTTTAAGACTAATCAAGTTATAATCCAACATAATCATCAAACAGTAAAATATATTAATTAATAATTAAAATTGTCATACAGCTAGAATGGACAGGCTTAGAAATAAGCCAGCTATATCAACATGAGACAAATGCAGAGGAGAAAAGATTCCCAAAAAGAAAGCGACGAAGAGTACATTGCCTAAAGTGGGATATATATCAAAATTGTAATCTTTTTGAACATGTTATCTTTCTCTCTTTATGACATTATTGAATATAGATGAGGGCAGTAGAGCTGGATGTCAAGAACATGCAGATGAATCCCAGTGGCAACACTCTGTATGACCTACACTAGTTATTTCTGGAGGTGTTATGAGACATCATAGACATTGTGGAACCTCAGAAGTTCAGGACTTTGGTGTCCTAACACCCTTTCTGAACATAAGGACATAAGAAATAAGATAAAAGAAATGACCCAATGCAAAAATGCACTTGGAAGGTCCAACAACCTCCATGAAGACTTGATCCAGGGAAGAAAAAAGACATTATCTTCCAATCCGATTGGTCTCTTATCTAAAGAATCCACACAATATTCTAGTTCCCAGAATAGAAAGCTTTCAGCATTGTTCCATGTGAATGGGAAAATAATCTTTGATGGGAAATGTCAGGAAAACATTCCTGAAATGTCACTTATCCAGACTTAACTAGGGAGCTGCAGGGAGAGCCCAACTTCTTCAGAAGCTGCCTAGAGGAAAACTCTTTATCACATCCAATGGTGGGGAAAGAATCTATGATGGGAAATGTCAGGAAAACATTCCTGAAATGTCACTGAAATGCCACCCCAGACAGGGGAGCAAGGAAAGCTGATGATCCATTCCTGACCTTCTCTTCATTCATTGAAGAAACAATTCTAAAGAGAAAGGAGAAAGAGGAAAGATCCTCCCTCTGCCACTTTATTCATTGCTGGAGTTGTGTTGGGGATAAAGTTCGCCTGTGTTTTCAGATGATTCATGATCTGATCTCTGTGTTGATTTTTCTGTCAAGGGTTTTCATCATTGCCTCTATTCAAAATGCCTTGAGGTTTGGGATAAGGTGACCAAATAAATCAGGCAGGCTTGGCTAGTTCCCAAGGCCATGGATTCAACTGAAAAAGGATCTGTTGCCTAAAATCTGCAATTTTTATTTTTAAACTCTAGGCCAGTATTTGTACCTGAACTAAGTTCTTTTCCCAGTTCATTCTCTTTGTTCACCTTCCTCAGTGAGAAAAACCTCCTTCTGGTTTCTTCTGCTGAGAGACCAGTTACTTCAAGTATATGTTTTTAAACTATTAGCAGACCTTCTCTACTTCAACACACCAGTTAGCCAATGTTTGACTTAAGCAGCCCTTTAAGAGAGAACACATATGATCAATGTCCTGGTCTCTATGAAAGCTTGGCAGATTTCTTCAGAATTACTTAGGAAGATCTCAACCTCATCTTCTTAATAGCTGTACCAGTATTCCCATTCCCCTGAGGCCTGTGTAGTATAGGTAGTCCTCAATTTACAACCACGATTGAGCCCAAAATTTATGTTGTTAAGTAAGAAATTTGTTTAGTGACTTTTGCCCCACTTTACAACTTTTCTTGCCACATTTCTCAAGTGAGTCACTGCAGTTGTTAAATTAGTTAAATTAAACACAGTTGTGAAGAGAATCTGGTTTCCCCATTGACTTTGCTTGTCAGAAGGTTGCAAAAAGTGATCACATGACCCTGGGACACCGCAACCATCATAAATGTAAATCATTGGCAAGCATCCAAATGTAAATCATGTGACTATGGGGATACTTCAATGATCATAAGTGTGAAAAATGGTCATAAGTCACTTTTTTCAGTGCTGTTGTAACTTTGGTCACTAAATGAATGGTTGTAAGTCAAGGACTACCTGTACTGGAAGGAAATGAATATTTATTGGATATTTATCCTCTCTAGATATAGAACAGAACAGAACAGAATAGGATTATTGACAAGTGTGATTGGACGCACAAGGAATTTGTCTTGGTGCATATGCTCTCAAGTTCCTACTTCCAATGACACATTTCCTCACATAATCTCCCCATCTTCAAGGTCACTACTGACTAACAAAAGGTAAATATTACAACCCTCTCCCTAGAATGAAGCCATGTCTTCCTCTCTACTGGATCCTTTGTGCCCTCCAGTAACCCCCAGAAGTCAGGTTTTCTGAGGACAATAGAAAAGCTGCTGTATAAAAACGGCCATGTCAAATGAACTCCGCCTCTGCCTCAAGCAATTTGTATTGTGTGCTCTTTGGAAGACCCAGACTGGATTTGAACCAAGAGTGAAATTCATACACAGGGATCACAATGGAGTTAAATGTCATTTCCAGCAAAGAGAAGAGAAGAAACCCACAGTCTCTTCTATCAACTGTCACTCCTCGGAATGTGGCTGCAGCCAACTGATGCCAACTGTCACTGGTCGGAATCTTGACTCTGTTGCTAGGCAACCAACCTAACGGACTATCCCTTCTGCTCTCCTTCATCCTGGGCAACACCTAAGAGACAAAATAAACAACAAAGGAGACAAAGGACAACCCTGACTTGTCCTCTTTTAGATATCACATGGTTGAGTTAGATCACCATTAACCATAATTTGAATCTTCTATAACAACTTAATTTTTTTCTTTGCTAAAGTCAATATCTTTCAGGATTTTAAATTCAAATGTATGTATTTAATTATGAATATTTCATATTTTTAAACACCCATCTTCCTTGGATTGCCAGTTTCCTTTGCACCTAGAAATATTAACCCAGGTTTTTTTTCTCCCCATTAAGTTGTTGTAAATATTCTATTACATCCAATACAAGCTCTCCCATTGCCTTTTGTCTTTCATGATTTTCATGAATAATTTTTTATAATTTGTTTTATAATCAATCAGCCAAAATTAATGTAAACATTTTATCATCATGATTCAGTAATGAAGTTGGTCTTTCATTCTTATGATTTCTCTTTAACATAGTGTTGTCTTGAATTGCAGGCTTCCTGATTAGCATTTTAGAACATGATATTAACATTTTTAACATGGCATTCTAGGGTTCTTTTTAATGTTTATTGCTGGAATTTTTGTTATAGCCCATGAAAAGTTTAGTGAGTTCACAAGTTTAATATCAGGTGAAAATAATCAGGGGTGTTCACTGAGTTCAAAGCACAGAAGAGTTTATTAGAATAGAATATATATTTTTTATTGGCCAAGTGTGATTGGACATACAAGGAATTTGTCTTGGTGCATATGCTTTCAATGTACATAAAAGAAAAGATACGTTCATCAAGAATCATAAGGTACAACACTTAATGATAGTCATAGGGTAGAAATAAGCAATCAGGAAACAATATCAATATAAAGCATAAGGATATAAGCAACAAAGTTACAGTCATACAGTCAACTTTCAGAAGAAGGAGATGTATGAGTAAGGCCAACTTCTGACTGAGTGTTTATGTCCAATCTCACCTCCCACACACCAAATCCATGGGACACTCAATTATCCCATTCTGTAGGGATTCTTTTGCAGAAATCTTATGAAACTGTATTTTGGCTCCTTCTTTAACTTCTATACTAATGAATTAGTTGATGAGTTGGATAATCCTCCTTCTCCTAACTTGCCTGAAAGAATTATTTCTCTTTTTCCATTCAGTGATGATGCTGAGATCTTGAGTTCAAAGTTACAAAGAGCTCCAACTTCAGATAAAATATGACAAAATTAAAATAATGGAACTTTCAGAGAAAACTCCCTCCAAAAATATTTCTGGCATATAAACAAGATTCACAATGCACAAGAATCTTTTTCTTTTCTTTTCTTTTCTTTTCTTTTCCTTTTTCTTTTTTTGTGGTGTCGTATTTCAGGCCACAGGCTAAGGGTATAGGACAATCCTACTGCTAAGGAGAATTTAGCGGTAATCCAACTGCTAAGGAGAGTTTAGCAGTCAATTTGCAATTCTACCCAACAAGATGGGGAACATTATTTTCTAGCCACACTTTAATTATTTCAAGCAAAATAATTGCCTCAGCTCCTGCATGAAAAACAGTGTCAACATTCCCACTGATGAACCCAACCAAAGCAAGCATGGGTGAGAGGATCCAATCTCTGAATAAGAACTCTATTGAGTACATCATTTCGGCACTCATGAGGGCAAAACCAGATCTAGCTCATTTCCATGAAAAATCTCATAATTAATGTATAGAATTCTCCCTCCCCCTATTAGAGCAGATCACATTGTCCAATTGAGTCTCACTGTATTGTTATGAGAAGAAGTCTTTGGCTTTGGCAAACACTTTTTGAAGTGTCCTTAGCTCTCACAGTTGTCTTCTTGATGTCTGGAGCCTACATTCCATTTCCCTCTTCCTTCCCCCCTAGTTCATTGGCAAACTGAGAAGTGATAATGGGAAACAGCAAAAGCGTACTTCAAACTTGACAAACAGACCATTTTCTACTTTTGTCCTGTTGGAACATGTTGAGAGTAAAAATTTCTCTGTCTCACATCTCCACTTTTGTTCTGGTCGTAAGCTGCTCTTTTGTATTCAGATCTGGCCTCAGAATGATTATGTAGCACTTGGGGATGAAGATGCAGCCCAGCAGTCCAGCACTGGAGGCCAAGATAGAGAAGACCTGAACAGCCACCATGTATTTCCCCTTAGTACTCAGGTAGGTGGGCACAAAAGTCACCCAGACACTGCAGAAGACTAGCATGCTGAAAGTGATCAGCTTGGCTTCATTGAAGCCACCAGGCAGATTCCTGGCCAGGAAAGCCACAATGAGGCAGATGGCAGCCAGTAAGCCCATGTAGCTGAGGGTGATGTAGAACATGATAGCAGCCCCTTCATTGCATTGCAGGATGATCTCTCCAGGCTGGGAGTGGAAGTCAGAGTCAGGGAATGGAGGAGAAACTCCAAGCCAGATAAAGGAGATGATAATTTGAACAGCAGAACAAGAAATGATTATTGAGTTGGCTAAGCTCTTTCCCAACCATCTCTTCACTTGGTTTCCTGGTTTTGTGGCCAGGAAAGCCAGCACCACTGTAATTGTTTTGGCCAAGACTGAAGAAATGGCCATTGAAAAGCTGATACTGAAAACCATTTGTCGGAGAAGGCAGGTGGCTTTCCTTGGTTGACCAATGAAGAGAAAAGAAGACAAGAAGCAAAACAGGAGGCAGATCAGGAGGATGTAAGAGAGATCCCGGTTGTTGGCTTTGACAATGGGAGTTTCTAGGTATTTTATGAATATGATTAAAACAAGACCTGAGGTTAGGAACAAGAGTAAAGCAATTGAGACCAGGATGATGCCCAGATATTCCTTATAAGATAGGAAAGTTAGAACTTTGGGGATACATTGAACTCGATCCTCATTTGGATATTTATCATTTGGACACTTGGTACATTTTTTTGTATCTGTAAAAAAACAAAAAGCACATTTGTTTAATATTCTGTCCTTTTACCATTCAAGAAATACTTTCTTGGGACAACAGCTCATCTGTATCTTTTATCATTTCCATAGGAGACAAGAAGGGTATCATTTTCTAAACAATGTAGAGGTAATATCTATGAAATTGGGGGAAGTACTTGGACCCAAATGCTTTCCTGTGTTATGTACAGCATCTGCACAGTAACCCACATTATTTGAGATAAACAATGCTTCAGTTAATCTTTATAGGCACATTTCCTGGGTCCTTCCAAATGGCACTTCTTAATGTACTGAACCCAGAGGAATATTTCATTTGGCTGGCAGTAGTCCTGGAAATAATCTGGAATGGTTACTGGGAGCAGTGGTAATATCAGTGCAATAAGGTGCAACAATAATTGTCCACACCACTTCATCGTGGACCTGCAATGCCTTCCAGTGATCCTCAAAGGGAGGGCCATATAGACTGCATTGTGATACAGTTTCCAGGAGTCACCCAAAACAATTCCTCAACTTGCAAAGAATTCAAATGTTCCTAGAAAGGTAAATGTGGAAGGGTAACATAAAAGCTAAAAAGCAGAAGAGATATTTTATCAGGCCATTTGTTCCACAACCTACCACATCACCTATCTCTTCCTTCTTCAATTCTTTTCAATATTCTTTCCTTTAGATAAGGAAAGTGCATTTGGAATATAAACAAGAAGAGAGTTAAAATTCCATGTGTTCCATGTGTTTGTAGTTTCACCAAAATCCTCTGGACAGATCCACTTCTGCAAGGTGTTCCTTTATTTCCCATGTTACTCACCTTCCTGAGTGGAGATGGTCCCCTCTGGACAAGGAACACAGTCATAGCAGCAAACTGGCTCTCCTTCGCGAACCTGTTTGACAAATCCTGGATAACAATTTTTCACACATTTGGACTGAGGCAGAGACTAAACAGTACAAAAACATATGTTAGGGCTCACCATCCATGGAAAATGGAGGTAGATAACAACATTAATCAAGTAATCTCTTAGGTATATATCCTATTTCCCTGAAAATAAGACTTACCCCAAAAATAAGCCCTAGCATGTTTTTATGTGTGCACCTAATATAAGTCCTACCCTCAAAATAAGCCCCATCGGCGAACTGGTGGTGGAATTATTTCACCATTGGAAACACGGGTATGAAATCACTTATTTACTTATTTCACATTTAGTTCACTAAATATGAAATCATTCCAAAGAGATGTTGGAGGTAGAACTGCTGGCAGATTCTTCATTTAGTTCCTCCTTTTTTTTTTTTTTATCATCCAGCTTTGCAATAGAGGACTTTTCAACTTGATAAAGTCTGGAGGGATGGAATTAAGAAAAGATTTAAACATTAAGTGACAACCAGTGGGTTCCACCTAATGATTGTATTAACATACATTCCTCTATTATTCATACAGCTATGATTTTAAAGTACGGTGACCTACTCATAGAATGAAATTTATTCTAAATGATTTATTACTTTTTTTCCTTTTATCAGATTTATTACAATAGTCTAAAATATGACCAGTAGGACCTGGAAAGGTATCTTTTGGACTACATAAAATATTGCAAAGCTCCTCCAACAGACAGAAATAGTCCAAAACAGTCTCCCCGTTAAGATATAAAGGGGAGGAAAATCCGTACAAATTAAGGCTGGTTTATTTGTATAGTTATTACTTAAATTTATATGGCAGCCATGGTGGTGAAATAAGGGTAAAGCTGACCACCTAGTTTCTAGAACTGAGGGGTTTTGAGGGGGGAGGGAAGATATATTTTAGTATCTCAGTTTCCTGTGTCAGGGCATTATGATACATCAGACCAGTCAGAAATAGAAACAGAATAACAAAGTTGGAAGGGAACTTGGAGATCTTCTAGTCCCCTTGGTCATTATGATTTCATGTGAAATCAAAGTCTTGGACCTCCTTTTTAGGAGCAGAAGAAGGGGTGGGCTCCTGGGGGTTTAACAGGGTTTGGACAATCCTCTAGCCAAGGATCGCCTGGGTTTGGCGTACTCCCAAATGCCACCCCTGGCTGGCCCTGCCCCCCAGGAGTCTCCACATGGCCCATTCATCATTCCAGGGAAGTGCAGGGGCCACGCGGAGGGTCTGGGAGGGCAAAAAAACGGGCCTACCAGAGGTTCCAGAAGTCCAGAAATGAGTCTGTTTCCGGCCTCTGGACGGCCTCCGGACCCTGGGGGAAGCAGTTTTCACCCTCCTGGAGGCTTGAGGAAAGCGTCTGGAGCCTGGGGAGGGTGAAAAATGCCCCCCCAGCCATGGTGCAGGTGGCTGACTAGGCCATGCCCACCATGGCCACGCCTACCCAGCAAAGGGGCAGTGAACCTATTGCTAAAGGATCTGAGGCCCACCCCTGAGCAAAAGGTCTATTGCCCTTTTCCAACGGGATGAGAGAGAGAGATGGATAACTCTCATCAGGTCTGGTAGGCTTAAAAGCATCATAGACCATAGACCTGCCCTTTCAGAGGACACTGCCCCAACCAGGACAACCTGAATTCTAATTCCAAACCTTATTTTCCACTGGAACCAACAGGCTCTCCATCCAGTCTTGATTCAATTTGGTCCAAACCTGAACTCAGGCACTAGTCAACAGAATTGCCTTTTTTCCCTACTCTTTGAGGCCAAGGAACAAGTGAACCTGAGGCTATTAGCATCACAATCCCCAAAACCTGAGGGTCCATCTCACTAGTTTTGTGGAAATACCAGACTGAAGAGGGAATAAAAGGCCCCCAATCATCATCTTTAGGAATAGTTCACCAGCATTCCACGTTGTACACAGCTGAATGAGCTTAAAACAGTGTTCCACATTTAGCATCTGAAAAATATCTTTGTCATTAATACTGAAGCTTCTCAAGCAGCCTTAGAAAAAAATATAAGGGTTCTACTCCCCACATTCAATTCTCAGTGAAAGTCACCAACTTAAAATGGGTCCTAAGACCTTGGAAATCAGAGAGAAAATATCAATATTTTCCTCACCTTGTTGAACAACATTACCTGTGAAAGGCTATTTGGGTTGATAATAAGTCTATGTCTTTCGATACTGCCCAGTTGCACTTTGATGGGATCTTCCTTGGAGAGAACTACCACACTCATGATGTTCAGATCTCCGGCTACTTCTCCATTTGGGTCCAAGTACAGTTTCTCCCGGGAAAAATTGCAAAACTCATTCTTCTTCAGAATGTGGTGAAACTAGAATGGAAACATCAAGGCATTTTAAAAGCAGAAACTTTGGTTTCTTATCTCACATGCCCTTTTCATATTTGAATCTTTCTTTTATCATTGCTAATTGCCTGAGTGGCCTGATCGGCAGAGGATTTTTTTTGTTTTAAAAGCCTCTGACGATCCCTGCTGAGTTGCCTGATTGGCAGAGGCTTTTTTTCTTTTAAAAGCCTCTGATGATCCCAGCTGAGTTGCCTGATCGGCAGAAGCTTTTTTTTTCTTTTAAAAACATTTTTTTCTACAACCTCTTCGGCCAAAGAGGTTGTAGAAAAAATGTTTTTAAAAGCCACTGACGATCCCAGCTGAGCCGCACAATCATCAGAGGCTTTTTTTTTTTTACTTTTAAAAGCATTTTTTCGGCCTAAGGGGTTGTAGAAAAAATGCTCTTAAAAATAATAAAAAAGCCTCTGATGATTGCGTGACTCAGCTGGGCATGGAGGGGGACAGGGATTTTTGCTACCGGTTCTCCAAACCACCCACCACCATCACTACACTCTTTTTCTCCTTTGAATTCCTTCTCAAAAGGAACTCTGTTTTGTGTATCCTTTTTGAGACCATGTACCTGCCATGGTTGCAGTCTTGTATTCCTCAACCTTTCTTCACCCTCCTTCTTTCTCTTCCTGGATCTGGAGGAATAGGCAGCAGTCAAAGTGTGGGCCAAGGTCTTAACCATACTGTAAATGTAGTGGTAGTTCTGGATAAAGAACCTATTTCTTTTCTTTTGTGTCTCCAGTGGTGCTTTCTGGCTGCATCTTCTCCGACCTTTAACAGAAAAGATGTGCTTTGAAAAAGAACAGTGAAAAGATTGATCTTGAAATTGGCGTTCCACAAAGAGATTGGGTTCAAAGGCATAATCTTTTGGCCTTTGATTTTCCTGAAAGTCAAAATTCCAAATACTATGGACATATCTGAAAAGCCTGTTCCTTCTGAATGTAAAATCCCCCAAGGCTGAGATAATCCAGATTTTCTTTTCAATTGGTCTTGGCAAACCTTCAAGTGATAAATGAACAGGATGAATTCCTTCCATGATATCACCATATTCTAAACTGTAAACAAAGACATTGACTTGTCTCCACTTAGAAATGGCATCACTCAAGGATGCTGTATGTCCACTCATCAAGATTAGTTCGGCTATAACAACACAAATTCCATTCCTGACAAGCATAGGAGTCAAAGTCCTTATGAAATTCTCTCCCTCCTCTGTGCCTGAAGCAAAGAGACCAGCCAAGGTCCATCTGAAATGGAGGAGCAGTTGGACAATTCCTGGGTAGTGGAACCCTTCTTTGGGGGACATGCGGTAGAAAAAGGGGAATTGAGATTTGTCACTCAGAGCACCTGAAGCAATTCTATCACTAATCTGAAAAAGCAATAAAGAATGCTGTGTTATACTGAATTCAGATGAAGTCTAAAATCTTAGATTTTAATAAATGCTAATTGGTTTTCATGAACATATTATAATAGTTTATGGGTTAATTAACCATTGGCCATTACCAGGGGTGCTATTCACTTACCTTCGCTAACAGTTCACAAATGTGAGCGCACGCACATGCACAGAGTAGTTCAGGTGGTAGAAACTCCTCTCCAGGGCACTTAATGATTTGCAAGCCTTTTATGAGGAATTTGATCATGAGCATATTAGGGTGAAAAAATAGTGAACATGTTGACTAATATGCAATTTCTGAGGCAAGTGGTTAATCAATGCTAGTAGTTTTTAGAAGTCCATAAGATGTACTGTATTTCCCCCGAAAATAAGACCCTGTCTTATATTTTTTTGAACCCTGAAATAAGCGCTTGGCCTTATTGCCATGCGCTCAAAAGCCCAATTGGGCTTATTATCAGGGGATGTCTTACTTTGGAGAAAACAGGGAACATGTTCTGTCAACTGCAAATAAGTAGATCCATTAAGATTTTTTTCACGAATCTGTTTTTCTTTTACCCCATTGAAAATATCATTTCAGTAAAAACACTCCCTGGAACACCCTCAGTCTGTTGGAAATGTGGCGTTAAAGAAGGCATATATTTCCACCAATGGTGGACCTGTCGAAAGGCAATGAAATTTTGGAAGAATATTCTGAAGTGGCTTAATGAGATGTTGGGGCAGTGTATACAATTACATCCTGAGGTATTTTTATTAGGGATAAGACCCGAAAATGTTAATAGAACGGCATAGTACCTGCTGCTACATATAACAACAGCTGCAAGATTGGCATGGACCCAATACTGGAAGATGGATGTTAGCCCACCCGAACAAGTAGTAATTCAGAAAATAATGAATTGTGCGGAATCAGATCGGCTTACTATGATACTGAAAGGACGGGGGGGACACAGATTACTATATATCTTGGAATCAATGGTATAATTGGATGTCAAATCGAGCTACAAATAGAGGTATTGGATAAGCATGTCAATTGGTATATGTAATAGACTTTTGTACGTTATCCTATATATGTAATGGGACAAGTTTATTTCCTTCTCGTGTTGTGATGTAGACCACTATAGATTTAAAGTTTGTTGGATGTATAAGATAAAATAAAATAAAATAAAAAGTCCCCCCCCACCAAAAAAAAGAAAAGAAAATATAATTTCAGTGACACATCTTTTGTACAAAACATAGCTTCCCATCACTGCTGCCCTTTCCTTTCCCACAGAAGATTGTTTGGTTGGATGCAGATCTTCTCATCATTTTCACAAAGTATGCAACAGAAGCCTCCAAAACTATGCAGCTGGTTGATTAGAAGATATGGCTGCTTTGATCCTTGCACCTTCCCCACCATGTATCTCAATCCCTAGCTATAATGCTTACAATGGCCATGGTACAAAGAAGCTTTTCAATTCCATAGAGAAGATATTTTGCATCTACCATTCACTCCCCTCCACCACCCCTTTACTCACTTTACTAGATTGAGAAACACACACACAAACCTGTGGGATTTTGTAGGTGCCTACTAATGTTGACATCTGGAAGGAGATGTCACTGTATGCTCCATCAAGAAGAGCCAAAATGTTGTCATTCTTTCCACAGCTGTAGTTGGGAACATTGGCTTCTCCAGTGGAGAGCATGTCCAGCAAGGCATCTGAAGTGTCAATGGTGCTCAGACAGTTATCGTGGATGTTGTAGCCAATTGTGAGGTTATGCAAAAGCTTGGGGTTCTTGTTGACCTCTTGAATGGTGAAAATGAAGCGTAGGATACCTGGCATACCAGAAGGTGCCCATCTTTAAAAAAATGTTCATGTTATCACCATCACCATCCAAAAATATTTTTCCTTCTAATCTTCTTTGTCACCCCAAACCTATTCAGTCTTACACCAATACTGATCCACAACCGAGGCAAATGACAGTCATCAATCACTCTTTAGTTTTTATGAGTACTGGGAAGATGGGATGGAGTTAGTCCTCCACCGGAGTTAAGAATCATAAATATGTCATTATTTATAGCATCTTTCATCTGCATTGTAATCAGGATTCAAAATCATTCAATCATTAAGTATCAAAAAGTAGAGGCTTTTTCATAAGTGACCAAGAAAACCAACTCTAAAATCAAATCAGTTTTTATTTTTATAAAGATGAGGCATTGAATATCAACATTCATTTATACAACTATGGAAATAGGCTGGGCACAGGCTATTACCATCCTTTAACTACTTTAAGAAGTCAATAATAAAATGAATCAAATAAATGATTACTGAGAGAGGAAAACAATCTGGATTTCTTTGATTTTTTTTTTACCCCATTTTTGGAGTTGAGTCTTTTTTCTACAAAAGAAGACAAAAGAAGACAAAAGAAGACAAAAGAACATTTGTCTTGTTCTACAAAACAAGACAAATGGAAATCAAAATGATTCAAATTAGACAGGTCATGCAATATAAGACTATGAGTAAAAGAAGGAGAATGTTAGAACTGCAAATGGGAGGAATGCAACTTCATCACACAGAATGACTTACGAGCGAGTCTCACTATAAGGAGCCTTATTAAAATGCAATGTTGTATGTGATATTGTTGTTGCAGTGAGGGCTATGCTAATCAGATGGTCTCCTGGCCTGTAATAGCTCCATGGTTTTTTTTCATTCTGGTTCTCAAAACTTAGTGGGCATTTCATTCTAAGCTTCCCAGAGACAGGCTGGGACATCAGCAGTATCAGAGGCAGAATCAAAAAAGCCATCCTTCATAGGGCTGAATCAATACCCTTCCTCTTTCAAAACAAGAAAAGTTAGAAGCATTCAAAGCACTCTCACAAGATAAAAATGCCAGTGGAGTTCCTGATTCAGACAGAGACAAGCTGAGCTTCACAAGAAAAGGAGATAAAAGTACATTCAAGACCACAAAATTGTATACCCCTAAACTTGTGCCATACAGAGATTGATCTGAGGCATTTATCCTTTTCTGATGCAGTATCACTTCCATATTGCTTCAATCTGATGCTTACATCAATGGCAGTCACTGGAAAAGTGGCAGAAGATATCACAAAGAGCAGAATGGTGATAATTTCAGTGAGAAGCAACTTTTCCTCTGGGATTCTTAAGCTTCTTCCAGTGATCCACATGTGGAGGGGTCACTGTTGAAAAACATGTTAGTGAAAAGTCAAAGAAACACCCCTGGGGATACAGTTCTGTAGTGTGGTTGTGGTCGTTCCTGTCAGGACATCTCCAGAAAATGATGTTGCTGGAAGATAGTTCAACACACAGATATTTGAGTTCTGCTGACCTTTGTCTTGTCTCTATAGACTGAGTGGGAAGTCCTAGGGGGCTACATTTGCAGTAGGTCCTCATCCTAAACCCTGGCAAGACTGATGGCTTTGGGCTTTGGGGCCCTCTGATATAACCCCAGGACCAGTGGTGGGATTCAGCCAGGTCAGGCCAGTTCAGGCAAACCGGTAGTTAAATTGCTGGCTGGCCCCACCCCTCTCCCTGCCTTTTCCAGGAGTCTCCATGAGCCCCATTTTGGCTCCCGTGTAAGTGCAGGGAGGCCTCCTAGGCCCAAAACGTGGTGTCGGGGTGTGGTGCTCCCCCCCGTGGCCTGTTTTTGCTCCCAGGAGGGTGCAGGAGGCCAAGTGCTGCCTGTCACACCCCCTGGCAATGCCCACCATGGCCACACCCACCCAGCTGGTCATTAGAGCAGAGAACTGGTTGTTTGAATTATTTGAATCCCACCACTGACCAGGACTATTCAGAGGCTAGGACTCTGACATTGGATGTGGTTGCACTATCTAAACTTACCTGTATGCAATCTGGGAGTCCTGCTGGACTCACAAGTACTGCTTAAGGAGCAGGTGAAAGTCATGGCTTGAAGGCCTTTTCCATAATGTTATACTGTGTACCAGTTGCACACATTCTTGGATCAAGGGCTGCTACTCAAGGTCACTCAGGTTCTGGTCACTTCTTGGTTGGACTACAGAGATGGGATTGCCTCAGACTTCGGAGACCTCTAAGTGCTGTCCGTGAAAAGGGAAAAAAAAAGAATTGGCTGTTAGAGAATTTGGTCCAGGGAGATCTCGAACTCTCCAGGCACTGCACCCAGAAACGACCTCCTGGACAATCAGAGCTGAAAAAGCTGGAAGGTGGAGTTAGTCCTGTGGGTGTCAAGGATGCTGCCTGTTCAGTTTCAACCTGATATGAAGTTGGAGGGAAGATTGGAAGACTCAGAAAAGGGCTTGGATCCTGATTCTTGGCCTAAGAAGTATCAAAGTATCAAAACAACAACAGAAAGTGCTCAGTTAATCAAGAAGGATGATGAGTGGATTTAAAGGGAGATATAACAGAAGGATCCATTGGAATGTGTCAGGTGTGAAAGGGACGCCTGTAAATAATGGGGGGGGGGTGTTTCTAGATCTCATCAAGGAAATCCAGGCTGAGGGAGAAGTCCCTTCCTCTTTCATAGTTACTAAGCAGGTAGGAAGGAGAGGTGGTCACAAAGATTTTAAAATACCAAAGTTAACAGAGAAGGATGATATTGAGTAATATCCTCCACCGGTCCTCCACCGGTCCTCCTTCCTGTCCCATCCGTATGCCGAGCACGCCGGGCTTGACAATAGGTTTATGATTAGCACCATAGAATTTTACATATATAAATTTGAAGGACTGTCTTATCCAGTGGTGGAATTCAACTTTTTTTTACTACCGGTTCTGTGGGTGTGGCTTGGTGGGCGTGGTGGCCATGGTTTGATGGGTGTGGCAGGGGAAGGATACTGAAAAATCTCCATTCCCACCCCACTCCAGGGGAAGGATATTGCAAAATCTCCATTCCCACCCCACTCTGGGGCCAGCCAGAGGTGGTATTTGACAGTTGTCTGAACTACTCAAAATTTCCGCTACTGGTTCACTAGAACCTGTCAGAACCTGCCAAATAGCACCCCTTGTCTTATCCCCCCAAAGGAATCCCAGTTATAGCATTTTAGACTGATAGTGGTTCGGTCTTTTCATTAAGGCAATCAGTAAAGGAGAGACGGAATTTGTCAAGTTTACTGGCTCAGTTCTAAAACTGCAAGATTTTTTGTTTTAAATTTCCTGGATTTTTCCATTCCAGCTTCACCCCTTTATGGAAAAGAATGAGTTTTGCAATTTTTCCCATTTGAAACTATACCTGGACCCAAATGGAGACATAGAAGCAGATCTGAACATTATGAGCTCAGTGATTCTCCCCAAGGAGCATCCTGCTGAAAAGCAAATGGGGAATTTTGACAGACAGAGACTGATTATCAATCAGGATTCTCTTTCATGGCTAGAGCTGCTCAACAAGGTGGGGAAAATATTAGTATCTTTCTTCTGTTTTCCAAAACCTGAGGATCAATCAGGTGGGCAAAGTCTAGTAACCAAGGACCTTCAGTGAGAATTGAAAGTGGAGAATAGAAACTGCTTGTGAGACTTCAGTACTATTGACCAAGGTGTCATTCAGACGATATAATATGGAACACTGTTTTAAGCTGATTAGGCTATGTCCAGTGGTGGGATTCAAATAAATTAACAACTGGTTCTCTGTCCTAATGACAGGCTGGGTGGGCGTGGCCATGGTGGGCATGGCCAGGGGGTGTGACAGGCAGCATTCAGCCTCTTGTATCCTCTGGGAGCAAAAATGGGCTGGGGGGAGGACACTGCACCCCCACACCCATTTTGGGCCTAGTAGGCCTCTCTGCAGCCTCCTGGGAGCAAAAACAGGCTGTGGAGGGCCTGTTTTCCACCCCCCTGGGCTCTGGAGGCTCTCTGGAGGCAGGAAATAGGCCCATTTTTGCCCTCCATGAGCCTCTGGGAGGCTCATTTTCTACCTCCCAGGGCTTCACACACCCCATGTAGTTACCTGGTATCCAAATTGGGGCACGTGGGGACTCCTGGGAGGGGCGGAGTGGGGCAGGGCCAGCTGGTCATTGGAACTACCAGTTTGCTGAACCGGACATAAAATTAACATCTGGTTTGCCTGAACCGGTCCAAACCGGCTGAATGTGTATGGCATTATGGCGATGTCCAATATGGGATGCTGGGTGATTATTCTTTAGAACACAGATCGTGGCTTTTGGGGTTCCCTCTGCAATCTTTTATCTACATAAAAGCTGTGCGAGAGCCCATCAAATTCTCGGCACTGTGTTGCTGACAGCATCACTTGTTACCAGCCCTCAAATAACGAAGAAGAAGGCAATTCTCTTGATCAGTGCCCAAGTTTAGCTTTGGATTGATAGCTATGAAATTGAATCAAGACTGGATGGAGGTACTGTTAATCCAGTGGAAACAAGTTTTGGAATTAGGATTCAGGTTGTCCTGGTCAGCTGATCTTTTTAAGTAGTTCAGACTTTGCCATATTTTGCCATGCTCTTCAATATCTTCATAAATGACTTAGATGAGGGAATAGAAGGGGAACTTACCAAATTTGTGGATGATACTAAGCTGGCAGGAATAGCTAACACCCAGATGGATCCTGACAGACCTGAACACTGGGCCCTATCTAACAAAGATAGTGGCCACCTCACCCCTTGCTTGAAATGGGGGAAAAACATCCTAAAGACTGGATTTCTTCCTCTGGCTCGTGAGGAGCATCTAATCTTTCCTGGCCATAACCAGATCAAGTGGAAAAGAAGCTCTGAAGGAAATATTGTCTAGTGCAGGAAAGGACCGGGAATCCATAAAGCAAATCCCAAGTGGTGGTTCCCACTTGGTACGGCAGCTCATCTTGTGAGCCAGAGAAAAAAAGACACATTTTTAGTGGGAAAAAAAGTATGAACTGTGTTTGTGTCCTTTGCTGAGCAATCCAAGTGGAATGAGATCTGAGAGGCAGGGGGAATCGATGATGAGACATAAACAGAGAATCTCAGCTCAGTGCAGGAGTTGGAGTTCTTCCTTGCTTGGAAAGAAGTAGAAAAGACACTTTTGTGAGCAATTCCTTTCTACACATTCATGAGAAAGGTGTCAACTCACAAAGTATCCCTGGCCTGCTCTCGAGTTGCCATAGGCCAGGGGGGATGGGAAACCAGCGAAACTGCACAGCAGCCAAAAACAGATGCACATTCCATGCTTATCTCTCTCAAGGCTGTATCCCAGGGTTACCTACATCAGCAAGGGGAGTGACTTTTACAACCTGCAAAATTGTTCCATTGGTGAATGTGATTGATAACACAATGAAGGGAGGAAATAAGGTCATAATTGGAGCATAAATTACATAGGGTCAGAACTGGCTTCACTTGGGAACATGCTAACATGAAACTCCTAATAAATAACTGGATTTCTTTTGAAGCTTGGCTCAAGACTCATGATTAATTAGGGCATCTGTCGGAAGCCTGACAAAAGGGCTGGCTTGTGTTCATGAGACAGGGCCAAGGCCACTTGACATCATGTACTTATTGTGTGATGCAAAGCTCATGTTATCTGTGCCAGCATGAGCAAAGTACAGCATAAGAGTCAAAGGCAGAGAGATGTTAAGGCTTGGACCCTCAAACCTTAAAGGGGGGGCTTGATGGTAGGTGGAGACACAAGATAGTCAAGGAGAGTCTTGCAATCCCAAATGAAAGCAGAGCTCTTATTTGGAGAAAGATGGAAAAAGGGGCTCTTTTGGGGGATTGACCCTGGCAGGCAAAAATATGGATCCATTTACACCCAGCTCTTCTTTTCCCGCTAGTAATAGATTTTGAGGTAAAGGAATACAGACACCCATGATCTTTAGTGGGGAGGAAAGTCTAAAGTCTGAAAACATCCATTGACATTTTTTTGCCTAAGGTCAAGTTTTCAACCAGAAAAGATTCCTGTTTAGGGCCTTCCTGATCCGCGTGGAAACTTAACTGCCCCTGACACCATCTGTCTGTCAAAAGTCTGCCCTGGAGGATTGGGCCAAAGAGCTGAGCTGAACTTTGATGACAATTTTCTTCGTTAGGAGAGATCCCTGGCTAATTCAACTAGTTCTTGGATTCAGAGATTATTGGGCATTTCTCTTGAGAGAAATGGAAGAGATACAATCCTCATACTACAATTATACTACAGAGCTACAATCATACTACAGAGCTACAATTAAACTAGTCATCAAAAATTGAGAGGTTTGAAAGCTCCAGCCTTGAAATTGGCCCTGGAGGGAATACACGACACCTGTGGCAGAAGAAAAAGAAATCTGATCTTTGTTGACATAGTGGTTAAAGAGAAAACCCCGGGGATTACTTTAATGCCTGAACATGTCACACAAGTGAAACGACTTTCTGCTGAGTTAGAGCCAAAGTTTACTTTATTTTGAAAGCCAATGCTCAAGGGTATCACCACACACACAGAGATGCAATAGTGTGACAAGTCCCTAAGAACAAAATCAAGCTCAGTCAAAAACTAGTCATCAAAACTTTGCATAGTTAAAACAAAATAATGGCACACACAAAGAGGGAGAATGTTTTTCTGTCTTTGGAAGTGAGTTCTTGTTTACAGGCACACTTTCAGGTCTGCAAAGGAGCCAGGGCAGGTGTTCCACTTCTCCCCTATAATTATGGAAGTGCTGGGGATTTCTTCTTGCTTTTTGTCTCTCCAGGGAGTTTTCTAGCTGTCACCTTTGAAATTAGTCCAGTGAATGGCAAATACAAGAAATAATGCAAAGTTATGTCCTGTCTTGAGCCAGAAAGCCCTAAAAGACAGAGAATTCCTGGCTTGGCCTACACTTTAGGCATTGTGTGTCTCTGCAGAATTTCAGACTCTGGCCTTCCTTCTCTCATGCTTCTTTTCTTCTAGAGATGTTTACTTCAAAATATGATGAATCAGTCCTTCAAGACTCATTTCAATGTATTTCCAGATGGGCACTGAAACACCCTTATTTTAATCTATCTTGATTCAGGCAGTTTCACATCCAAAATCCAAGCCTTCAGTTTCCCCTTTGATCTTCCATGGTATTAGAACTCCATCCGAAGTTCTAAGATGTATTCCCTCTCTCCTTTCATCGAAGTCATGAATTGAAATGTTGGTGAATCCAATATTCAGAGTAGAACATTGTGACCAAATTCAATAGTTCGTGGTTCTTATAAAGAAGAATTGTTGATGAACCTTCCTTGGGTACATTTTCTCACCCAGCTTGATAACCACTACACATTACTGCCCTTCACCCCACATTTGCTATTTAAAATATGGAGGTTACTCCATTAAAAATTGATTAAACCCTAAAAAGGTTACTCAATTAGAATATCTGGTGTAGCACTTCCTTAGTGGTGGTTTTGGATGGCTGAACTAACTATGAGCCCTGCCTGCCATGAATAGTTTTGCAGGACATCAGTTCTCCAGTTTTTTCAAAGATAAAAGATCAGTCAATCCAGTTCCTTCAAGATCCTAAAACTGAATTCACGATGTAAAAAAGATGTGGAGACCCTAGAAAGAGTGCAGAGAAGAGCAACAAAGATGATTAGGGGACTGGAGGCTAAAACATATGAAGAACGGTTGCAGGAACTGGGTATGTCTAGTTTGATGAAAAGAAGAACTAGGAGAAACATCATACCAGTGTTCTAATATCTCAGGGGCTGCCACAAAGAAGAGGCAGAGGCATGCTATTCTCCAAAGCACCTGAGGGTAGGACAAGAAGCAATGGGTGGAAACTAACTTTGGGTTGTTAACTTTCTAAGCAGTTCGGAGAACCGGTTGTTGGAAGAAATCTTATTTTGTTTTTTTCCACTTTACAGGGCTAATCCTGTAAAGAAGGCAGGAAGGAACCATTCTGGTGTTGTTTCTAGCCTAATCTTTATTGCCCTGCTTACAGAAACTGCCTCTCTGGTTAACCCTTATTACATTGTAACAGTTAAGGCGAACCGCCTATCAATGTGAGTGACATTGAGTTGGCCACACCCACACGGTCACATGACCACTGAGCCACACCTACCCAGCTGGTCGTTAGGGCAGAGAACCAGTTGTTAAATTATTTGAATCCCACCACTTCCTCGAACCCTGCCTAACGTTCAGAGTGGGGCCTGTTTGGGATTTTCTTTTCGATGATATCTCCATATACCAATCATATATTGCAGCTCATTTTAAAATTCCTTCTGTCTGGAGTGAAATTTCATTTCCCATCTGTTGTAGAATTACCAGTTTTTGGATGAGAGCTGACTAAGAGGCTGAATAGTAAAAGCCTATGGATTGTATTGTTGCCTAAATAGGGAGAAAGTTACAGAGTGTATATAACTTTTTATTTGTATTTACTTTATACCATGGCTTGGTGGGTGTGGTGTGGCTTGGTGGGCGTGGCTTGGTGGGCGTGGCAGGGGAAGGATACTGCAAAATCTCCATTCCCACCCCACTATGGGGCCAGCCAGAGGTGGTATTTGCTTGTTCTCCAAACTACTCAAAATTTCTGCTACCAGTTCTACAGAACCAGTCAGAACCTGCTGAATTTCACCCCTGCTTTATACTGTGTATGTTGTCTCTGTGTGTTGACTTTATACTGATACTCTGTTGTCTTTCTGTATTAATATAGTTAGTTAGATTTTTATTCCTTGACACTATGTTACCTTTCAATGTTCATGTGTGATGCGTAGATCCTTTGACCCTATATAGAATTCAGTTCAATTGCTGGAATTCTTATAGTCCCACTTCATTCCTCTCAACAAATCTCTCTAATACCATCCTGGGAAAGTGAGACACTTTTATCTATTCTTAAGAAATCTAAATCTTGGAATAATCAATTTTCTTTTCCTTAAATCTCCAGATTATTATCAAATTATTGATTTTTCGTATTCCTCTGATGACGTCATAAATCCTGTAATGTTAACACATCGATAATTGATATCTTCTATTGGTGGATAGGGGTATTCCTGAAAGCAGCATTTCAACCTTCAATAACTACTGAAGTGGAATACCTACCAATACAAGAAAAGCATTTGAAATGGAATGGCTGATAGGGATAGAAGAGGCCTCACTCATGGCTATATAACCAACAGTGGGTTTCACATTTTGTTGCTACCGATTCAGCTCACGCGTGTACCTTCCACGCATGCACCCGGCTTTCCCGCATGTACTTTGCTCGCATGTGCATCTTCCGCGCATGCGCCCAGCCTCAAAAATGTGCCTAAATAGGATGGCATAGGGCCAGGGTGGGTGGGCCGGTGTGTGGGCCCACCCGCAATCTCTGCTACCGGTTCTTCCAAACCAGTACGAACCAGTTGAATACCACCTCTATATATAACCCATGAAGTGAAGAATCAAATAAGGCAGTCGTGGGTTGTCCCCGGTTTGTACCGGTTCTATAGAACCGGTAGTAAAACCAGCAGGAGGCTCCACCCACCAACCCCGACGTCACTAAAATGCTTCTGTGCAGGGCAGAAGAGTGTACACGCACGCGGCCCTGCTGTAAACCAGTAGTAAAGGTAAGTAGAACCCACCCCTGAAAGATGGTGTTATTGGGGGTTTTTGTGTCTGGGAAAATAGACTGGAGGAAAGGACAAGAGATAAGTGGCAGACTAGAGGAGACATAGACAAACTCCTGAATTCTCTCAAAGATCTCTTTGATTGACTCTATTCTGAAAGTGTTTGGAAAGGAAGGAAGGAAGGAAGGAAGGAAGGAAGGAAGGAAGGAAGGAAGGAAGGAAGGAAGGAAGGAAGGAAGGAAGGAAGGGACCCAAATGTCTATGGAGATTCCCAGTCATTCAGGTCATGGTTGTCCCAAAGGTGTGTTTTTTTCCAAAAAGCAACTGGGCTTGTTTTTTTCTTTGAAGACGTTTTGCTTCTCATCCAAGAAGCTTCTTCAGTGGAGTCCAAACTTTCTAGATCTCCCTTGTCATAGCCTCAGAATAAAAGTCTGAGTCACAGTTGGATTGCAGATCTAGCAGTCACTGAATCAACTACTGACACCTTCTGAGGTTCTCCCACAGCCAGAGTTGATCCCTCCTGGAGGCAAATTCTGTATCTGGTTTTGCCTTCACATATTCTTACCCCTGATTCTTGCTACCTTTTTAACCTTGGTGTGTTCCTGACTGAGTCTCTGACTCTTCCTTTGAGGCATGTCAAGATGTTGAGTGTTTTCTGATTTCAAACTCATTGACCTGATTTACATCTTCTCCTGGGCCTCCAGTAAATTTTAGTAGACCTGGACTCACGTTCTTCTGCCCCACCAACTCTAATTCGATCACCACTTCTGCCAGCCCTCTGCTGATTCGCCAACCAAACTTTTCCAACATCTTCATAAGCTTGGCTGCCAATGAAACACTCCAACTGCCAGTATCAGCATTCTCCTTGTGCCTCCCTCATTTCCCCTCCTCAATGCATCTTTTACAAAGTCCCTTCCACAGTCGGTATTCTTCCCCCAGAATCTCTGCAAGCCTCCCCTCTCCCCCAAGCACCTGCACCGTGCCTGCAAATTTCAGTTGTGTTTATCACCTTCACTGAAGCCAAATGCCACGTATTCACCCAGGTCCAAGAAGAGGATGAGAAAGCTTGAGAACCTCTTGAATGCTGGAAAGATGCCATGATATAGTCAAGAAGGGAGATTTAGCTCACCACAGATGTTTCTGCTAAATTTGGTAATAAATTAGATGATTTCATTGATGACTTGCTTTGTGAATAGGATCTCCTTTCAAACTTTCGTTTTTAGAAGGTAAGAATAGATCTTCTGGATCAGGCCAGAGCCAATCTTCATTTCCCAAGGATCACCCAGATACCTCTAGAGCAGGGGTGTCAAACTCATATCATCACAGTGGCATTATGTGATGTGTCACATTTTTTCCCCTGTGCTAAACCGGATGTAGGCATGGCCAACGTGTGATGCATCTGGCCCGTGGGCAGTGAGTTTGACACCCCTGCTCTAGAGTGTCGGCAAGTAGAAGATGGAGATTTGTGAATTATCCCAACTTCTGACTGCGTGTGTAGGCCAGTGGTGGTATTTAGCTGGTTCTATCCGGTTCGGGCAAAATGGTAGTGGTGGCTGCGTGCGGCTCCGCCCACCCGCCTGGATGTCATCACGTCCTGTTTTTGATGCTCTGTGCATGTGCAGAAGGCCCTGTGCTTTTGCGAGGGTGGCATTTTCTGCATGCTCGCATTTGCGAACTGATAGCCAAGGTAAGTGAATACCACCCCTGGTATAGACCCAATCTCACCTGTTTCATCCATACCACCTCCATGAGACACTAGATCATCCCATTCTCTAGGAAGTATTTTCTAAAAATAGGTTGTACTTTAAGACCTCTCTTAACTAACCCACATTATCCTCCTCTAATTTGGCTGGAAAGTGTATTTCCACTCTTCTTACAATGATGATGCTGAGATCTTGAGCTCAATACTGCAAAGAACCCTAATTACAGATAAACTACCATACAACTAAAATAATGGCACTTATTCGGGACCCCCAGCATTACTTCTGGCATATCTGCAAATGTCATATTTCAAAAACCCGCATGTGACATTTAAGGCCTCAGATAGGCTAAAGATACAGGACAGATACGTTATCTCTACTGCTCAAAGGATCTCTGGCTATCTTCCAATTATACAGGACAATGATGGGGAACAGTTTCCAGATACTCTTTAATTATTTCAAAGAAAATTCTTGGTCCACTCATGTATGGACAGCACCTTGGATCATTTTCTAGGATTGGCCTTTTTGGAACATGTTTGTTTGCTTGTTTGTTTACTTTATTTATATGCTGCCTCTGTTATTTTTACAAATAACTCAAGGTGACAAAATATCCATCACACCTTCCTCCCCCAATTTTCACTACAAGAACAACCTAGTGTGGTAGGTTGGGCTGACATAGAATACCTGGCACAAAGTCACCCAGGTGTCTTTCATGGCTAAAGCAGGATATGAACTTGCAATCTCCCATTTTCTAGATTGGTGCCTAAACTACGGGCCCTTAGTTAGGTCTAGTATTGGGTGTGGAAATTCCTCTGTATCAGCTTTCTACATTTCTTCTGGTTGTAAGATGCTCCTTTGTATTCAGATCTGACCTCAGAATGATGATGTAGCACTTGGGGATAAAGATGCAGCCCAACAGACCAGCACTGGAGGCCAAGATAGAGAAGACCTGAACTGCCACCATATATTTTCCTTTGGTGCTCAGGTAGGTGGGTACAAAAGTCACCCAGACACTGCAGAAGACCAGCATGCTGAAGGTGATCAGCTTGGCTTCATTGAAGGCCCCAGGGAGATTCCTGGCTAGGAAAGCCACTGTGAAGCAGATGGAAGCCAGGAAGCCCAGGTAGCTGAGGGTGATGTAGAACATGACAACAGAACCTTCATTGCATTGCAGGATGATCTTCCCTGGTTGGGAGTGGAGATCAGACTCAGGGAATGGGGGAGAAACTCCCAGCCAGATGGAGCAAATGATAATTTGGACAGCAGAACAAGAAAGGATGATGGAATTGGCCAAACTCTTTCCCAACCATCTCTTCACTTGGTTGCCTGGCTTTGTGGCTAGGAAAGCCAACACCACCATGATCGTCTTGGTCAAGAGAGAAGAAACAGCAACTGAGAAGATGATGCTGAAAAGAGTTTGTCGGAGAAGGCAGGTGATTTTCCTTGGTTGACCAATGAAGAGAAAAGGAGACAAGAAACAAAGCAGAAGAGAGAGGAGGAGGATGTAGGAGAGGTCTCGATTATTGGCTTTGACAATGGGAGTTTCTTGGTTTTTAATGAATAAGATTAAAACAAATCCTGTAATTAGGGAAAAAAGTAGGGCAAAAGAGACCAGTATGATGCCCAGATATTCTTCATAAGACAGGAAAGTTAGAACTTTGGGGATACATTGAACTTGATCCTCATTTGGATATTTATCATTTGGACACTTGGTACATTTTTCTGTATCTGTAAAAACCAAAAAGCACATTTGTTTAATATTCTGTCCTTTTACCATTCAAGAAATTCTTTCTTGGGACAACAGCTGATTTGTATCTTTTATCATCTCCACAGAAGACAAGAAGGGTATCATTTTCTAAATAATGTAGAGGTAATATCTATGAAATTGGGGGAAGTACTTGGACCCAAATGCTTTCCTGTGTTATGTACAGCATCTGCACAGTAACCCACATTATTTGAGATAAACAATGCTTCAGTTAATCTTCGTAGGCACATTTCCTGGGTCCTTCCAAATGGCACTTCTTCACCTTTCAAGAAATACAGTACATTCTTTGGCAGCAGTTGATACCAAGACCCTTTGCCAATATACATTTTTAACATCTCCTTTGAAAGAATATAGGAGGAATATCATTTTCTTAAAAAAGAGCTATATTTCTAACAGTCTATGAAATTTGGGGAAATCATAGGGAATGATTTTGTTTGCAATCTGCAGATTCTTCTTAGGAACCTACATTATTAGGTTCCTAAGAAGAATCTGCAGATTGCAAACAAAATCATTATTATTATTATTATTATTATTATTATTATTATTATTATTATTATTATTATTATTGTTGTTGTTAAATCATTATTATAAAATCATTATTAGGGTTAAATAAAGAATCAATTAATCAACTAATCTTGCTAGGCAAACTTCCTGGGTGCTGTCAGATGACATTTCTTAATACACTGGATCCAGAGATTACCTTTCTGATGAAATCTAGTTGGCTGGCAGAAAAACTAGTCCTGTAAATAATCTGGAATGGCTACTGGTAATATGGATAAAGTGAGGTGCCCAACAACTGTCCACACCACCTTATTATGAACTCATAACACCTTCTCAGTGAATCTCAGTGGGAGAACCATGTAGAACACATGATAATAGCCCTTGCAGGAGTTAGACCTAAAACAATTCCTTAAGTTCCAAAGATGTTTCTAGAGAGGTAAGTGTGGAAGGACATATCCAAACTAAAAAGCAGAAGATATATTTTATCTGGCAATATTAAAAGGTTTCCCAATCTGTCATACCTGTCAAGCCTGAATTCTACTGGATATGGGATTGGTTGTATTCTGGGGTGTTCTAACGTTAATTCAGTTTGACCCAGACCTTATGCCACCAGACTCAAAATTTGGGCTTAGACAATTTAGAACTTCGTTGTCTTCAGTCTGACCTAAGCATAGTACCTAAAATCATCTGCTACAATGTCCTACCAGCCAATGAATACTTCAGCTTCAACCAAAACAATACAAGAGCACACAATAGATACAAACTCATGGTAAACCAATCCAAACTAGACTGCAAAAAATACAACTTCAGTAACAGAGTTGTCAACACCTGGAATGCACTACCTGACTCTGTGGTTTCTTCCTCAAATCCCCAAAACTTTAACCTTAGACTGTCTACTGTAGACTTCACCCCATTCCTAAGAGGTCTGTAAGGGGTGTGCATAAGTGCACCAGCATGCCTACCGTCCCTGTCCTAATGTTTCTTTTTATTTGTATCCTTTTCATGTATTTATAATTATGTTTACACTTGTATCTGTCATAAAATACACGCTTGATGGAATAAACAAACAAGCAAACAAACAAACAAACAAACAAACAAACAAAATAAGTCCTTTTTTGTGTATCCCCACCTTCCTGAGTGGAGATGGTCCCCTCTGGACAAGGAACACAGTCATAGCAGCAAACTGGCTCTCCTTCTTGAGCCCGCTTAACAAATCCAGGATGACAATTTTCCACACATTTGGACTGAGGCAGAGACTAAGCAAGAAAACAAGGAGATGCTAAAGAAAATGTGTTAAGACTCACATCTAAGGAAAATGGATGTAGACATAAACATTAGCAAAGTAGTCTCTGGGTTTCACTTAGGGAAATATGAAATCACTGATTCATTCCACACAGATACTAGCTATTGAAAAGAGGCAGCTTGGTCTAGTGGCTCAGGCACTAGGCGAGAAAATGGGAGATCTTAAATTCTAGTCATGCTTTAGCCCCAAATGCCAGTTTGGTGACTCTAATCCAGTCACTCTCTCTCAAAATAAAAGGAGCTTGGTGTGTTAGATATGTTTTCTGTTGTGAGTTATTTCTAAAAATAATAAAGGCAGGATACAAATAAATAAAATTAAATTAAACAGAGAAAAGTGTTAAGCATTATGTGACAACCAATGGGTTACTCCTTCTCCTCCGTATTAATATGCATTCTTCCCTTCGTCATCTATCCATGATTTTAAAGTTTGAAATTTTAGGGGAAATTATCATAATCAATTTATTAAACTTTTTTTCTATTAGATTTATTAAAATAAAATAAAACTGTGATAAGAATGAAATGTCTATCTGGTAGGATTTGAATATTTTCTTTTTGACTGCATAAAACATTGTAAAACTGCCCTCCTTTGAAAGTACTCCAAAACCATCTCCCAGTTATGATATAAAGGAAAAACTCCTTAGAAATTAGGGCTCTCAACCTTATAGAAGATGTTCTTTGTATATTTGTTCAATAAATATGGCTGCAACACTGACAAAATAAGACTAACACTGATTGCTTGGTTTCGTGAACTGTAGTGAGGTGAGATGGAGGTGAGATCATGAGAACATGTCCCTCTTACTGGGCATCTTTTAGTGCAGCATCTGCGACATGAGTCCTGAGTCAGTAGGAGATATTTTCAAGGTCCTGCTAGATATCCGAAAAAGGTGCTTTAGGTAGAAGAACTAAAATTAGGTGACACCAACTAACATAGAAAAAAAGTTGAAGGCCTATTGCTCTTTTCCAGTGGGTGTTGTGGCCTGCCAGTGGATCTGGTAGCAGATTCGGACAGTGAGGAGGTTGGGAAGGAACATGGGCCAGTCCTGGAGTTTGGGGAAGGCTTGATGAGGGCTCTGCATCGGTGGCAGAGAGGAGGACAGTGCCTTATGCCAGTTATCAGCTGCCTTTGCAGTCAGACATCAGTAAGGAAGGCCAACAGCTGGAACCTGTTTCCAGTGTGCGCATGCACAGAGTTGCCAGATGCAGAGAACAGCTAAAGAACAAGGGTCGACTTGGGAGTAAGGCAACAGGTGAACGATGAATGGCCCCTCCCAGAGGGAATAAAAGAGGAGCAAAAGGGGAGTGGACTTTGCAGGAGACAATCAGTTCATTACTGCATTCTTGCCAAGTATTGCGGCATCTGAAAGATATCAGCCTGGACACTCTCCAAGCCTGATAAAGGTTGGTAATCGTGAACTATCTTGAAATACTGTGGGAGAGGAAAGACTTTGCTTCCTGTGCTGCTGGGGAAGCCTAGGTCAGAACAGTGGGGTGAAAGAGAAGCAAAGCTTTGGCAATGTCTGGGCTGTTTAAAAACATAATAGATTATGATCCTGCCCTTTCAGGGGACACTTTCTCTAACCAGGTTAAGATGAAGCATGTTTCCCATTGGGACAAAAAGGACTTCCATCCATTATGATTTAATTTCATTTGATTCTGTCCAAATCTGAATTCAGGCACCAGTCAAAAGAACTCTTTCTTTGCTATTTAAGGAAAAGGAACAAGGTAATCTGAGGCTATTGACATTTTGGGGGTGTCTCACCAGTTTGATGGAGTTACTAAATTTTAGAGGCAACACAAAAGGGCCACAGTCCGCTCCCTAAAGAAGAATCATCTAGCATCCAATGTTGGACATGGCTGAACGGTTTTCCAGATGATAGCATCTGAAAAAAACATCATTCTGAATGGTATTGAAGCCTCCCAAAAGTCTAAGAAAACATATTCAATTCTTAGTAAAAGTCATCCATCATGGTGATTAGGCTTTGCCCCCTTGAAATGGGTCCTAAACTTTGGACAAAAGAGAAAACACAACAATGTTCCCCCACCTTGTTGAGCAACTTTAACCGTGACAGAGCATTTTGGTTGATAGTAAGTCTCTGTCTTTCAAAATTTCCTAGTTGCACTTGGATGGGATCCTTCTTGGAGAAAATTAGCAAGCTCACAATGCACAGATCCCCAGTAACATCTCCATTTTGGTCCAAGTATAGTTTAAACTGGGAAATATTCCAAAACTCATTCTTCTTCAGAAATGCATGGAACTAGAAGAGAAAAATCCATGGATTTTAAAAGCAGAAGCCCCAGTTTTTTACCCTACACAGACTTTCCACATTTGAATCTTTCTTCCACATTTTTCTAACCTGCAAATATGCCTAATTAGAAGAACAAGTGTTACCACTATCTTGAAAGCAGATGAAAAAGAATCAGCAAAATTTGCATCCATAAGTGTCTCAGGAAGTGAGTGTTCTGTTTGGGAAGACCCCAACTCAAGTGTCAGGTCTCTTTCAATCACCACTATTAGCGAAGACATTACATAAAACCTGGATCATGTTTAAATAATGACAAAGAAGCCAAGGAAGAAATCAAAGAAGCTAATATTACCCCACCCTTCATGGATTATTGCCTTATCATGGCAAAGGGGCTTGCATAGCTCAATGTAGCTATGTGTCATGCCATGCAGGGCCACCCAAGACAGACAGTCATAGCAGAGAGCTCTGACAAAACAGAAACCAAGATCATCACAGATGGGGACTGCAGCCAAGAAATTAAAAGATGCTTGCTCCTGGGAAGAAAAGCTATGGCAAATCTAGACAGCATACTAAAAAGCAGAGACATCACCCTGCCAACAAAAGTATGTATAGTCAAGGCTATGGTTTTCCCAGTTGCAATGTATGGCTGTGAAAGTTGGACCATAAGAAAGGCTGAGCACCAAAGAATGGAGGCCTTTGAACTATGGTGCTGGAGAAGACTCCTGCGAGTTCCTTGGACTGCAAGGCAATCAAACCGGTCAGTCCTAGAAGAGATCAAGCCTGACTGCTCTTTAGAAGGCCAGATCCTGAAGGTGAAACTCAAATACTTTGGCCACCTAATGAGAAGGAAGGACTCACTGGAGAAGAGCCTAATGCTGGGAATGACTGAGGGCAAAGGAAGAAGGAAACGACAGAGAATGAAGTGGCTGGATGGAGTCACTGAAGCAGTCGGCATGAGCTTAAATTGACTCCAGAGGATGGTAAGGACAGGAAGGTCTGGAGGAACCTTGTCCATGGGGTTGTGATGGGTCAGAGACAACTTCACAACTAACAACAACAAATTCTTAACCCTGAGGAAAGGAGAAAAACCATATTGTGCTATGGGAGCTGAAAATAATAAATCTAGAAGCATCTTTTCCAAATGATACAACATTGATGATGATATTAATGTTTTGATGATATCAATGTTTATCAACATTGTTGATGATATCAATATCAAATGATGATACAACAGTGATTAGTCTCATTCGAGACAATGACGAATGTGCATACAGATGGGAGGTTGAACAACTAGCGTTGTGGTGCAACTAGAACAATCTTGAACTAAACACACTCAAAACCATAGAAATGATGGTAGATTTTAGGAGAAACCTTCCTATACTACCACTTCTTACAATACTAAACAACACAATATAAACAACAGAGGCATTCAAGTTTCCAGGTTCTATCATATCTCAAGACTTAAAATGGATACCTAACATAAAAACTGTTATAAAAAAAAACACAACAAAGAATGTTCTGTCTGCGCCAACTCAGAAAGCTCAGACTGCCCAAGGAGCTGCTGATACAATTCTACAGAGAAATTATTAAGACTGTCATCTGCACCTCTATAACTATCTGGTTTGGTTCTGCAACCCAACAAGACGGGCATAGATGTCAACAGATAATTAGAACTGCAGAAAAAACAATTGCTACCAACCTGCTTTCCATTGAGGACCGGTATACTGTACGAGTCAAAAAGAGGGCTGTGAAAATATTTACAGACTCCTCACATCCTGGACATAAATTGTTTCAACTTCTACCCTCAAAATGATATTATAGATATCATTATGTACACCAGAACAACTAGACACAAGGACAGTTTTTTCCTGCATGCCATCACTCTGCTAAATAGAATAGAATAGAATAGAATAGAATAGAATAGAATAGAATAGAATAGAATAGAATAGAATAGAATAGAATAGAATAGAATAGAATAGAATAGAATAGAATATTGCACGAGTCAAAAAGAGAGCTGTGAAAATATTTACAGACATCTTGCATCCTGGACATAAACTGTTTCAACTCCTACCCTCAAAACAAGTGCCATAGAGCACTGCACACCAGAACGACTAGACACAAGAACAGTTTCCCCTGAACGCCATCACTCTGCTAAACAAATAATTCCCTCAACACTGTCAAACTATTTACTAAGTCTGCACTATTATTAATCTTCTCATCATTCCCATCACCCATCTCCTTCCACTTTTGACTGTATGACAGTAACTTTGTTGCTTGTATCCTTACGACTTATATTGATATTGATTGTTTCCTGACTGCATATTTGTACCCTATGACTATCATTAAGTGTTGTACCTTATGATTCTTGATGAACGTATCTTTTCTTTTATGTACACTGAGAGCATATGCACCAAGACAAATTCCTTGTGTGTCCAATCACATTTGGCCAATAAAGAATTCTATTCTATTCTATTCTATTCTATTCTATTCTATTCTATTCTATTCTATTCTATTCTATTCTATTCTATTCTATTCTATTCTATTCTATTCTTTTCTATTCTATTCTATTCCACAATTTTTAGTTGGATAAGTGAGGATACAGTACTGTTCCAATAACTGAAAGATGGCACACAGAAACTCAAGATCTTTTGATTGTTTTTTTCACAGAATGGGACACAGTTGCAAGAGAGAACATTCTGGCTGAATAAGAGGAAAAACACTGTGAAAAGAGGAGCAGTTGTGCCAGTGAACCAGAGAAATTAAATAATTATCAGTATCATAATCCAAAGTTCAAGCAGACATAAATCAGAAAAACTTTAAATGGGATTCCTGCAAAGAAGAGGGTTTGAGATAGGTACTCCCAGGATCTTCTTCAAATTTATAAAGGTAAAATTCCATGATATTAATTACAAACCCCTATATACAGGAATTTATTTTCCATATGTGAATCCCTTTTAAATTAGCAGCGTTAATCAAAATATTTGCCATGGTATAGTGCTCTTTGAAACATTACATCCCAAATAATTGGTTTGGCAAAGTATGTTGGCCTTTTGAAGCATCAGGTTGATATGGTTCCTCTACTTCCACTTTGAATTCCTTCTCCAAAGGAACTAAGTTTGCTGGATTCTTGTTAAGATCCCATACCTGCCATGGCTGTAGTCTTAGGGCCCCCAAACTCTCTTTGTCCTCCTTCCTTCTTTTCCTGAATCTGGAGGAATATGCAGCATTCAAGGCATGTGTTAAAGTCATAATAATACTGTATATATAGTAGTTATTTCTGATTTGAATCCTATTCGTTCTCTGTTTGGACTTTAGTGGCTCTTTCTGGGTGCATCTTCTCCGGCCTTTGACAGAAAAGATGTGCTTTGAAAATGAACAGGAAAAAGACTTGACTTCAAACTGGGGATTAACAAAAAGAAAAGGTTCAAAGGCATTGTCGTTTGGCCTTTCTTTTGCCCAGAAAGCAAAGGTCCAAATACTATGCACGTATTTGAGAAGTCTATGCCTTTTTAATGAATACGTTCTCAAGGGTGTTAAGATCCAGACTTTTCCTTGGATAGATCCTGGCAAACGCATAAGTAATAAATGGAAAGGAAGAACTCTGTTCATAGGGGAATCATATTCCATGAAGTGAACAAAGGTATTGACTTGTGTCCACTTGAAGATTGCATCCCTGAGGGGTGCTGTATTTCCAGTCGTTGACAACCGTTGTAATAGAACCACACAAATTCCATTCCTGTCAAGCAAAGGAGTAAAAATCCTCATGAAATTCTCCCCATTCTCTGTATTTGAAGCAAAGAGACCAATCAAAGTCCATCTGAAATGGAGGAGCAGTTGGATAATTCCTGGGTACTGGATCCCTTCTTTAGGGCGCATCCAGTGGAAAAAAGGGAAATGCTTTTTATCACTCATAACATCTGAAGGGGCATAACTAATCTGAAAAAAAACAATGAAGAACCCTGAGTTATATTTGGAGCCCTATATGAACTTTTAATAAATCCAACTTTGTTCCATTGAGCAAATTAGAATGGTTTATTGTTAATTGACCATTAGGCTACATCAAGATACCAGAATCAGAAAATTATGAGTAGGATCAGAATCTTCGTAGCAGCCTATGCAATACAAATTGCAAGCAGGATAATCACATATTGTCAGTTTACAACAAAACATTACAATACGAATTTAGAGCCTTCAGGTTCATTTATTAGTTCAGTTAATCTAATCAATGACTTGGATGAGGGGATAGATGGGGAACTATCAAATTTGCAGATGACACCAAGCTGGCAGGAATAGCCAACACTCCAAAAGATAGGCTTAAGATACAGAAGGATCTTGACAGACTTGAACATTGGGCACTATCTAACATAATGAAATTCAATGGTGAAAAAAGTAAGGTTCTACATTTAGACAAGAAAAACAAAATGCACAGGTACAGTATATGTGGTACCTTGCTCAATAGTCATAACTGTGAGAGGGATCTTGAAGGCCTAGTGGACAACCATTTAAATATGAGCTAGCTTTGTGCAGCAGCTGCTAAAAAAGCCAATACTGTTCTGGGCTGCATAAACAGAGGGATAGAATCAAGATCACGTGAAGTGTTAATACCATTTTATAATGTCTTGGTAAGGCCACACTTGGAATACTGCATTCAGTTTTGGTTGCCACAATATAAAAAAGATGTTGAGACTCTAGAAAGAATGCAGAGAAGAGTAACAAAGATGATTAGGGGACTGGAGGCTAAAACATATGAAGAACGGTTGCAGGAACTGGGTATGTCTAGTTTAATGAAAAGAAGGACTAGGGGAGCAGTGTTCCAATATCTCAGGGGCTGCCACAAAAAAGAGGGAGTAAAGCTATTCTTCAAAGCACCCGAAGGCAGGACAAGAAGCAATGGGTGGAAACTAATCAAGAAGAGAAGCAACTTAGAACTAAGGAGAAATTTCCTGAGAGTTAGAACAATTAATCAGTGGAACAACTTGCCTCCAGAAGTTGTGAATGCTCCAACACTGCAAGTTTTTAAGATGTTGAATAACCATTTGTCTGAAGTGGTGTAGGGTTTCCTGCCTAAGCAGGGGGTTGGACTAGAAGACCTCCAAGGTTCCTTCCAACTCTGTTATTCTATTCTATTCTATTCTATTCTATTCTATTCTATTCTATTCTGTTCTGTTCTGTTCTATTCTATTCTATTCTATTCTATTCTATTCTATTCTATTCTATTCTATTCTATTCTATTCTATTCTATTCCAGACTGTTCCTCTTCTTGAATTCCTTCATGAATTAATTTTCCTTAAGATCTCAGTTTTCAAATTTATTTATCCAATTTATATTGCTGTCTATTTCACACAGAATGCTAAAAAAGCAAGAGAAGGGTATATCAAGATGCTATTCTATTCTATTCTATTCTATTCTATTCTATTCTATAATATAATATAATATAATATAATATAATATAATATAATATAATATAATATAATATAATAATATAATATAATATAATATAATATAATATAATATAATATAATATAATATAATATAATATAATATAATATAATATAATATAATATAATATAATATAATATAATATAATATAATATAATATATAACAGTGGGTTAAATTATGCACACAACTCTTATCCCTTGGTAAGTATCCTACTATTCATGGCTACATTGAGTACTTGTAGAAAGGCTTTGACCATGACCAACAGTCTGAGTTATGTTTTAAGGGCAGTCAATTTCCTCTCTGATAATTCTCTTCCTACTGTGTCAAATGTTGCCCTAAAATCAATTAAGGCAGCATATTGTTGTTGCCTCTGACTGACATATTTTGTAATTAGATGGTTCAAGACAAAGGCAATAGTGAATCAACTCTGTCTAAAACCTATTTTTTCTTCTACTTGTCATTTACCCAATCACAACTCTACACAAGGCCTTAGCATTTATGTTAGCCACAATATGTATTAGACCAATGGGTAATAATTGCTAGGTAACATTTGATTCCCGTTTTATGTATTGAAAATAAATTGTGATCTTCCACCTAATTGGATAGGTCAGATATTATTTATATATATTTAAATCAACCTGCCAATAGAAAGCCCCACAAATTGGGATTATTATTATTATTTTTTGACTAGTTCAACTGGTAGAATATCCTCTCCAGGAGCTCTATTGCTCTTCAACTCTTTTATGATGAATTTAATCATGAATACCTTACAGCAAAAAAAAAATAGTTAACATGTTGGCTAATATGCTTGTAATTTTTTAAATAAAATGGTTAATTAATGCCAATGGTCACTATGATTCCATAAGACATATACTATATGTTTTATCAACAATAATCTGGGATTTGTTCATACTGGAAATATTTGGCTGATGTAGAAATATGATATTCCCATCACTGCTGCACCTTCCTACTACACAGAAGACCCTTTGATTGGACACAGATCCTCTCCTCACCTACATAACTGTGCAGCAGAAGATTCCCAAAGCATAAAAGATGATCAGGTCTCTTTGGATTCTTGCTCCATCCCTGCTGAATGTCCCAATCCATAGTCACAACATCTACAATAGCCATGGTGAAAAAACTCTTGAATTCCATATATTGTTGGCTCAATCGCACACCCACCAACACTCCATTGACTTTATATGATAGAGTAACAAATATACAAACCTGTGGGACTTTGTAGGTGCCTACTAGTGTTGACATTTGGATTGAGATGTCCCTGGCACCTACATCAAGAAGAGCCAAAAGGTTGTCCTTCCTTCCACAGCTGTAATTAGGAACATTGGCTTCTCCAGTAGACAGCATGTCCAGCAAGGCATCTGAAGTGCCAAGTGTGTTATCATAGTTGTCATGGATGTTGTAGCCAAGAGTGAGATTGTGTAAGAGATGGGTATTCTTGTTTACCACTTGAATGGCAAAAATGACTAATATGATATCCCACTTATTAGTAGATAAAACACTGTGAAATAATGTTGATGTTGTCATCATCATCAGCAAAAGCAACAATTCTTACTCAGTCTTAAGCCTATGTTGATTCAAAATAAGAGGCAAATTATAGTAATCGTTTATTTTTTATGAATGTTGGAATGGATATTTTCTTACCTTAACCCTCTATCAGGGTTAAGAATCACAAATACACTATTTTTGTAGCAGTACCAATTTCATCTACTCATTACTAGAATTCAAAATCATTGAATAATTAAAGTGGAACTATAACAGAAAGAGGATGTTTTATAAATAACGCAACTTTAAAAACAAGTCATCCTTATATTAGTATAAGGATCCAGTGTTGAATGTTAAAGAGCATTTATAAAAAATATGAAAATGGGAACTGAAACTCTTTCAATATTACTTTTATTTTTTTTAAAAAAGTCCATATTGAAGTGATGGACTCAGGATTGGATGGAGAGTGGAAAATAATGTGGACTTATTTCAGGGTTGTTGTTTTTTCTGCATGATCTTTGCATTTATGTCACTTCCAGAAAAATATGGCAAAAAAGGGAAGCCGTGGAAATCAAAATGACTCAGGAAATTAGACAGGTTCTGCAATGTAGGAATAAGTGAAATAGGACAAGGAGAAGATTTTTAGAAGTGCAAATGGAGGGAATGCAATTCTGTCAGGCTGAAAGACTTACGAGTGAGACTCGCTAGCAGGAGCCATGTTGAAAGGCAATATTGTACGCAATACTCTTGTTGCAGTGCTCACTATACTAATAAGATGGTCTCCTGGGCTGTAATAGCTCCATGGCTTTTTTGCTTCTTGATGTGCCAAATTCAGCGGACACTTCATTCTAAGAGTCCCACATACTGGCTGGGGCACCAGCAGCATCAGAAGCAGGAGGTCCATCATTCATAAGGTTGAATGAGTTCCTTTCCTTCTTCTAAAGAAGAACAAGAAGAGTTAGAATTCAAAGCATTCTCGCAAGATGGAAATGCCAGATAGAGTTTCCTGTTTCAGATAGAGAGATATCAAGCTTCACCTGGAATGGGGGCGTGGGGGAAGGTATATTCAAAAGCCCTTCCTGTACCCAAAGCGTGTACTACACAGAGCATGACCTGAAGCATTTATCCTTTTCTGATGCCAAATCCCTTCCATGTTACCTCACTCTGATGTTTACATCAAAGACAGTCAACCGGAGAAGTAGCAGAAATGTTCTGAAAGACTATGATGGTGGTAATTACAGTGAGAAGCAACTCCTCCTCTGGGGACCCAACAATTCTCCCAGGGCTTCATGTGCAGAGGTTTGCTAGAAAAGCATGTTAGTGAAAAGGCACAGATACACGCCTACGGGCGTTGCTGGACATGTCCTGACAACAACAATGGTTGTTGTCAGGACATGTCCAGAAAGTGATGCTGGAGGATGATAGCTCAACAGTCTGCTATGTTTCAATATGTTATCTTGTCTCCAGAGACTGTTTGGGAAGGTCATCCAGAATTATGAGGTGTACTGTCTAGTTTCATGAAATGTAACTCTACTGTTGCTTGTCTTCTTATGACAAGGAAGCAGTCAGACCCCTTGAACCTTGCCTAATATTTTCAGAGAAGGGACTGTTTGAGTTTTTCTTTTCTATTTATTTTCCATTAATCATAAATTGGAACTGGTTTGAAAATTGCTTGTGCCTGAAGGGACATTTCATTTCCCAACTCATCTAGAAGCATTCATTTTTGGATGAGAGCTGACAAAGAGACAGGAAAGTGGTAGCAGGTGGTTTATATCTTTGGGTAAAAAGGAAGAATGATACAGAGTGGATTGAAATTTTTATTTTTCTTCCTTGACATTCTCTGTATAGTCTTTCCATATTGATGAAAACACACTGAGAACCTTTATATTTAGAAGTTTCTTAGTGTGTGTGTGTGTGTGTGTGTGTGTGTGTGTGTGTGTGTGTGTGTGTGTATAAAAGTGAAAACCACTCACGCTGTAATCACGAAATGTCCAGAACTGTAAAGCCTACGAACTTGAAATTTGCCACGTATGTGGCACCTCTTGGCTTCTAGGTGCTCACTAAGAAAGGATTTTTCAAAATGACCATATAACACGCTCTGATGCTAATTAGTTATTATTATTATTAATTATTAATTATTATTAATTAAATTTATATGCCGCCCCTCTCCGAAGACTCAGGGCGGCTACTTACTCCTGTTAGCCATTCTACTCCCCCTCCCAACTTGAAAACAACCCTGGAGAGAACGGGATAGCATAGGACTTCTGTGGGGCAATCCTGAGGGAGAGAAGGGGCTAGAAAGCCTGAGGGAGAGAAGGGGCTAGGATAGGGCCGTGATGGTGAACCTATGGCAGGCGTGCCAGAAGTGGCACACAGAGCCATGTCGCCTGGCATGAGTGGTGTTGCCCATTCCTCTTCCAGGTTTCCGGGGCACGCATGCACACTGGCCAGCTAGTCTGCTGGTTACTGGTGCACATGCACGCATGACGATCAGCTGACCTTCACAAGTGCAGCCGCGTCCAGCTGAAGTTCAAGCTCTTAGCATGGCTGTGCACCGGTCATGCTGTCATCGCCACATGAAGCCCCGGGACATCCACCCCTTGCCAGTCAGGAGCACTGCTGCCAGTCGCTCCCCTGCACCTGCCCGCCTGCTTGCCTTGTCACCGCCACCGCCACTGCGAGGAAAGGCTCTGAAGCTGCACTGCCTGGGATCCACATGGGGTATGGCTGGCTAGACGCTGTCCGGAGTGTGAGGCTGGCAGGAGTAGCCACTGCTGCCTCTTAGCTGGCATGAATGGCCTGCTGCCACAGCCTGCTGTTGCCCTCTCCACATCCCCGGCTGCTCCTGCCACTGAGAGGGAAGCGGCAGCACGAGAACTGCCGCCGGTAGGGATAAGGGCGTGGTGGCAGGAAGGATGAGCGAGCTGGGGCTTCCCCGTCTCCCCACACAAGCAGACTTCTGCCATGGCCCCAGGCCTCCGGGGGAGGGATTGAAGCCTGCTGCCGCTGCCCCCCCGGCTGTTCCTGCCACTGAGAGGGAAGCAGCAGCACGAGTAGTCCTTGGCTTCTACTCTCAGTGTCTCACCACCAGATCCTTGATTGCTCTGCTGCTTTTGAAGGTCAGGTTGATGCGTAACCAGGCTGTTCTCATCCATGATGTTTTCTGCCATTTCCACTCTCCTTGTCCTAATGTCCCCTTTTATTCATATCCATTTCATGTATTAATAATCATGTTTATACTTATGTCTGTTATCTAATACATGCTTGACAAAATAAATAAATAAAATAAAATAAATAAATAATAAATTTCTCACTGCAGCCTGGTTGTGCCCAGTGGGAAGGAAGCGCCTTCTTGGTGAGAAATGTGGACCTCTGGTTTCTGGATTTCTCCCAGGCAAGACCCCAGGGAAGACAGAATGGGTGGGTGTTGTCTTCCATGGTTTGTTACAGGCTCTCTGAAAGCTGCATCTAGACCTGTTTTTGACCTCAGGGTGACTATGAGAACATTTTTTCTGGCCTGATGAAGTATATGTCATATGAATATGGTCCTTGTAGGAAGAAAAGTGTCCCCAGCTGACTTTCATTACAAAGTATTGCACCGGTTGACTCTGTTCTATGAATGGACTTCAGGTTTCTCTTAATTCTTAATACTTTCAACCTTAGAAAACAGACCATGGTTAAAAGTTAAAGTGTGAATACAGCCATTGGGGAAATGAAAGCTTTAAGTGGGTTGTATGGATATGACCAGAGCCACTCTATTGTAGTAGTTAAGGCAATGGGAGACCAGGAGTTCTAGTCCTCCTCTGGAGGTCTTGAAGGTCTCCAAGCCCTAGGAAAGTGACAACCCACAAACCACTTCCAAAAAACCTTGCCAAAATCTCTCACTTAGCTACACCTGTGGCCTTTCTGACAACCACACAAAACTGGCCAAGGCTGCGGACCTTACTGTGCCTGGCTTCTTTCATGCGAGCCCAGCCAAATGGCCTCCAACTTGCTAAACTGCAAAAAGGTGTGCCACACAGAGGTGGAAGTAAAGTCCCGACCTTGACCAGGAGAGGAATTTGAAGTCCTCATGAAGGCAAGGGAAAGAGAGAATATTTGGTGAGGAAGGGGTTCTGGAAGGCCAGGGGGCTGCAGGAAGTCTGCATCAGTGAAGGGTTGCCCCCGGTTCAGACCGGTTTACAAGAACCGGTAGTAAAACTGGCGGGAGGCCCCACCCATCACCCTGGATGTCATCATCAGCGATCTGCGCATATGCAGAAGCTTCTGTGCATGCGCAGAAGCAAGGCACGTGCACTCGCTTCGCTCACACGATCCCATTGTGAACTGGTAGTAAAGGTAAATAGAATCTACACCTGGTCTGCATCCCTTCCTGGCATGGGCAGGGAGCAGGGGTGGGTTCTACTTTCCTTTACTACCGGTTCGCAACAGGATTGTGCGCACCTTGCTACTGCGCATGTGCAGAAGCTTCTGCACTTGCGCAGATCACCGATGACAACATCCGGGGCAGTGGGCGGGGCCTCCCACTGGTTTTACTACTAGTTCTTGTGAACCGGTCTGAATCGGGGCAACCCACCACTGGCAGGGAGGGTGTACTGGAGGAGACAAAGGCAGGCAGAGCCCTCTCAACCAGTCCAACAGAGGCAGTCTCCAATATGTGCACAAACTCTACTCTGAGGGAGGAGTTCTCCTTACACATAGTGAGGGCAGGAAAGTACCACAGACATCATAGGTGAGGGGAGATGTCAAGAGGCAGGCATTGCACGGCTAATCACCTCCTGCTGTTGGCAACACAGCATGGATGGCCAGCCAGGAGCCCAGGGGGTTCCCAGGGGATTCTCAGAGGGTTCCCAGGGGGCTGGGATCAGTTTGGATTTAGCCAACCTCAGTTTAAGACAGCATTGATGGGACCTTTTTTATCGGGCACCCCAGGACATCCCCTGCAAGGGCATCATGTGAACATCCAACCAGGTGGTTGATGCTTTTGGGTACCCTGTAGAATTAAACCAAGTCAGCCAAACTCCATTAACTATCATGGAAGTGTGTGGTCTCCTTAACCTGGATCGTAAGCCCATCACTTGCATGGGCTGTGTGGAGTCATTAGATGATTTAATGGGCCAAGGTCACAACCCATGTTAACAGTATCTATTAAGGCATTTCTGTAGCAGTTTTAACAAGCTGGGCACATCTCAGCCTAGTGCTCCCCACAGATTGTCCAGAATATTTTCTGTGGGTCCAAAAGATTTGGGCTTTAGACAGAAACAGTTTGAAAATGGCTTCTTTCTCCCTTCCATCCCCAAATGAAGCTCTAAGGAGCAGATGTCTTGTCCTTCATCAGCCAGAGAGCCCCTGAAATGAGGGGGCTGAGATTTTAACTGAGATTTTAAAACATGTTTATCCCATTTCACACATTCTGGTAGGTAGAAACCTACCCCTTTCCTGTGTAAATATGTGAAGCAGGTTATCATGCTAAGTCAGCATCTGGTTTATATATGGCACATTATGTCAACATAGCAGTTCAATTTAAGGTGACAGCTGAGTAAGAGGTAGGAAAGTGATAGCCTGTGGACTATATTATTGGATAAATAGGGAAAAGGTTATAGTGTGGACAGTTTTCTTTCTTATTGATTTATATTGTATTGTATTGTATTGTATTGTATTGTATTGTATTGTATTGTATTGTATTGTATTGTATTATTATATTATATTATATTATATTATATTATATTATATTATATTATATTATATTATATTATATTATATTATATTATATTATATTATATTATATTATATTATATTATTTATTTTATTTTTATTTTATTTCAAATTTATATACCGCACCTTCTCTCGAAAGACTCAGGGCGGTGTACAGCCAGATAAAAACATACAATACAAACATTAAAAAACAATTAAAAGGATATATATTAATTTGGCCCCAGTTTAAGATAACAAGCCAATTAAAAATTAAAAATATGTTAAAAAATATGTTAAGCCAGCCCGGCTTGCTGGAAAAAGAAGGTTTTAAGGGCACGGCGGAAGGCACCGAGGTCTTGGATTCTCCTTATCTCTGGGGGCAGCTGATTCCAGAGGGTAGGTGCCCCCACAGAGAAAGCCCTCCCCCTGGGGGTCACCAGCCTACATTGTTTGGCTGATGGTACCTCGAGGAGGCCCTCTCTGTGGGAGCGCACAAGTCGATGGGAGGTCATTGGTAGCAGCAGGCGGTCTTGAAGATAACTAGGTCCTATGCCATGGAGCGCTTTAAAGGTGGTAACCAACACCTTGAAGCGCACCCGGAAGACCACTGGGAGCCAGTGCAGCTCACACAGGAGCGGTGTTATATGGGAGCGCCAGGCAGCTCCCGTGATTACCCGCACGGCCACATTCTGGACCAGTTGGAGCCTCTGGGTACTCCTCAAGGGGAGCCCCATGTAGAGAGTGTTGCAGTAGTCCAGGCGCAAGGTGACGAGGGTGTGAGTGACTGTGCACAGGGAATCCCAATCAAGAAAGGTCTGCAACTGGCGAATCAGGCGAACCTGACAAAAGGTCCCCCTGGCTACAGCCGTCAGGTGTTCCTCCAAGGACAGCTGCGTATCCAGGAGGACTCCCAGATTGCGTGCCCTTTCCGTGGGGGCTAAAGACTCGCCCCCGATAGTCAGTGATGGAGTCAACTGACTATATCGGGATGCCGGGAACCACAGCCACTCAGTCTTGGAAGGGTTGAGCTTGAGCCTGTTCCTCCCCATCCAGATCCGCACAGCCTCCAGGCACTGGGACATCACTTCAAGGGCATCATTGGGATGGCCTGGGGTGGAGATGTACAGCTGGGTGTCATCAGCGTACTGATGGTACTTCACCCCAAAGCCACGGATGATCTCACCCAGTGGCTTCACATAAATGTTGAACAGAAGGGGCGAGAGGACCGACCCCTGAGGCACTCCACATATAAGAGGCCTTGAGGTCGATCTCTGCCCCCCTGCCAACACAAACTGCAACCGGTCAGATAGAAAGGAGGAGAACCACCATAACACGGTGCCCCCCATCCCCAACTCTTCCAACCGGTGCAGCATGATACCATGGTCGATGGTATCAAAAGCCGCTGAGAGGTCTAACAGGGCTAGAACAGAGGAGCAACCCCTGTCCCGAGCCCTCCAGAGATCATCTACCAATGCAACCAATGCTGTTTCCATGCTGTGCCCAGGCCTGAAACCCGACTGGAATGGATCTAGATATGATATGATATGATATGATATGATATGATATGATATGATATGATATGATATGATATGATATTATATTATATTATATTATATTATATTATATTATATTATATTATATTATTATATTATATTTCTTTCTTTCTTTCTTATAGTGAACTGAAAAAGGAAATCCTACAGATAAAATGATGCACTCATATTTATAAAAATGCAAATGAAGATTCAATCATTTAGGCCAAAAGTATCTTAAAAAGTTAAATCATTCTTTTGGCCTGGATGATTGAATCTTCATTTACATTTTGAAATCACCAGGATCTGACCGATTACATCCCACAGTTCTAAAGGAGCTGGCAGATGTCATCTCAGAACCACTGCACCACAACTTTCAAAAGTCCTGGAGCACTGGGGAACTACCAGAGGATTGGAAAAGAGCTGATGTGGTTCCCATCTTCAAAACAGGGGAAAAAACTAGACCCAGGAAACTACAGACCAATCAGCCTAACATCAATACCCGGGAAGATACTGGAAAAGATAAAAAAACCAGATCTGCCAACACCTAGAAATGAGTAAAGTAATAACTAGCAGCCAGCACGGGTTTGTTAACATCTGCCATTCATCAGAAATGGTGTAGGGTCTCCTGCTTGAGCAGGGGGTTGGACTAGATGACCTATAAGGTCCAGTGGTGGGTTCTAAATTTTTTTTTTACTAACGGTTCTGTGGGTGTGGCTAGGTGGGTGGCATGACTGATTGGGTGTGGCCATCATGATGTCACTCAGGCACTCAGTCACATGAGCCCCCCTCCCAAGCCATGCCCATCGAAAAGATAGCTAAAATTTTTGGGACTTTTGGACATGGTTTTTTTGACACTCCGGCCCCATATACAGGTTGGGATGTGGTGGGGTGGGGGTGGTCATCTCAGCTTTCCCTCCATTGCCCTTCCTGGCCGAAAAGCGCCCCTTCTCACCTCTGACGGGCCTTCCCCATGGTTGCAGCCAGAGCAACCCACTCCGCTGGCTCAGGACAGCGGACTCAGCTGCAGCCCAGACATGCTGAGGAACTGTGGGGAGGTCCCACATGTTGAACCCCTCTTCCAGCCTTTGCCCCGCACCTCTGCACCATTTTTGGGCACCCAGTTTAGGGGCTGCCCCCATCCCCGTTGCGGTTCCAATGGTGGCGGCTTTGGGAGACGCTGGTGGCACAGAGGCGCAGGTGAAGGCTGGGAGGGGGTGCAACACACAGGAGGTTCCCCGCAGTTTCTTGGCTTGTCTGGGATGCAGTTGAGCCCACTGCCATGAGCTGGAGGATGGAGGCACCCCTCCCCAGCCAGATCTTACCGGATTTGACTGAGAGGTGCAGCTCATGGCTGCTACATTTCGCTCTGCTGCATGAGCAAAGGGGAAGAAACCAGAGGTGGTTTAGCAGCCATGAGCCGTGCTTTCCTCTAAGTGCTGTGGGTGCCAGAGGGAAACAAGTGCTTCTCTCTGCACAGAGCTTTCTGGATGAGACTTGGAGGAAAGTGCAAGTCATGGCTGCTACATTTTCCCCTTCGTGCTAGCAAAGGGGAAGAAACAGCCAGTGGAGAGCACCCAGAGCTGCTCCAGTCCATGTGTTCTCCAGGTCAGCGGCTGTTTCTTTCCTTCATTGCTCTTTATGGGAAAGTGTTTGGAGCAGCACAGCGAAATTTAGCAGCCATGACCTGCGCTTTCCTCCAAGTCTCATCCGGAAAGCTCTGTGCAGAGAGAAGCACATATTTCCCTCTGCAGCCCACAGCGCTTAGAGGAAAGCACGGCTCATGGCTGCTACCGGGCTGCCACAGTCCCTGTCATGGCTCCAACAGCAGCAATGCTAGTAGCACAGAGATGTGGGCGAAGGCTGGGAGGGGGTGCAACACACGGGGCCCCGAGTCCGCTCCCCTTTGCCTCCCCACACTTGTTTACCTGTCCTAGAGAGCTCGGGCTATGCATCCCTCTGACCCGGCCGCCTTCCTCACCGGCATCGCTCCTGAGCGAACTCTTCAGCCCTCGATTATTGCAAAGAAGCGGCAGCTCTGGGTGTGCCATGCCTGCTTCATTCTCTTTGAAAGCCTCTTTGCACCTTGTTTGCAAAGCGGCTCTCAAAGAGAAAGAAGCGGGTGTGGCGCACCCAGAGCTGCTGCTTCTTCGCAACAGCCCAGGACCTCTTCCACTTGGAGCTCCAAGCTGCAGGGAGGGGGGGTGGCTGCAATGGCGGCAGCTTTGGGGGGCTCCTTCCCTCGGTGGTTCATTTTCTTTTACCTCATCTAGGTGACTTTGTCATTAAAGGCTGATCCATGCCTTTTGATCTTTCTCAGGCATGGAGAAAAGTGACCCTGTGAAGGGACCTGAGTCTTCTGCTGAACTTGGAAGCTGAGAGGCATCTTTTCCACCCAGCCAGTGGTGCACAGCACTGGAAAGACCTTCGGTCACTACCCCCATGTTCACGCATGTGCAGCTTCCTTCTCACTGGCTGAAGGACTTTTCGGCGCCCTGTAGCCAGGTGGCTGAGAGGCTTCTTTGTTTTGGTCAGCTTACCATCTGATGGACGGGTCGGGTGGGTGAGCGAGGAGCGACCAGTGGACCGGTTCAAGCTGCTGTTACTATCAGTTCAGAGAACTAGTTCCTAAAGTTACTACCTATTGGTAGAACCGGGCCCAAACAGTAACAACCCACCACTGATAAGGATCCTTCCAACTCTGTTAATCTGTTAAATACATTTTGGGGAGAAACCCCTAAAAGAGTTAGTACATTCCAATGATTTTCTGACTCTCTGCCTAACAAAAATCATTTTGACCAATGAAGTTACTTGGATGAATAACAAAATATCTCAGTTTAACAAATTTTGGTCCACTTGTCATGATTTAACCTTTTTTAAATACTCATGTTTATACATTTCCAAAAAGGAAGATATGATGATAATTGTAGATATGCATGTTTAATTTTATGTAAGCACAAATATTCAATATTAGCAAGCCTTAGTTCACTTTCCTGTCCATTTATGTTACTATGTTCCATGTTTCACATTTCTACATTTCTTCTAGTCGTAAGCTGTTCCTTTGTATTCAAGTCTGGCCTCAGAATGATAATGTAGCACTTGGGGATGAAGATGCAGTTCAGCAGACCAGCATTGGAGGTCAGGATGGAGAAGACCTGAACAGCCACCATGTATTTCCCTTTGGTGCTCAGGTAAGTGGGCACAAAGGTCACCCAGACACTGCAGAAGACCAGCATGCTGAAGGTGATCAGCTTGGCTTCATTGAAGGCCCCAGGGAGATTTCTGGCCAGGAAAGCCACCATGAAACAGATGGAAGCCAGGAAGCCCAAATAGCTGAGGGTGATGTAGAACATGACAAAGGCCCCTTCATTGCATTGCAAAATGATCTCTCCAGGCTGGGAGTGGAAGTCAGAGTCAGGGAATGGTGGAGAAACTCCAAACCAGATGGAGCAGATGATAATTTGGACAGTAGAAGAAGAAAGGATGATGGAGTTGGCCAAACTCTTTCCCAACCATTTCTTCACTCGGTTTCCTGGTTTTGTGGCAAAGAAAGCCAGCATCACGGTGATTGTTTTGGCCAAGAGAGAAGAAATGGCAACCGAGAAGATGATGCTGAAAACTGTTTGTCGGAGAAGGCAAGTGGCTTTCCTTGGTTGACCAATGAAGAGAAGAGGAGACAAGAAGCAAAGCAGGAGGGAGACCAAGAGGATGTAAGAGAGGTCTCGGTTGTTGGCTTTGACAATGGGAGTTTCTCGGTATTTAATGAATATGATTAAAACAAGACTTGTGGTTAGGAAGAGGAGTAAGGCAAAAGAGACTAGGATAGTGCTTAGATGTTCTTCATAAGACAGGAATGTTATAAATTTAGGGATACAATTGACTTGATCCTCATTTGGATATTTATCGTCTGGACACTTGGTGCATTTTTCTGTATCTGAGAAAACCAAAACACAATATTATTTTAATATTCTATCCTTTCACTTTTCAAGAATCACATTCTTCAGACAACAACTTTTACTAGGGGTATTTTCCAAATTGCATTTCCTAAAATCTCCAGAGAAAGAAACTAAGAGTAATACCATTTTCTTAAAAAAAAAAAAACTATAATTCTATGAAACTGAGTGGGGGCCCAATTGGTTTCCTGCGTAAAGTGCAGAATCTTAGTAGGAATCTACATTATTAGTTGTAAAAAATGAATCAATCTTTCCAGGAAAATTCTTGGGTCCTGCCAGATGGAACATCTTGATGTATTTGACTCACAGGTTGATAACTTTGTGAAATCTAGTTGGCTGGCAAATAATCTGGAATGGTTACTGGGAACTTTGGTAATAAGGATATGATGACATGCATCCATAAATTGTTTCAACTCCTACACTCAAAACAACGCTATAGAGCATGGCACACACTAGGCACAAGAACAGTGTTTTCCCAAACGCCATTACTCTGCTAAACAAATAATTCCCTCAACACTGTCAAACTATGCACTAAGGCTGGATTACTATTGCTATTGGTCTTTTCATTGTTCCTTTCTCCAATCTCCTCCCACCTGTATGACTGTAACTTTGTTGCTTGTATCCTTGCAATTTATATTGATATTGATTCCTGTCTCCCATCTCCTCCCACTTGTGACTGTATGACTGTAACTTTGTTGCTTGTATCCTTGCAATTTATATTGATATTGATTGTTTCCTAGTATAATTTGATTGCTTATTGAACTGTATGACTGTCACTGGGTGTTGTGTCTTGTGATTCTTGACGAGTGTATCTTGTCTTTTTATGTACACTGAGAGCATATGCACCAAAGACAAATTCCTTGTGTGTCCAATCACACTTGGCCAATAAAGAATTCTATTATTATCTATAACTGTTCACATCTTTTCAGCTTCTCAGTGAACTTCAACCAGAGACCCATTTCACAATAATCCTTCCAGGAGGTGGACCTATAACAATTCCTCAAGTTTCAAAGAACTTAGGTGTCCCCAGAAAGGCAAATGTGGCAGAACACATTCAAACTGAAAAGCATAAGACATATTTTCTCTGGGAGTAGCAAAGGTTGCACAATCGGTCACACTCTCCTATCTCTTCCCAGCCCTTTGTCCAAGGTCTTTTTGCTATTCTTTCCTTTAGATATGCAGTTTGAAAATAGACAAAAAGACCAATTGAGCTTCCATCAGTCTTTTAACTTGCACTTTCATGAAAATAGTTTGGATGAATCCACTTCCATGACACCTGCCCTTTCCTTTGGTGTGACCCACCTTCCTGGGTGGAGATGGTCCCCTCCGGACAAGGAACACAGTCATAGCAGCAAACTGGCTCTCCTTCTCGAGCCCGCTTGACAAATCCAGGATGACATTTTCCCCCACATTTGGACTGTGGCAGAGACTAAGCAGTTAAACAAGGAAAACCAAAGAAAATGTGTCAGAAAATGGAGGTCGACACGAACATCAGCCAAGTAGTCTCTAGGCTTCACTTAGGTAAATATAAAATTTCTAAATAATGATAGAAATTTTCCATCGCCTGACCTAGCGGGCCTATTCAGATTAGGTGAAATTAGAGAATAATATGAAACCATCCTAGAGGACATTTATGGGTTCCCTCTAACCAACTTGCTCATATTGAAGAAGTCACTCAGATAAACAGCAAACCCTTTCAAACCAACAAGAAAAGAAGCTTAATTGCCATGAAATTTCTAACTAGTTCCAAACATTATAGGAGATAGGACTACTGCCAGATTCTTCTCTTAGTCCCTTGTCTTTCCTTCTGGAATATCACACTACAGTAAAGGACTTTTCTACTTAATAAAGTTTGAAGGGATAGAATCGAGAAAAGATTTAGCATTAAGTAAATGTTTTTCCTGCATCAACTCAGAAACTCAGAATGCCCAAGGAGCTGCTGATAGCATTCTACAGAGGAATTACTGAGTCTGTAATTTTTACTTCTATAACTATCTGGTTTGGTATAGCAATGAAACAGGACAAGTACAGAGTTCAACAAATATTTAGGGCTGCTGAGAAAACAATTGCAACCAGCCTGCCTTCCACTGAGGACCTGTTATACTACACGGGTTGGAAAGAGAGCTGAGAAAATATCTACAGACCTCTCATATCCTGGACATAAACTGTTCCAACTCCTCCCTTCAGGAGGCCACTACAGGGCATTGCATGCCAAAACAACCAGACATAGACAGTTTTTTCCCCCATGTCATCACTCTTCTAAACATCTAATTCCCAGAGCACTGTCTTATGTGTAAGAATATTTAACCATGAAGTAGGGCTGTATTACTGTCATCCTTATCATCTTTTCTATTACCTTCTCATGTTGGTACCTTATGATTTATCACTTTGTTTTTTTATGACATTTATGTACTGGAGACAAATTCCTTATGCATTCAATCACACTTGGGCAATAAAGAATATTCTATTCTATTCTATTCTATTCTATTCTATTCTATTCTATTCTATTCTATTCTATTCTATTCTATTCTATTCTATTCTACTCTACTCTACTCTACTCTACTCTACTCTACTCTACTCTACTCTACTCTACTCTACTCTACTCTACTGAATCAGTGGGTTTGTCCTAATGGCCATATTAACACACATTCCTTCACTTTTCATATATCCATGATTTTAAAGTATGATGATCTCAGATTAAATTTTAGAATAAATTTCATTCTAAAACATCTACTATTTTTTTTATCCTATTACATTTATTACAACACAAATAGACTGTGATGAGAAAACAAAATTATGCCCAATAGAATTTAGAAAGGTTTTGTCTAGACTAGATAAAAATTCAGAAGCTGTTCCCCTTTGAAAGTAATTCAAACAATCTCCCTGTTAACACACAAAGGAAAAGATATAGAAATTACAGTTATCAAAATTAAATGAGCTGTTCTTTAGTTATTTCTATGTTTATATTCTCCGTTGATAAAGCTGTCTTCTTATTGAAATGAGACTAAAGATTACTGCCTATTTTCTAGAATTCTACTGAGGTGAGATGGAGATGAGAATGTGTCCCTCAGAAAGAGTAAGTTAGCCACCTTTTGCTGAAGCACATGGAATATAGGTATGAGTTCTGTGGGAAAAGGCCCAGCTCGGTATTCAAGAAAAGTCCTTTCTTTTGAAGAACTGTAAGTAGGTAACACCAACTGGTGTGGAAAGAAATACCCAAATTTATTATTAGTCAAATTAGGAGCCTTCTTTTGGCCCAGAGAGACTTTAAGGTAGCTAACAATCAAAATGTACAATTGCATTCAAGGGGTTTTCAGATGAAGTGTCCTCTTACAAGCGAAAAGCCAAATCTAATCCAAATATTGTTACTTCCAATATGAGGAACGTTTTTTCTTTAGATCAAAGTATTGCTTCAGTAATTCAATTTTCTCAGTCAGGCATTATCTCACATCAAAACAGTTTTTATGATTTCACTGAAAGCCTTAGACCTCCTTCCTAGGAGCAGAAGGCCTGTTGCTCTATCCCAGTTGAATGAAAGAGAAGCATGGATAACTCTGGTCAGCTCTGGCCTGTTTAAAAACCTCCCAGACTATGGGCTTCCCTTTCAGGAGACACTGTCTCCAACCAGGACAAGCTGAATTGTCATGCCAAGGGTTATTTCCAGGGATAGGCTGCTACAGGTTCTCCAGGGTTTGGGAGAACCCGTAGCCTATGTTATAGCTGGTTTGGAGAACCTCCAAATCCCATCCCTGGCTGGCCATGCCCACCCCACCCCGCCCCTCCAAGGAGTCTCCACGCAGCCCATTTTGGATGAGAGGTAAGTGCAGGGCCAACATGGAGGCTTGAGGAGCAGGAAAAACAGGCCTCCCTGGAGTTCCCTGAAGTTCTGGAAGGCTAGAAATGGGCTTGTTTCTGGACTCTGGAGGGCCTCTGGAGCCCAGGGGAGGCAGTTTTTGCCCTCCCAGAGGCTTGAGGAAAGCCTCCTTAGCCTGGGGAAGGCAAAAACGCCCTCAGTCATGGTGCAGGAGGCTGACTAGGCCACACCCACCCAGCAACTGGGCAGAGAACCCGTTGCTGACATTTTTGAAGCCCACCCCTGGTTATTTCCCACTGGATCAAGCAGGACCTCCATTCAATCTTGACTCTTTTTTTTTTTAACCAGGTTCACTCCAAACTGGAACCCAAGCATTAGTCAACAGAATTGTCTTTTGCTTTGCTGTTTCTGGACAAAGAACAAACAAACGTGAGGCCATCAACCCCATAATACCTAGCACTTGAGGGCCTCTCTCATCAATTTTATCCTAAATAATAATCACTCAGTAGCTCAATCTAGATGTAGCTGAATCAGTTTAAAGCAGTGTCCCATATTACAGAATATGAAAAACACCTTGATTGAAGTATTTTTGAAGCCTCCCTATCCATCTAAGAAAATAATAAATGTTTTAGTCCACACATAAAATTCTTAATGAATTTCTGACTAGGCTTAGCCCACTTGAAATGGACACTAAAAGCTTTGGAAAAGAGAGAAAAGACACCAATGTTTCACCCACCTTATTGAGCCACTTTATCAGTAAAAAAAAATATTCGTTGATAATAAGTCTCTGCCTTTGAAAATTACCCAGATGCACTTCTATGCAATCCTCTTCGGGGATAATCACCCAACTCAGGATGCTTATATCTGCTGCCAGATCTCCATGTTGGTCCAAGTATAGTTCCATCTCAGAAAGATTGCAAAATTCATTCTTCTGCAGAAAGGGATGAAGCTAGAATGGAAACAGCTAGCAATTTTAAAAGCAAAAACCTTGCTATCTAAACCAACATTGTCTTTTCACATTTAAACCTTTCTTCTACGCGTGCCTAATTTCCAAATATTCTTAATTTTGACAAAAGGTGTTATCATTACCTGCAAAACAGAGTGAAAAGGTTTCAGCAAAACTTGTCAATCGTATATTCTACACTTGTCTAATTTGCAAATATTCTTAGTTGGGAAATAAGTTTTACTACTGTTTTGGTTGATTGTTCTCACTGTCAGAAAATTTCTCCTTATTTCTAGGTTGAATTTCTTCTTGATCAGTTTCCTTCCATTATTCCTTGTCTGGACTTCAGGTGCCTTGGAAAATAGTTTGACCCCCTCCTCTCTGTGGAAGCCCCTCAAATATTGGAAGACTGCTCCAATATTTGTCATGTCTCCCCTGGTCCTTCTCTTCACTAGACTAGCCATGCCTTCATAGGTTCTTCATATGTTTTAGTCTCCAGTCCCCTAATCTTCCTGGTTGCTCTTCTGAAGAATAGATGACCAATGAAGAATAGATGATCAATTAGAACTTGATTATCTTTTCTTCTATAATTTAAAATATTACATCCAGTTTTGGTCACTACAATATAAAACAGATGTTGAAATGCCAGAAAGAGTGCAGAGAAGAGCAACAAAGATGATTAGGGGACTGGATGCTAAAACATGTGAAGAATGGTTGCAGGAATTGGGTATCCCTAGTCTAGTGAAAAGAAGGATTGGAGTGTCATGACAGCAGTATTCCAATATCTAAGGGGCTGGCAAAAAGAAGAGGGAGTGAACCTATTCTCCAAAGCACATGAAGCAGTGGTGGGTTGCTACCAGTTCGCCCTGGTTCAGGCGAACTGGTAGCAGAAGTGGAAGGAGGCTCCGCCCACCCACCTGGACATCATCAAATATGTTCTGCGCATGCGCAGTAGCTTCTCTGCATGTGCAGAAGTGGCGTGCATGAGCGAAGCAAGTGCGTGTACGCGAGCAAACCGGTAGCAAAGGTTTAGTGAAACCCACCACTAACCTCAAAGCAGGACAAAAAGCAATGGATGGAAACTAATCAAGGAGAGAACCTAGAACTAAGGAATTTCCTGACAGAACAATTTCTGAATGGAACAACTTTCCTCCAGAAGTTGTGGGTTCTTCAACACTGGAGGTTTTTAAAAAGAGATTGGGCAACTTTTGTCTGAAATAGTGTAGAGTTTTCTGCCTGACCAAAACTGATTGGACTAGAAGATCTCCAAGTTCCCTTCCTACTCTGTTATTTTGTTTTTCTTTTATTATTATAGATAAACTTGATAAATCATCATTTTGTATTGCAAGATTTATAACTAGTCTTAAGACATCCCTACTTACATAGAAACATAGGCAACTGATGGCAGAAAAAGGCCTCGTGGACAAAGGATCTGGCCTTTGATTTATTTATTTTTTTGTATTCTTTTTAATTAATTTATTTATTTTTTAATTAGGGGCATTATTTTTATTTTGGAAGTTGGTTCCAAACTTCCACTAGTCTTTCTGTAAAGTCATACTTTCTAACATTATTTGAACTCCCCTTCTGTCAATTTGAGGTTATGCCTCCGAGTCCTTAATTTTGCTTAAAATTGAAAATACTACCTTCTATAACCTTATTCACACCTTAATACATTTAAAAATTTCAATCATGTCCCCTTTCCCCCTTCTGTTCTCTCTGGGCTGTATAAACTCATATTTTGATCTCTTTTGAAAAGTACCAAGCTTCCAGAAATATATTCATGATTTCATCATAGAGAGAGGTGCATAATGAAAATTCAGCAGAAAAGTATCTGATTTTCAGAAAGTGGGTCTTGATAAAGTATATTATCTCATGTATGAACAAAATGATTGGATCTATATCTCATTAAGGTTTCATTTCTACTATTTCCTGTATAAGTATAGTCTACCGTAAGTGTATGTATTTGTATAGGTATAGGTATATGCAGAGGTGGGATTCATTTAACTTCCCTAGTGGTTCGCAATTGTGAGTGTGCATGCACTCCCTTCTCTCGCATGCACCACTCTGCACATGTGCATGACCTTCTGTGCATGTAAAGTGCTTGTGCATCACATCCGGGAGGGTGGGCAGAGCCTCCTGCAGTTGCTGCTACCAGTTCACCTAATCCGGAGAGAACCAGCTGAATCCCACCACTGGGTATATGTGTACGTGGGGGTGGAGTGGCTCAGCATTAAATATACTGAATTTGTCAGCTGGAAAGCTGACAGCCTGGGTTCAAGACCTGAGCACCACACAACAGGGTGAGTTCCTGTCACTTGCCTCAGCTCCTACTCACCTAGCAGTTTGAAAGCATGCAAATGCGAGTAGGCAAATAGGTACCACTTCGGTGGGAAGGTAACAACATTCCATGCATCCCAGCTTATAGTTATACTGGCCACATGACCATGAAAATGTCTGTGGACAATGCTTGCTCCCTTGGCTAAGAGATGTGCACCACCTTCTGGAGTCAGACACGACTGGACAGGGAAAATTTTTACCTTTATGTGTATATACACTGTACTGGGCATTGATTATAATAAGTTGGCAGTAGTAATATTTTAATAACTTCATGATAATCATATAATTAATTTTGTGATATTATCAGTAATGATTCAGGGGAAGAAGGATGAGAGATACCAAACTTGGTAAGAATATTTGAGAAAATGATAGTTGATTAGAAACCAATTGTCAGTTATCAGTGTGATGCTCATGGAAAGGAGTCAAATGCATCCATAAGGATCTCAGGAACCTTCTGGTTTGCGGTGACCCCAGCTCAAGTATCAGGCCACTTTGGAGGCACTATGCTTGGAGAAGACTTTGTATAAAAACCAGACACCCTTTTTTAAAATTAGCAGTATTTAATGTCAAATTATATCTGTCATAGTATCCAGTCTTAGAAACATTACTCACAAAGTGAACAGATTGCCAACAATTGCCTGTTGGCCACACAAGGAGGTGCAGAAAGTTCCCCTTAATTTTCCTTTGGATTTCTTCTCCAAAGGAACTATGTTTCATGAATCCTTGTCAGGATCCCATACCTGCCATGGCTGCATCTTTGGAAGGCCCAACTTCTCTTCGCCCTCCTTCCTTCTCCTTCTGGATCTGGAGGAATACGCAGCATTCAAGGCATGGGCCAGAGTCTTAATGACACTGTAAGCACGGTGGTCAATTTTTAACCTGTTGCTTTTATCTTGGGTCTCCAGTGGTGCTTTCTGGATGCATCTTCTCCGGCCTTTGACAGAAAAGACGTGCTTCGAAAAAGAACAGTGAAAACACTTATGCAAGGGTTCCACAAATACAAATGGTTCGAAGGAATCTTCATACCCTCTTTCCTGAATAACAAAGTTCCAAATACTATGGACATATTCATAAAGTCTGTGACTTTTCATTGGCAAGTCTCCAAAGAGTGTGATGATCCAGACTTTCCCTTCAATGGGTTGTGACAAACCTTCAAGTGTAAAATGGACTTGGTGAATTCCATCCATCATGCTACTATAGTCTGTAAAGAAAACGAAGACATTGACTTGCCTCCACTTAGAGATGGCATTCTTAAGTGGTGCTGCAAGTGTAGTCATAGACAATTGTTGTGATATAACAACACAAATTCCATTCCTGAGAAGGGTAGGGGTAAAGGTCCTCATGAAATTTTCTCCTTGCTCTGTATTGGAAGCAAAGAGACCAATCAAGGTCCATCTGAAATGGAGGAGCAGTTGGACAATTGCTGGGTACTGGACCCCATTTTTGGGGGCCATCCGGAAGAAAAAAGGGAATTGAGTTTTATCACTCAGAGCCTCTGAAACAAATCTACAAGTGATCTGAAAAAGCAATTAAGAATTCTGTGTTATATTTACAGTCAGATCATCCAAAGTATTAGCTCTTAAGAAATCCAACTTGGTTCTCATGAAAATATTAGAGTATTGATTAACTATTAGGCCATATTAAGATATAAACCAGGGGTGTCAAATTTGATTTCATTGAGGTCCGCATCAGGGTTGTGTTTGACCTTGGAGGGGCAGGGGGCGTGGCCAGGGTGGGTGTGTCCAGCTCAACGTCACTTGTGTTGGGGGCTTCTGTGGTGGTCCCAGTGCTCTGCCAGCGAAAACGGGTTTCCGGGCTCCATTTTTGGTTGCAACGACCTCCTGCAACCCTCTGCCAGTGAAAATGGAGCTTGGGAAAATGGAGCTCCCACGGAAGCTCTGTTTTCACTGGCAGAATCACTGTGGGCCGGTCCTTCACTGTTTCCAGTGTGGCCCCATGGGCCAGATCTAACCACCCCATGGGCCGAATCCTGCCCCTGGGCCTTGAGTTTAACACCCCTGATATAAACAATTACTACCAACCTGCCTTCCATTGAGGACCTGTATACTGCACGAGTCAAAAAGAGGGCTGTGAAAATATGTACAGACCCCTCACATCCTGCACCTAAACTGTTTCAACTCCTACCCTCAAAACGACACTATAGAGCACTGCACACCAGAACAACTAGACACAAGAACAGTTTTCCCTGAACGCCATCACTCTGCTAAACAAATAATTCCCTCAACACTGTCAAACTATTTACAAGTCTGCACTACTATTAATCGTCCCACCGTTCCCACCACCTATCTCCTTCCACTTATGACTGTAAGACTGTATCTTTGTTGCTTGTATCCTTATGATTTATATTGATATTGTTTCCTGATTGCTTATTTGTACCCTATGACTATCATTAAGTGTTGTACCTTATGATTTTTGATGAACGTCTTTTCTTTTATATACATTGAGAGCATATGCACCAAGACAAATTCCTTGTGTGTCCAATCACACTTGGCCAATAAAAAATTCTATTCTATTCTATTCTAAACCCTTAAACACAGAACATTGAGAAGACTGCACGTAAATGTGGAATACAGGATAAAAATTAAGTTAAAAAGAATAAGAATAAAAATGCAAATAATATTTCTGTAATACTCTACAATTTAATGCAATCAGTCACATGTGTATATTTCAAGCAAACTATTTCATTCCAATAAAGGGACCTACTACATAGTTCAATGAATATTCTCAGTCATCCAGTAGAGTTGGCTGGAAATTAAGTGATGGCAATTGGGCTTCATTTTTTATTTGAAACTTTTCACTACTTATTCAAGTAGCTTCTTTGGTGAGGGACCCTTGGTCCTCTCTGAGCTTGCTTGTTTTCTTGCAGGCATTTCATTACCCAAACTAGATAACATCATCAGTGCTAGTAAGGAGTGCTTTTTGCTGTCAATTTATATTCTGGTGGCTTGCCTGTCAGTGTTGGTGGGCTTGGTTTTAGAGATTCTTTGGTTGGGCTGTTTACTGTTGGTTCTTTGGCAGTTTCTTGATTGGGGTATTGTTGACCTTAGAGTTAATCTATGCTGATCTGGGTGCTGATTGCCGGTGGAAAGGTTTTTAGGTCTTTTTGTTTCCTTTTGGGCTGGTTGATGGTCTCTTTTGCATAATCTAAAGATGTTGTTAATGTCTATGTGTCTATTGATGACTAGGTTGGTGGCAATTAACTCTAGTGATGCCTGTCTTCTAATACCTATTAAGTACCTTTGAACCCTGTTGAATGTTAAGAGTTGGCCCTATTTGTGGTTTTGTTTTCTATTATATCTCCAAATCATCATCATCATCATCATCATCATCATCATCATCATCATCATCATCATTATCATCATCATCATCTATGAACAACTAATATAATAGCACCAGGTATGGGCCTTTTCACCTTGGAGACCGTAAATCAATTCTGATCTGTGATTAATTTATTTAATTAGTGAATTTTGGTATGGAATAAAAATTGTGGGGGATATTTATTTCTGCATAGCTATGTTGACCACCTTATCAGGCAAGGGAGTGCTAGAAGAGAAGAACCATCCTCTCTTCTCCATCTACAGTCCTGCTCTGTCTAAAAGATACCAAGAAAGTGGATGATTCTTCTTCAAAGTCAAGAAACATAGAAGAGCTCTACTGATTGCTTATTTGGGAACTTCTAGTTCTAGTCCCACCTTAGGCATGAAAAATCAGCTGGGTGACTTTGAGCCAGTCACACTCTCACAGCCCAACCCACCTCAAACGATTGTTGCTGTGGGAAAAATAGGAGGAAGAAGAAATATTAAGCATGTTCAACACTTTGAGTTCTTTATAAAGAATAATAAAGATAGGATAAAAATCAAATCCTCTTTGGCAAAGAGCATGGCAGGAACATTAAAAAATAATCCCCTGTCCAAACTAGTAGAAATAATTGGCTGGAGATGATTAGATGTATTTCCCATGGCACTCTTGTCCATCAAAAGCTCGCCTTTAAGGAATCTAAAAAAAGGTCTCCCTGTGAGATTTTTTTATGGGGAATCAATGCCTTTAGGCTTTGAATTAATTCCCATCCCAGTAGGTGTTCTTCATCTTGACCTATGATCAAGTGTCTTCCCGCTATACAGTCTTTTCAATGGGAGCAGAGCCTGACCCAAGTACCAGTCAGACCCAGCATCAGGATCAGAATGGGATACCTGACATTCCAGCCAATGAGCAGCTGCAAGTAGGAGGTTGTGTGTATCACAAAGTGCATCAAAGAAAGAAGGAGTCTGTCTCCAAGGAGGCTTTCTCCACCTTCACAAGTATGCAGCAGAAGCCTCCAAAGCAATGGAGACGATGTCATGAGTGGATATTGTTGCTTTGATTACTTATGGCTAGATCTATTGTTCACCAACCCCATTCACTTTACCAGATCGAGAAACACACACACACACACACACACACAAACCTGAGAGACTTTGTAGGTTCCTACTAATGTAGACATCTGCATGGAGACTTCCCTGAAAGCTCCATCAATAACAGCCAGAAGGTTGTCCCTTGCTCCACAGCTATAGTTAGGAACATTGGCTTCTCCAGTAGAGAGCATGTCCATTAAGGCATCTGAAGTGTGGAGAGTGCTCATATAGTTGTCATGGATGTTGTAGCCAAGTGTGAGGTTTTGCAGGAGTTGGGTATTTTTGTTGACCGCTTGAATGGCAAGAATGAAGAGTAGCATTTCTTGGAGATTAGTATCTTTAATCCTGTACAAATATTTCCATGTTATTATCATCAATATATATATATATAATATGTATTTATTAATTTATTCTTTGTCTCCACAAGCTTATTGAGTGTTAAAGCAGTATTGATCCTAAAACAGAAACAGGTCATTGTCACCCATCATCATTTAAGTTTTGTTGGCGTTGAGAAGATAGGATGGAGGTAGTCCTCCATCAGGGTTACTAGTCACAGATACATCATTATTTCTAGGAGCACTTATTTTTATTTGTCAAACAATCAGGATTCAGAATCATTTAATCATTAAAGTAGGTATAATATACTCTATAAATATGTTGTATAGAAGCAACATGAGGGAAGTATAAGTCAGCCAGCAAAGCAATTATGAAAACAAATCATTCTTATTCCTATAAAACGTAAAGGTAAAGGTTCCCCTCGCACATATCTACTAGTCGTTCCCCACTCTAGGAGGTGGTGCTTATCTCCGTTTCAAAACCAAAGAGCCAGCACTGTCCAAAGACATCTCCGTGGTTATGTGGCCACCATGATTAAACGCTGAAGGAGCACAGAACGCTGTTACCTTCCCACCAAAGGTGGTCCCTCTTTTTTCTACTTGCATTTTTTATGTGCTTGCGAACTGCTAGGTTGGCAGAAGCTGGGACAAGTAACGGGAGCTCACTCCATTACACGGCACTAGGGATTCGAACTACCGAACTACCGGCCTTTCTGATCGACAAGCTCAGCGTCTTAGCCGCTGAGCCACCGCGTCCCCTTATTCCTATAAGGAGCAGCATTTAACATGGACTGGCAGGCAACTACAACACTTTCAATGATTACATGAAATAAACATCAGTATTCAAGAGTTGAACTCAGGACTGAAAGGGGAGGAGAAGATGATCTGGACTTCTGTGTCCTTCTTCCTCAAGTTCTCTTAGTGTTTCATCTGCCCTATCTTTCCATTTTACAGTCTATTTCTTTCTTTCTTTCTTTCTTTCTTTCTTTCTTTCTTTCTTTCTTTCTTTCTTTTTTTTTTTGCTTTAATTTATATGCCGCCCTTCTCCGGAGACTCAGGGTGGCTTACAATGCATTAAGCAGTAGCCTTCATACTTTTGTATATTTATACAAAGTCAGCTTATTGCCCCCACAATCTGGGTCCTCATTTCACCTACCTTTGAAAGGATGGAAAGCTGAGTCAACCTTGAGCCTGGTGAGTTTTTAACTTGCAGTAATTGCAAGCAGCAGATGTTAATCTGTTAATAACAGTGCTTAGTCCACTGTACTACAGGCTCTTTTCAGGATAAGGCAAAAGAGGATAAATCAAATTCAAAAATTTACACATCTTCTACAATTTGGTGAAATAGGAAGAAAGGAAGAAGAGTGTTAGAAATGCAAATGGGGGAAAATGCAACTCCATTGCACTGAATGACTTACAGAGAAGAAATATAACGAGCCCCGTTGAACTGCAATGGTTCAAGCAAAGGTTTTGTTGCAGTTTCAACCACACTAATGATGTGGTCTCCTGGCCCATAATAGTTCCATGGATTTCCACTGTCTTGTTGCTTCAAGGTTGGGGGGCATTTGGTTCTGAGCCTCCCAGAGTTTCGCTGGGTCAATACAAGCAGCAGCATCGTAAACAGAAGCAGGAAGTCCATTCCTGCTCGTGCTGAATCAGCCAGTATTTCTAAACAATGAGTTAGAAAAATACAGTGTACTTTCATAAGATGGAAATGCCAGTGGCCTTTCTAATTCAGACAGAGACAAACCAAGCTTGACATGGAAAAGAGAGAAATATACATTTAAAGCACATCCTGTCCTAAATCTTATGCAAAACACTCAACATATCTAGAGGGTTTTATCCTTTTCCAATGCAAGATTCCTTCCATTTTGTTTCACTCTGATGTTTACATCAAAGGCAGTCACTGAAGAAGTAGAAAAAGAGGTTCCCAAGACTAGGATGAAGATAATTACAGTGAGAAGCAACTTCTCCTCTGGGAATCCTGATCTTCTTTGGGACTGGAGAAAAAATATTGGTGAAAAATCAAACACACCCATGGGGACACTATTCTTCAGTAGTTCTGTCTCTTCCTATTGTGACATGTTTGGAAATTAACACTGGAGGAATAAAGTTAAATCCCAGTTGAAAAGTACCTGATGTCTGAGAAGATACATGGTAACTTCTCTTCCATGTTTTCAATACTAACAGATACCACTGGACAAGCTCATCCTCCATCTGTGGTGTTGGTGACTATTATATGCTGATGATATGGGTTTGTGATTGGTGACAAATCGTACTCAACAGAAATATATCCACATGGAGGGAAGTAAGCAGTGGGGTAAACCAAGGTTCCATTTTAGACCCAATACTCTTCAATATCTCCATAAACAATCTACACAAGGGAATTGAAGGGAAACTCATCAAATTTGCACATGACACTAAGCTGGCAGGAATAGCCAACACCCCAGAAGACCAGGTCAAGATCCAAAAGGTTCTTGACAGACTTGGGCCCTATTTAACAAAATAAAATTCAACATAGATAAAAGTAAGGCAAGATAAAAAAATAACTGTTGCTTCAGCAACTTGTTGGAAGTGTGATAAGGAGGTTGGCACCTTCTATCATATGTGGTGGACCTGCTCAATGACAAAAAATTCTAGACCAAAAAGTTTTTGGTCTAGAATTTGAATTTGGTTACGGGAAATAATTGATGAGGAATTAGATCTATCCCCTGAAATATTTCTCTTGGGAATAATTAGGAATGGACTTACTAAATATAAAATCCAACTTATCATTCATATTACAACAGCGGCCAGATTAGTTTATGCGAAATTTTGGAAAGATAAAACTATACCATCAGAGGAAATTTTAATAAATAAAATTTTAGAGTGCGCAGAAATGTCAAAACTAATGAACGAGTTAAATAACAACGAGAAATCAAAACACCATGTAGTATGGGGAAAGTGGTACGAATGGTTAAATAATAGGATAAAATTATGATGTCAGGGTACGCTTATCTTTTGCAATTTAAATGTGAAATATACCTGATGTATATCTTGTAAATATGTACAAACACTGCACTTCCGATTTTAGTAGAGATTTGATGTTTTTAATCACAAAACCAATAAAGTATATTTTTTAAAAAAATAACTGTGTAGATATAGACTAGGTGAAACTTGGTTTAATGCCAGTAACTACAAAGATTTTGCAGTCCTAGCAGACAATCACTTAAATATGAGTCAACAGTGTGCAGCAGCAGCCCAAAAAACCAAGAAAAAGAGCTCATCGATCAAATCAAGATAAGTCCTAGTCTTAAAAAAGACATTTCCTCTTTACAGATTCAAAAGATTCCTTGGAATAACAATTCACTACCATGAAAGAGTCGGTTAGCAGTAGCCTGGGAGTGAGGAGAAGGACTATCATTCTGGTTGGGCTTTGTGGGAAATTTTGGCTAAGCATCACAACAAACAACCTGGAGGAAGGAACCACGTACAACATCACCACTTCAGAGTTGTGGTACCAGGAGGGATCCTGAGAACATAGCAGCCATCCCACTATAATTGACATTAGTAGCTGAACCCAGAAAGGAAACCAGAAGCTCAGGAAGAGGCTCCTACGGAGAAATATTTGGGACACCTCTGTACCAGGAACAGAGCACAGGTTGATGTCCTCAAGCAGCAGCTGATCAAGACCCATGTCAAGAATGAATGGGCCTTTGTGTCTCATTGGAAAAGCTCAGCTATGAATAATGTGACACCTAAGGCACAGGGAGGGTCCTTCTGCCTTTCTCCCTTCTCTTTAGAGTTGTTTTATGACACTGGCATGAGGATAAGTTGAAAAGGTGACTGATTAGTCTTGTAGAGAGAGGATTGAGGGAAAGGGGAATAATCGTCTCCAGAGGAGCCCCAGCAGTTGATTTCACAAAGCTGGATCAAAGTCCAAAGTTCAAGTTCACTATGGAAAATCTGTAGGCAACATCGTCACACTTATTCAACCTTTTATCTGAAATAGTAATTGGCTGGAGGGAAAACAGGAATGAGGACTTTGTCCACTATCTTGAGCTCCTGAAAAAAATGGGATACAAATCTAATAAAGGAAGAAAATGAGTGAGTACTTAATACCTGAGGAACATGAGAGTCATTTTGATTCTCTGGTGAAAATGTGGGAAAGGATGATGTTTCAAGGAAAGTTTCTCAATTTTGTCAACCATACCAATGCTCTGCTTTCCCTCCCCTTTTCCCCCAAACACACACACACAAAACATATGCTAACTTGTGAATTATAACCCAGCAATTAAATCTCTCAGTGTCTCAGGAACCTTGGAGGGGATGAGACGGTGACAACACAAAGAAAGTTTGCTCAATTAAAACAGATTCCCAGCGATGATTTCAGGTGCTTTTTATTGGGAAACTTTGTAGATTTGAAATTATAAATAACATGAAGAAACATATTATCCTTGGTAGACATGTAAAAAAAAAGCTTTAAAAATTGGATTCAAATCATACATTGATACAGAAAATTTTAATGATAAATATTCAATTGAAGCCAGAACGTTTTTTTTGAGAATTGAGGGATAAGCACAAAAATTCCATGGAAGATTATTTCAATATATGATTACTATGGCAAGATTACTATAGGCACAGAGTTGTAAGATTCTGCACTAACATGCAGGAATGATTGTTGAAATTAACAGAACTTGCTGAGATGAATAAACTGACTTCTTTCATTAGTGAAAGGGCAAAATCTAGACTTATTGATAACTGCAACAGACTTATGGACTTTTCTGTAAAATCTCCACAAAAATGAACCAGCAATTTGTGGTTTTAATGATTAGATAGGATAGAAAGTCAAAATGTAACTTCAGAGAGTTTAAAATATTTCTCTCTTTTCTGTTTTCTTTGTTCTAATTTAGTTTATATTAGACTTTACTAGGAGAGCCTCCATCTGCAATGGGAAAGTCTTCTCATTTCTAATTGCCATCCAAGAGATCGATCACAATCTCCAGTTCCTCTCCAATGTACACCTGACCTGAGTTACAACTTTCATGACAATTATTTGAAACCCAGAATGGCTTGGGATGCTGGGCTGGACCTGCTCACTGTTGGGGAGGTCAAGGTTCCCAACTACAGCTGTGAAGGACAGAAGGACCTCTTCATTGTTCTTGAAGGGACTAAGAATGACCTCTCCTCCCAGATTTCCATGCTATAAAGATCAGCAGGAAGAGCTGCAACATCTGAGCAGAATGAAGTGATAAGTGATTCCTGTGCCCAAGCTATGAAGGACAGAAGGATCTCTTTATTGTTCTTTGCTTCTTCAAATAACCACCATGTTTATAGTTATAAGGATTCTCAATTATCCAGGTCATGGCTGTCCCAAAGGTGTTTTTTCAGAAGGCATCTGGACTTTTTTGTTTATTCTTTGAAGACATTTCGCTTTTCATCCAAGAAGCTTCTTCAGCTCTGACTGGATGATGGGGAATGGAAGGGTTTATATTCCTTGCAGACAGCTGGTAATTTGCATCCTTTTAGAGGGTCGTTGAAGCACTTGGAGGTTCATCTGTATCCTCAGAGTCACCTGAGTAGTGCAAATGGGTGTGGAGCCTTCTTGGAACTGCTGAAAGGACTGTGTTGGAGACTGGAGATACAAGTAGATGATGTCATGCCCCCCTCTGTTGAGAGATGGCTGTTCAATTTGGACATAAATGGCCTCTTTGATGCCTCTTCCAAACTAGTGGTCCTCTCTGTCCAAAATGTTTGGTTTTGCTATCTTCAAAAGAGTGGCTGTTGTCTCTGAAATGCAAATGGACTGCTGAACCTAGTCCTGATGTTTATAATACTTTTACTTTTCTTTTTCTATGAAAGAGCAGTTCACGCTATTGCAGACAGTTAATGTTGCAATATTTTCAGGATCAGACTCAATAAATTTAGTAAGAGTTAAGAGTTCAAATATATCTCTCTTTATTTACACAAGGCATTCTATATTCACTGAATATTCACAGATAGAAGCGAGGAAAAGGGTGTATACAGCTCCTTATATATACAATGGGTGGAGCTAAGTATGGGAGTGGTGAATTATGAATACATTAAGAAGTGAAGAATAAATTAACCCCTGATACCCCATTCATATACTATTTACACATTAGAGAATAAGGCATTTACATGTGACAAATCCCCCTCTAAATGCCGATTCGCTAAGCTACACCAATTACATTCAGATTCAGGACAATACAGGACATATAACTTGGAAGTCAAGTATTTATGCTGCTTAGAAGGTAGAGGCTTTGTCAGTATGTCAGCTAATTGTTCTGATGTTTCACAATGCACTGCTCTGATAAATCCATCTTGAGATAATTGTCTCACATGTTTAAATTTTATATCTATATGTCTGGACCTTTGTCCAATGGTGTCAGATCTAGATATTTCAATAGCTGCTTTATTATCTTCATGCATAACAAAAGGTAAAGCAGGTTTTTTCCAAACATCTGAAATTAAATCATTAAACCATACAAGGTTATTTGCAGCTTTAGATAAACAAACATATTCTGCCTCTGTTGTTGAAGTGGCCACTAATTCTTGTTTGCCAGTGTACCAGTAAACTGGACAATCATTTAGGAGGAATACATAACCGGATGTACTTTTTCTACATGAGGCGTCTCCAGCCCAATCCGCATCTGCGTAACATGTGAGGTTTGGTTCCTTAACTTTATTAGGTTCTAACATCAAACAAAAGTCTAATGTATTTTTCAAATATCTTAATATCCTTTTAACAGCTTCCCAATGGTACATTGTTGGTTTGCTGACATGTCTGGATAATAAATTGAGAGGTAAAGCGATATCAGGTCTTGTCCAGTTGGAAATATAAAGAAGTAAACCTATGACTGATCTATAAAATGTGTTATCTTTGAATTCAGGGGATGATTCATCAGCATTTCTTAGGAAGTCAGTTTGCATAGGAGTGTCACAAGGTTTGGCATCACTTAGATTACATTTGTTTAAGAGCTCTATGATCTTATCTCTCTGAGTAAGTTTGAATCCTCTTTTTGTCTTATTAATTTGAACACCAAGATACTTATTTACTTTGCCTAAAGATTTCAATGAGAAATGTTCATTTAGCTTAGTTACAAATGTTTCTCTTCTCTCTTTATGTTTACCTATGTATAAAATGTCATCCACATAGATCAATACAAATTCTATATAATTATCACCTTTTTTAACAAAGAAACAGTTATCAGCAGTAGTAGCATTGAAATCCATAGTTTTAAGTACTTTTACTAAACAATCATACCATCGTTTACCAATTGTTTTAACCCGTATAACTCTTGTTTAGCAACCAAGTCTCATTCTTGTTTGTGTATTGACTGTGAGGTGCTCTTACATATATTTCCTTATCTAGTTTTGCGTGTAGATACGCAGTCTGTATGTCATATTGGAATACATCGAGATTGAGTGCTGATGCTACTACTAGAGCTGTTTTGACACTCTCAGTTCTTACTGTGGGGGAATATGTGTCAGTATAGTCCTCCGGATATTTCTGTGCATAACCTTGTGCAACTAGTCTAGCTTTGTATAATGTATTGCCTCCCTCTAAGTTTTTAATTTTATATATCCACCTAGTACCAATAATTTTTTTGTCTTTTGGAGCAATCGCAGGTGTAAATACATTTAATCCTTGTAAACTTTCCATCTCTTTTTTCATTGCTAATTCCCATTTCTCTTTTTCTTTACGAGGAAGTTTTAACACTTCCTCATATGTATTAGGTGTCGTTGATTCACCATCCATATGCATTATGTAATCCTTGTATTTATTTGGCATTTGATTTCTGGTGCTTCTAATTGTTTTTTCAGGTTTACTATTATTATCATGCAAATATCTTGCTTCCTTTTTTGTTAGTGTGTCTGTCTTTATTTTGTGTTGGCTATTTGTCCATGTTTTGGTTTTGTTTCTATGTTTGTTGTCATTTTGCTTTTCTATAATCCCTTTTTCTTGGGATTTTGTATCTTTGTTGTTACTTGGAAATATTTCATTAAGATGTATTTTAGACCAGTTGGCCTGCTCATGGAACACAGCTGTTCTGGAAACTATAAATTTGTTATTATTATCAATGAATCTGTATCCTTTAGTGCCTGTCTCATATCCCATAAATCTGAGCCTTCTGGACACATTTTCTCCCTTTCTTCTTAATTGTTTAGGTAAGTGTACGTCTGCAGTGACTCCAAATATGTGCATGTGTGCTAATTTTGGTTTCCTATTATACATCACTTCATATGGTGTCTTATTTACAATGCTGGACCAGGTTCTATTCTGTGTGTAATTGGAATAATGTAGGGCTTCTGACCAGAATTGTTTGCTTAAGCCAGCATCTTCCAATGTGCATCTAATCATGGTTTGTAACGTTGAGTTCTTCCTCTCTGCAATTCCGTTCTGAAACGCAGAAAATGGGCTAGATGTGTAATGTAACATTCCTTTGTCCTTCAGCCATTGGGAGAATTCTTTAGACATGAATTCACATCCCCTATCTGTCATGATTTGTTTTATTTTGGTATTGTGTTGTGTTTCTACGCGCTTATAAAATTCTTTAAATTTCTGAAAAGTCTCATCTTTGTGTTTTAATGTATAAACAAACCCATAGCGACTGTAATCGTCCACTATGGTCAAGAAGTAACATTTTCTATAAGTGATTGATGGAGTTAGTGGACCAACTAAGTCCATGTGTACTAAATCAAAAATTTTGTTGGTTGACCTAGTTGATTTCCTTGGTCTGGGGCTAGTTTTTAGTTTTGTAGATTTACATACTGAGCATTCCAAATAGTTTTCACAATTTTTTATTTTAACACCTTCTGCGTGTTCAGTCATTTTTTGTACTACAGGAAAACTGGCATGTCCTAACTTCCTATGTAAAATATGAGCGCACTCATCATGAATTGGCTTACCTATTTTTGGTTTTTTTTCATTATGTGCATCTTTGTGATCATGAGCTATTTTACATTCATCATTGTCACTATTGCTAATGTTTTCATCATCTACTTCAATACAATCTTCCATATTTGAATCAATGTTATGTAACCATTTTTCTTTTGTTATTAAATAAGGTAGACCCCCTTTAATCATCACGGTACCTATATCTGTTTTATTTTTCTCCAAGGTCGCTTTTCCTTTAGAAAAGACAATGTTAATATCAGAATCCCTGCTTAGTTTTATGGCACTTAGTATGTTATGAGGTATTTCGGGTATTAGTAATACCCCCTCTATTTTTCCTAGGCCAGGTAAGGTTATATTCCCTCTACCTAATACTTGAACTTTTTCTTGGTTAGCTACCTTTATTACAAATTTATCTTCTACAAATGAAGATAGTATATTTTTGTTATTGGTGGTGTGATTAGTTGCTCCAGAATCAATAAGCCAATTATTGTTCTCAGATTGTTGTATGTTAGTGTTGTCTTGTTTATTTAATCCATTCAGTGAACCAGATTTTCTATCCTTTGAATTATCTCTGCCCCCTCTATTCTCTTTGTAATTTGGCGGGCTTCTATATCTATGTCTATCAATGGAAGACTGTCTGTAATTGTATTTGTTTCTGTATTCTGACCTATGTCTTTCTTTTGAAATTTTGGGGCAATCTCTTCTATTGTGTTCCCTAGATCCACAGTTGTGGCATCTAAATGTTTCATTATATTTTTCTTGAAAAGCTACTTTTCTATATGGTTTGTGTTCTACGTGATTGTTAGAGCGACTCCTCCTTGAATTGTCTTCAGCTATTAACTTATTGGATAGACTTTCTATGGATAAGTATCCTAGATTGATTGTGTCTAAATGTGACATATAATTATCCCATGATGGGTCAAGTGAGTTGATGATAACACTTTTCATTGTTTGATCTGAAATCACCTCCCCCCTTAAATGCAGTTCAGCTCTTATTTTGTTTAAAGATATTAAGTGCTCACTTATGGAAACCCCTGGCTTTATCCTAGATGAAAAGAAATCTTTAGACATCCTTGTGGTAGTAGCTACACTGTCACTGTGAAATAGATTGAACATGCATTGAATAATTTCTGAAACAGTCAGATTTTGCTTAATGCTGTGGTACATAGCAGGAGATACACTAGAAATTAATAAGAAAAATGCTCTATGGTGTAAACAGTCTAATTTTAGAGTCCAAGGTCTTTTTGGGGGACTAGTGATAAAAAACAGTAAGTTTTCTTTCATAAAGACAACCTGGAGCTGCTGATACCATTCTTGTAAATTAATGCCATCTATCCTCAGCTTTGGGAAGTCACTGGGCAAATTTCCGACATTATTAGGTCCATTACTTACAACCTGAGGTAGTCCGTGGTCTCGTAAATGCAGGAAGTTACAAAACGGCATGGGGATGCTCGCAACGAGCCTGCACGGTCTTCTCAGCAATTCATGTCTTCCTGGGCCGTTTGCGTAGTCTCGCGCATGCGCGTTGTCCATTTCGTCCCTGGAGTCGTCGTGAGAGGTTCTCGTCGTTGCGGCTCGCTCGTTCTGTTCTTCCTCAGATGAATCGGTCTCTGGCTCGATCTTGGGAGTCCTGACGATGTCGGCTGTCCTTTTTCTTCTTTTGAGAGCATTGGTGCTTGCATCGGTTTGTGGCGTGGGGCGGTATCGGCAGGGCTCTCTGGGTTCGGGCATCGTCGCTCTCGTATTCAGGATGGGAGCGGGTAGATTTTGAGGCATTGGCTTGCTTGCTTGCTTCTTAGTTAGTTTTTTGGTAATTTTTAGTTTTGGCCCAAATGCAGCAAAAAGCGTTTTCATTGCTGATTTTATCTGATTATCTGTTGAATCACTTTCACTTTCCGATTCTGATTCTTCTGAGGTGTTTGAATTTTCTTTTTCGTTTTCGTTGTCTGGTAATGTTTTTCGCGTCAGAAATTTTGAATCGAGCTTTCTGATTGGCTCTGCTTCGCTCACCCTGGAGGTCTGTTGAAACCAAGATGGCTGCCATTCAAAATTTCACGCGGGGTCACCGTTTTTCTTCTTCATAGTATTTTTTTTCTGCAGTCATATCACTCACTATTTTTGGGTCTTTTGGTTTTTCAGTAGTGATGTGCTTCTCTCTCGCTGCTCCGCTGTTTTTCAGCATATCTTGGAGGTTCGCGATGAGGCTTTCATCATTCTTCTGGCTCTTTAATAGTTTAAATATCTCTGACCTGAGTTCGTTGTTTTCTATTTTGATTTCCTCCCGATCATCATTTTCATCTATTATTTCTTCGTCTTCAGTGGTGTATTCTTCGGATTCTTTCGAAATCACGTTTGTGGATTCGTCGATTATTTCTTGATCCGTTTCCATTTCTTTGCTGTATGCCCTGGTGTTGGGCCTATCTCTCTTAGACATTTTTTTTTATAGATTTTTTTATTGAGTCAATTAACCATCCTCTGCTACCAGCTTGTTGCAATATTTTCAGGATCAGACTCAATAAATTTAGTAAGAGTTAAGAGTTCAAATATATCTCTCTTTATTTACACAAGGCATTCTATATTCACTGAATATTCACAGATAGAAGCGAGGAAAAGGGTGTATACAGCTCCTTATATATACAATGGGTGGAGCTAAGTATGGGAGTGGTGAATTATGAATACATTAAGAAGTGAAGAATAAATTAACCCCTGATACCCCGTTCATATACTATTTACACATTAGAGAATAAGGCATTTACATGTGACAGTTAATGTCATATTTTCATTATTTTTCATTATTTTTTCATGTCAGCTCTGTTTTGGAAGAACAGAATTCAGTGACATTCAGGCCTTTCCCATTTCTATTTTACAGTTTGTAGATAAAGCATTTCGTTTTTCTTATTTGAAACATCAATTTTCAGAGGAAGGCTGGACAAGATGGCCACAGAGCACATGAAAAATAGCAGTAGCATTAGCACTTAGACTACAGCCCTCTCTAAGTGCTTTACAGAGTCAGCATATTGCCCCCAACAATCTTGGTCCCCATTTTACCGACCTCGGAAGGATGGAAAGCTGAGTCAACCTTGAGCCTGGTGAGATTCGATCTGCCAAACTGCTGGCAGCCGGTGATCAGCAGAAACTGTAACCACTGCACCACTGCGGCTCATTTAGAATGATTTGGACTCTCCCACAGGAGGAGATTGAAAGGCTTTTGAACCTAAAAACCACAACCAAAATAATGGAATTTTTAGAGCCTCCTCCCCCAATTATATATTTCTGGCATGGTAACAAGATTCCCATTGCACAAGTATCATGATTAGAAAACTTGGGTGTGACATATCAGGCCTCAGGTCGGCTAAGGGCATTGGCAGATATTCTGCTCAATGGACATCTTTGAATTTTACTTTATCCAGCTGGGGACATGATCTTCCAAAGACTCTTTAAACAAATTAAGCAAAATCATTAGTTTACTTATGTATGGAGAACAGTTTGGACCATTTTCTTGGTGGTGACTATTGGAAAAAGTAAAGACTTAAAATTCCTCTGTCTTACATTTCTACATTTCTTCTGGTTGTAAGATGCTCCTTTGTGTTCAGATCTGGACTCAGAATGAGAATGTAGCACTTGGGGATGAAGATGCAGCCCAGCAGAGCAGCATTGGAGGACAAGATGGAGAACACCTGAACAGCCACCATGTAATATACTGGAGTCAGAGGATTTCTCAGTTGTGAAATCTAACAAGGTGACCGAGAAAGCTAGTCATGGAAATAAACTAAAACAGGAGCAATGGAAATATGGGTGGAATGAGATGTCCCTGTAACTATCCACAGCACGTCATTCTGGACCAGCAATACTCATGTTTATACATTTCCGAAAAGGAAGGTACGATGATAATTGTAGATATGCATGTTTAATTTTATATAAGCACAAATATTCATTATTAGCGAGCTTTAGTTCACTTTCCTGTCTGTTTATGTTACTGTGTTCCATATTTCACATTTCTACATTTCTTCTAGTTGTAAGCTGTTCCTTTGTATTCAGGTCTGGCCTCAGAATGATAATGTAGCACTTGGGGATGAAGATGCAGCTCAGCAGACCAGCATTGGAGGTCAGGATGGAGAAGACCTGAACAGCCACCATGTATTTCCCTTTGGTGCTCAGGTAAGTGGGCACAAAGGTCACCCAGACACTGCAGAAGACCAGCATGCTGAAGGTGATCAGCTTGGCTTCATTGAAGGCCCCAGGGAGATTTCTGGCCAGGAAAGCCACCATGAAACAGATGGAAGCCAGGAAGCCCAAATAGCTGAGGGTGATGTAGAACATAATAGCAGCCCCTTCATTGCATTGCAAGATGATCTCTCCAGGCTGGGAGTGGAAGTCAGAGTCAGGGAATGGTGGAGAAACTCCCAGCCAGATGGAGCAGATGATAATTTGGACAGTAGAAGAAGAAAGGACGATGGAGTTGGCCAAACTCTTTCCCAACCATTTCTTCACTCGGTTTCCTGGTTTTGTGGCCAAGAAAGCCAGCATCACGGTGATTGTTTTGGCCAAGAGAGAAGAAATGGCAACCGAGAAAGTGATGCTGAAAACTGTTTGTCGGAGAAGGCAAGTGGCTTTCCTTGGTTGACCAATGAAGAGAAAAGGAGACAAGAAGCAAAGCAGGAGGGAGACCAGGAGGATGTAAGAGAGGTCTCGGTTGTTGGCTTTGACAATGGGAGTTTCTCGGTATTTAATTAATATGATTAAAACAAGACTTGTGATTAGGAAGAGGAGTAAGGCAAAAGAGGCCAGGATAGTGCCCAGATGTTCTTCATAAGACAGGAATGTTATAAATTTAGGGATACAATCGACTTGATCCTCATTTGGATATTTGTCATCTGGACAATTGGTGCATTTTTCTGTATCTGAGAAAAACAAAAAGCAATATTATTTTAATATTCTATCCTTTCACTTTTCAAGAAACACATTCTTCAGACAACAACTTTTACTGGGGTATTTTCCAAATTGCATTTCCTAAAATCTCCAGAGAAAGAAACTAAGAGTAATACCATTTTCTTTAAAAAAAAATAGCTATAATTCTATGAAACTGAGTGGGGGCCCAACCGGTTTCCTGTGTAAAGTGCAGAATCTTAGTAGGAATCTACATTATTAGTTGTAAAAAATGAATCAATCTTTCCAGGAAAATTCTTGGGTCCTGCCAGATGGAACATCTTGATGTACTTGACTCACAGGTTGATAACTTTGTGAAATCTAGTTGGCTGGCAAATAATCTGGAATGGTTACTGGGAACTTTGGTAATAAGGATGTAATGACATGCATCCATTAATTGTTTCAACTCCTACACTCAAAATGACGCTATAGAGCATGGCACACAAAGACAACTAGGCACAAGAACAGTGTTTTCCCAAACGCCATTACTCTGCTAAACAAATAATTCCCTCAACACTGTCAAACTATTCACTAAGGCTGCATTACTATTTCTATTGGTCTTCTCATCGTTCCTGTCTCCCATCTCCTCCCACTTGTGACTGTATGACTGTAACTTTGTTGCTTGTATCCTTGCAATTTATATTGACATTGATTGTTTCCTAGTATGATTTGATTGCTTATTGCACTGTATGACTGTCACTGGGTGTTGTGCCTTGTGATTCTTGTGTATCTTGTCTTTTTATGTACACTGAGAGCATATGCAGCAAAGACAAATTCCTTGTGTGTCCAATCACACTTGGCCAATAGAGAATTCTATTATTATCTATAACTGTTCACATCTTTTCAGCTTCTCAGTGAACTTCAACCAGAGACCCATTTTATAATAATCCTTCCAAGAGGATTATTGGACCTATAACAATTCCTCAAGTCTCAAAGAACTTAGGTGTCCCCAGAAAGACAAATGTGGCAGAACACATTCAAACTGAAAAGCATAAGACATATTTTCTCTGGGAGTAGTAAAGGTTGCACAATCGGTCACACTCTCCTATCTCTTCCCAGCCCTTTGTCCAAGGTCTTTTTGCTATTCTTTCCTTTAGATATGCAGTCTGAAAATAGACAAGAAGACCAATTGAGCTTCCATCAGTCTTTTAACTTGCACTTTCATGAAAATAGTTTGGATGAATCCACTTCCATGACACCTGCCCTTTCCTTTGGTGTGACCCACCTTCCTGTGTGGAGATGGTCCCCTCCGGACAAGGAACACAGTCATAGCAGCAAACTGGCTCTCCTTCTCGAGCCCGCTTGACAAATCCAGGATGACATTTTCCCCCACATTTGGACTGTGGCAGAGACTAAGCAGTTAAACAAGGAAAACCAAAGAAAATGTGTCAGAAAATGTGTCAGAAAATGGAGGTCGACATGAACATCAGCCAAATAGTCTCTAGGCTTCACTTAGGTCAATATAAAATTTCTAAATAACGATAGAAATTTTCCATCGCCTGACCTAGCAGGCCTATTCAGATTAGGTGAAATTAGAGAGTAATATGAAACCATCCTAGAGGACATTTATGGGTTCCCTCTAACCAACTTGCTCATATTGAAGAAGTCACTCAGATAAACAGCAAACCCTTTCAAACCAACAAGAAAAGAAGCTTAGTTGCCATGAAATTTCTAACTAGTTCCAAACATTGTAGGAGATAGAACTGCTGCCAGATTCTTCTGTTAGTCCCTTGTCTTTCCTTCTGGACTATCACACTACAGTAAAGGACTTTTCTACTTAATAAAGTTTGAAGGGATAGAATTGAGAAAAGATTTAGCATTAAGTAAATGTTTTTCCTGTATCAACTCAGAAACTCAGAATGCCCAAGGAGCTGCTGATGCCATTCTACAGAGGAATTACTGAGTCTGTAATTTTTACTTCTATAACTATCTGGTTTGGTATAGCAATGAAACAGGACAAGTACAGACTTCAACAAATATTTAGGGCTGCCAAAAACAATTGAAACCAGCATGCCTTCCACTGAGGACCTGTTATACTGCACGGGTTGGAAAGAGAGCTGAGAAAATATCTACAGACCGCTCATATCCGGGACATAAACTGTTCCAACTCCTCCCTTCAGGAGGCCACTACAGGGCATTGCATGCCAAAACAACCAGACATAGACAATTTCCTCCCCCATATCATCACTCTTCTAAACATCTAATTCCCAGAGCACTGTCTTATGTGTAAGAATATTTAACCATGAAGTAGGGCTGTATTACTGTCACCCTTATCATCTTTTCTATTACCTTCTCATATTGGTACCTTATGATTTATCACTTTGTTTTTTTATGACATTTATGTACTGGAGACAAATTCCGTATACATTCAATCACACTTGGGCAATAAAGAATATTCTATTCTATTCTATTCTATTCTATTCTATTCTATTCTATTCTATTCTATTCTACTCTACTCTACTCTACTCTACTCTACTCTACTCTACTCTACTGAATCAGTGGGTTTTTCCTCATGGCCATATTAACATGCATTCCTTCACTTTTCATATATCCATGATTTTAAAGTATGATGATCTCAGATTAAATTTTAGAATAAATTTCATTCTAAAACATCTACTATTTTTTTATCCTATTACATTTATTACAACACAAATAGACTGTGATGAGAAAACAAAATTATGCCCAATAGAATTTAGAAAGGTTTTGTCTAGACTAGATAAAAATTCAGAAGGTGTTTCCTTTTGAAAGTAGTTCAAACAATCTCCCTGTTAACACACAAAGGAAAGGATATAGAAATTACAGTTATCAAAATTAAATGAGCTGTTCTTTGGTTATTTCTATATTTATATTCTCCGTTGATAAGGCTGTCTTGCTATTGAAATGAGATTAAGATTACTGCCTATTTTCTAGAATTGTACTGAGATGAGATGGAGATGAGAATGTGTCCCTCAAGAAGAGTAAGTTAGCCACCTTTTGCTGAAGCACATGGGACATGGGATGAGTTCTGTGGGAAAAGGCCCAGCTCGGTATTCAAGAAAAGTCCTTTCTTTTGAAGAACTGTAAGTAGGTAAGTAGGGGGCATGTCCATGGCTGTGGCTTAGAAGACATTGTCTTCGTCTCTCTGCGGCATATGGAAAATTGAAAGCGGATGAAAATAAAATAAACAGCATTTTTGAAGTCCAATAACAACTAGGTGCGTTATTGAAGAGTTCCTGTCTTGGATGGACTAAGATTGATGTGGTTAGTCACCCTGAACTGCTTTTAATTGAGGTTTTCTTTTAAAGTGCTTTCCCTTTGAGGGATAAAAGTGAGCAGAGGGGGTGATGAAATGGCGAGACGATGATTTAAAGAGGTCTGAAAAACAATAAATTAGAATTTAATTGTAAGCTGGATCCGCAAAAGATGTCGACAGGGCGAAGGGCAGCAAACTAAGTTTTATGGCTATGTTTGAATAAGATAAAAATAAGATATATGAGAGCTGCCTGAATGTTGGAGTCGACATAAATGTGGAGAACAGGAACCTTTTTTTTGGAACAGCCGAATATTTAAATGGTTTGTTTGTGGGATCGTCTGAAAATTTGAAAAATTATCCTTTTTTTTTTGAAGACGCTGTGAAAATTGTGGACTAAAAGTTAAAAGTCTTAAAGTAATCTAAAGCATGTTTGCTGTTTGAAGTTCGTAGAAGGGCAAAATGGCACTGAGGAGTGTAACTGATCTTGATTAACGTGACTACAGGAATTTCACTGTTTGTATTTTACACTGCCTCTGGCGCAAGAAGCAATTGTAAGCAAGCCTTCAATAACTTGGACTTTCAACTTTTTTTAAATTTGGGACTCTTTAATGCTTTATTTGTCGTCTCTGGCTTCTTAAAGTGAAAGTAAAATATGCCCAAGTCCTTCTGAAAAGACCCTTCTGAGTATCTGTGGTACAGAATTGAGGATTAAAGATTTTCCTCTACAATAATTTAACATCTTAAATACAAGTTGATGACCCATTGATTTTGAACTGTGAATAAAGTTATAGAAATATTTGGTCAAAAAGTACAGGAGTTATTAAGATGGATCCATCTAAAGCTGAATCGGTGCGACCTAAGGTCAAACAGATTTCTCAAGCTAGTATTGACTCAGCTCAAATTGTGTTGGCATTAAACAAATTAAGTGATAAAATTGAAATAATGGATACAGAATTTCAAAAAATACATTTAAAAATGGATGAAGAAAAGAAGGAAAGATCCAACCAGCTGGAACAAATTGTTCAAGAAATTAATGTTAATTTTGCTAAATACACAGCAGAAGTAACAGTGATAAAAAATAATGTAGACCAACTACAAGTGCAAACAAAAAAAATTGATAAGCAAATAACTGAAATCTTTTTTAAAAATGAAAAACAGGATAGAAGAATATGTATTTTGGAAGAAGAAGTTAGGAAGTCCAACATTGTTATAAGAGGCATAGTGGAAGAAAAAGTGGACAATGTTAAACAACGTGTTTTGAAATGGCTTAATGAACTTGGATTGGATAAAAATTTTACAACTACAGATTTGATAAGTGTCTATCGAATTGGATTTAGAAGACAACGTGAAATAATAAGAAATGTTTTGGTGAGATTTGCAAGTGTTAATGATAAATTACAAGTAATGGCAAAAATTAGAGAAAATGGTGATGCTGTGCTGAAGATTGAGGGAAAACAGGTCCAAGTCTTTCAAGATATCTCAAGAGAGGAAAGAACGTAGAGATATTATCTGAAGCCAATTACTAAAATATTAAGAGATAGAGGTATTAAGTATAATTGGAGACCACCACAGCGAATGAAATTTTTCTATAAAAATAGAATGCGTATATTCACAATAGAAACGGATGTGGTTCAATACTTCCATGAGCTTGGCTTTTTGGAAAAAGAGGAAGAACAAAGTGAATTAAGATAACAATTACTCAAAATGGGTGGAATTGAAATATATATATCAACACCAGAGGAAAAAGGAGGGACGGTCGGAGGTTTAGGTCCAAAACCAAAGAGGAAAAGAAAATCAACGAAAGATATTTCTCCATCTTTGGCGGAGGTACAGAAGAAAAGTCGAGATCTTACTGGTGAAGGAGTGGAAAGGATGATTACATTGGACTCTGAACATAAAAGAGAAGATGAGCCCGAGTGCGGGGATGAAGAACCTGTAGTTGTTCAATTGAAACCAGAATTATGCCAATGAAGAGACGACACAGCTGATGGACGGGGTCCCCTCTCCCCCACTCTTGGAAACGAGGCGTGTCTTAATGAAGACGGTGGGAGATGAAGATTTTATGTGGTTGTGTGTCATGTTAGTTTTTGTTTTATGTTGTTTGTATGTTTTATATTATTATTATTTTTTAATTATTTTTTTTATGTTATGTGTTGTCTATATATATTTGTTTGGGTTTTGGGTCACGGAAAGGAAAAAGAGGGAATAGTTAGAATTAAAAATATTAATGGGGATAATTAAGGTAATGACTTGGAATGTTAAAGGTACTGGGAATCAGCTTAAGAGAAGACGTTTAGAATTTAAGATTAAAAGAGATTCTCCTGACATACTTTTTATGCAAGAAACTCATCAGAAATCTGAAGATATAAACAGGATGTATTTAAAAGGGATGCAGATTTATGAAAAAGCTTTTGGGTCCTCAAAATCTAGAGGTGTTGCAACATTAATATCAAATAGAGTCCAATTTGAAAAAAACAAAGTAATAGCAGATATTGATGGACGATATTTGATAATAACAGGATGTATTAACGAGGAAAAAATAACATTAGTTAATTTATACACACCAAATGTGAATCAAAAAGATTTTTTGAATAAGATTACCGATTTGTTGCAAACTGAAAGGGTAGGGAAAGTAATTATTGCTGGTGATTGTAATTTAATTAGAAACCAGATAGATAGTACCAATCCTACCCGATATGGTGGAATAAGAAAAATGGGGATACTTGATAATTGGATGTTGCAAAATGGTGTAGTAGATGTTTGGAGGGAGATTAAAGGTAACGAAAGAATGTATACTTTTCACTCAAAGGTATTTAATTCATATTCAAGAATTGACTATATTTTTGTATCCAAGAATCTGATGGATAACGTGGACAATATGGATGTTGGAATATTTAAAGACTCTGACCACGCAGAATTGTTATTAGAATTAGATATGTTTTTGGAGAAAAAAGAAAATTGTTGGAGATATGATGAAAAATTATATAAAACCGAGGAAGATAAGAATCATATTCTTAAGAAATGGGAAGAAAATTGGGATTGGAATGATAATGGGAAAGTTAATTATGGAACAGTTTGGGACACAATGAAAGCAATTTTTAGAGGAGAAAGTATTAAATTATCAAGTAGGAAGTATAAGAATTATAAAGTAAAAATAGAGGAAAAGAAGAAATTGATAAAAGAACTGGAAAATAGATTTCTAGAGACTAGGGATAGGAAATTATGGGAGGAACTTAAAAAATTGAAAAATAAACAAATAGCGGAAGATACAGAAATAGTTAAAAAAATTAAGCTATTTAAAAAGAGAATTTTTTGAATATGGTAATAAAAATTCAAAATTATTAGCAAGAATGGCGAAAGATAAAAAAGAAAAAAGAGAAATAGGTGTCCTAATAGATGAAAAAGGTAAGAGATGTTATAAAAAATTAGAGAAATGTGAAATTGTTAAAAAGTTTTTTCAAGAATTATATCTTAAAAAAGAAATTGATAATTGTAAATTAAAAAATTTCTTAGAAAAATATGGTCAGAAGAAAATTGATAATAAATATAAAGAAAAAATGGAAAAGGATATTACCTCTGAGGAAATTAAAGATGTGATTCAGAAGCTAAAACTTGGAAAATCTCCAGGTGAGGATGGGTTACCAGCAGAATTTTATAAAGAGTTTAAAGAAATTTTGATCCCAAAATTACAGAAATTGTATAATAAGATATTACATGGAGATGATATTCCCATGTCCTGGAATAGAACAATTATATCCTTAATCCCGAAACCAGGTAAAGATCTAGAAAAAATTGAATCCTATCAGCCCATTTCCTTGATTAACCAAGATGCTAAAATATTTACTGCAATTGTAGCAAATAGATTGAATAATTTTATAGATAAATATATAAACCATAATCAAGTAGGTTTTGTTAAAGGGCGTTATATGTGTGATTTAGTTAGAAGAGTATTAAATGTTATTGATATTGCTGAGAATAATGGTGATAAGATAGGTATTCTTGCCTTGGATATTTTTAAAGCTTTTGATTCTATACAATGGGATACTATAAAAGAAATGATTTCTGCATTAGGATTTGGTAATAAATTTATTCATATTATTTCCAAATTGTACCAGAGGGGTACGGCAAGAGTGAAGGTAAATGGTATATTTACACAAGATATAAATTTGGAAGCAGGGACAAGACAGGGTTGTCCTCTGTCTCCGACCCTATTTTTATTAGCAATGGAAATTTTAACAACTTTGATTGAAGAGGATTCAGAATTAATAGGTTATAAAGGCGTCAAAGTTAATTTATATGCAGATGACACTCTTGTCATTTTAAATAATATTACAAATGATATAAAAAGAGTTCAAATACATTTGGAAGAATTTGAAGATATGACTGGTTTGAAAGTAAATTGGGCAAAATCAGAATTATTAATGGAAATTGATAGGGAAAATAAATTAGAAAAATTACAAAATCAATTTGGAATTAGGATAAAGGATAATTTAAGATATTTAGGTATTATACTTTCACTTAAAATTAAAAATTTAAAGAAACTGAATTATGACATAATAACAAAAGAAATTGAAGAGAAAATTGGGAAATATAAAAAACTCAAGTTATCTTGGTTTGGTAGAGTAGCTTTATGTAAAATGATGTTACTTCCTAAATTTAACTTTTTATTTGAGATGCTTCCAATTTTTTTAACCGAGAAGGACATTGAAGTATATAAAAAAAATATAGATAAATTTTGTAATGGGGATAAAAAACCAAGACTGATTAAGAAAATGTGGTATCAGAACCAAAAACAAGGTGGTTTGGGAATTCCAAAATTATTAAACTATTATAGAGCATTTAATATAAAAACAATAGTAAAAATTTTAAAAGGAGATGTTAAACTTTGGGGTAATTTGGAAATGAAGGAAATAAAGAAGTTTGGTTACAAATGGTTTTTGGAAAATTTTAAAGGTAAGGTTAAAATTTGCAATTATTGGTTAAATAGTTTGACTAAAAATTGGGACAGAGTAGCAAAAAAATTAATACCAGATGCATTGTATTTAGGTAAACTGAAAGAGAATTGCCCAATGAAATTAAATAGTAACACAGAGAGGATTATAATAGAAGAGAAAGTGGAAACAATTAGTGAATGGTTGAAATTTATAGAAAATGAAATGAGGAAAGAGGAAATTTATGGAAAATTAAACATTAATTGGTTTGAAAGAATTCAAATGAATAAATGGAATAGGAAATGCAAAGAAAGGAACGATGAGAGTAGAAAGGAAACGGAATTTGAAAATTTGACATCTCGAATAATAAAAGATGAAATTGGGCCAAAGGGATTAGTTAGTAAAATTTATAAAATTATTAACTCTGATAACAATTCACAAAGGGTAATGAAAGAGAATTGGGTAAAAGAACTGGGTATTGAAATTTCTGATCAAAATTGGAATATGAATTGGGTTAGCAGAATAATGAGGACATTATCAATAAGGATTAAAGAACATAATTATAAAGTTATTTGGAAGTGGTATTTGACCCCAATAAGACTTTTCCAAATGGATAATAAAGTGTATAAAATATGTTGGAGATGTAAAGTGGAACTCGGGAGATATGCTCATATGTGGTGTAAATGTAATGGGGTTGAACTTTTTTGGTCTAGGATAGAAAATGAAATATTTGAAATAATTAAGAAGAGGGTCAAATTGACATTGGAAACCATATTATTATTAATATTGAATGAAACAACATTAACAACTAGAGAAAGAGAATTGGTGAGGATTTTGGTTATAATGGGGAGAATTATAATTGCTAGATATTGGAAATTAAATGTTGACTTAAAATTAGAAGAATGGTATAATGAAACATGGAAATTTGCATTAAATGATAAATTGACTTGTGATATTAAAATTAGAAGTGGTATATATAAAGAAAATGTTTTTTGGAACACTTGGCAACCATTTGTGGACTTTGCACTTGGGAGATTGGATGAATCTTCCAGAGATTTCTGGAAGAATTGAAGACTTCAAGTTCCTAAAACTTCCTTTCCGTTTGTATAGCACGTTGGGGGGAAATTTTTTTTTTCTTTCCTTACTATTGATTTTTTGTATTGATTTTTTTTCCTTTTTGTTATTCCTTAACAATAAAAATATAATAAAAACTTAAAAAAAAAAAAAAGAAAACGCCCCCTGTCATGGTGCAGGAGGCCGACTAGGCCACACCCACCCAGCAACCAGGCAGAGAACCTGTTGCTGACATTTTTGAAGCCCACCCCTGGTTATTTCCCACTGGATCAAGCAGGACCTCCATTCAGTCTTGACTCTTTTTTTTTTTACCAGGTTCACTCCAAACTGGAACCCAAGCATTAGTCAACAGAATTGTCTTTTGCTTTGCTGTTTTTGGACAAGGAACAAACAAACTTGAGGCCATCAACCCCATAATACCTAGCGCTTGAGGGCCTCTCTCATCAATTTTATCCTAAATAATAATCACTCAGTAGCTCAATCTGGATGTAGCTGAATCAGCTTAAAGCAGTGTCCCATATTACAGAATCTGAAAAACACCTTGATTGAAGTATTTATGAAGCCTCCCTATCCAGAAAAATGATAAATGTTTTAGTCTACACATAAAATTCTTAATGAATTTCTGACTAGGCTTAGCCCACTTGAAATGGGTACTAAAAGCTTTGGAAAAGAGAGAAAAGACGCCAATGTTTCACCTACCTTGTTGAGCCACTTTAGCAGTAAAAGAACATATTGGTTGATAATAAGTCTCTGCCTTTCAAAACTCCCCACGTGCTCTTCTATGCAATCCTCTTCAGGGATAATCACCCAACTCAGGATGGTCATATCTGCTGTCAGATCTCCATGTTGGTCCAAGTACAGTTTCATCTCAGAAAGATTGCAAAATTCATTCTTCTGCAGAAAGGGATGAAGCTGGAATGGAAACAGCTACCAATTTGAAAAGCAAAAACCTTGCTGTCTAAACCAACATGGTCTTTTCACATTTAAACCTTTCTTCTATGCTTGTCTAATTTCCAAATATTTTTAATTTTGACAAAAAATGTTACCATTACCTGCATAACGGAGTGAAAAGGTTTCAGCAAAACTTGTCAATCATATATTCTACGCTAATAGCTTGATCCTCTTCCTCTGTGGCAGCCCCTCAAATATTGGAACACTGCTATCATGTCTCCCCTGGACCTTCTCTTCACTAGACTAGCCATGCCTGTAACTGTTCTTCATATGTTTTAGTTTTCAGTCCCCTAATCATCCTGGTTGCTCTTCTGAAGGAAAGATGACCAATGAAGAATAGATGACCAGTTAGAACTTGCTCATCTATTATTCTATAATTTGGAATATTACATCCAGTTTTGGTCACTACAATATAAAACAGATGTTGAGATGCTAGAAAGAGTGCAGAGAAGAGCAACAAAGATGATTAGGGGACCGGAGGCTAATGTGAATAATGGTTGCAGGAATTGGTATCCCTAGTCTAGTGAAAAGAAGGACTGGAATGTCATGATAGCAGTATCCCAATATCTAAGGGGCTGCCATAAAGAAGAGGGCTATTCTCCAAAGCACCTGAAGGCAGGACAAAAAGCAATGGATGGAAACTAATCAAGGAGAGAGCCAGCCTAGAACTAAGGAGGAGTTTCCTGACAGAACAATTTATCAGTGGAACAACTTGCCTCCAGAAGTTGTGAATGCTCCAATACTGGAGGTTTTTAAAAAGAGATTGGACAACCATTTGTCTGAAATGGTATAGGGTTTCCTGCCTGACCAAAACTGGTTGGACTAGAAGATCTCCAAGTTTCCTTCCTACTCTGTTATTCTTTTTATTCTTTTTATTTTTATTTTTATTATTTATTATATACTTTATTTGTTAAACATGAAACTCAGTCAACTGAACATTCAAAAATGCATCACAAATATCATTGACTGGTGCTATTGGTTGATACGGGTTGCTGCCAGCATCCTAGGTGTCAACCAAGAACCTTCTTAAGATGTACAATGTTCCAAGGAACACAGTTTTTTGCAGTTCCGCTGGTGTTATTGCAGGAAGTTCCAATTTGTTGATGTATCTTATAAAATTCTTGGACATTATTATTATTATTATTATTATTATTATTATTATTATTATTGATAAAGTTGATAAATCATAATTTTGTAATGCAAGTTTTATAAGTACTCTTAGACATCCCTACTTACATAGAAACATAGGCAACTGATGGCAGAAAAAGACCTCGTGGACAAAGTATCTGGCCTTTGATTTTTTCTTATTTTTGTATTCTTTTTAATTAATTTATTTATTTTTTAATTAGGGGTACTATTTTTATTTTGGAAGTTGGTTCCAAACTTCCACTAGTCTTTCTGTAAAGTCATACTTGCTAACATTATTTGAACTCCCCTTCTGTCAGTTCGAGGTTATGCCTCCGAGTCCTTAATTTTGCTTAAAATTGAAAATACTACTTTCTATAACCTTAGTCACACCTTAATACATTTAAAAATTTTAATCATGTCCCCTTTCCCCCTTCTGTTCTCTCTGGGCAGTACAAATCCATATTTTGATCTCTTTTAAAAAGTACCAAGCTTCCAGAAATATATTCATGATTTCATCATAGAGAGAGGTACCTAATGAAAATTCAGCAGAAAAGTATCTGATTTTCAGCTGGGACCTGGGAGGCAGAGAATAGATCGGGGTGGGGCCAGACAGAATTTTTACTACCGGTTCTCTGAACTACTCAAAATTTCCACGACCTGTTCTCTAGAACTGGTCAAAACCTGCTGAAACCCACCTCTGGTATAGTATACTGTAACTGTATGTATTTGTATAGGTATAGGTATATGCAAAAGTGGGATTCACTTACCTTCCCTACCGGTTCACAAATGTGAGCACGCACGCACTTGCTTCACTCGCATGTGCCACCTCTGCACATGTGCATGGCCTTCTGTGCATGCACAGTGCTCGCGCATTACATCCGGGTGGGTGGGCTGAGCCTCCTGCAGTTGCCGCTACTGGTTTGCCCGATTTGGAGAGAACCGGCTGAATCCCACCACTGGGTATATGTGTACGTGGGTGTGGAGTGGCTCAGCATTAAATATACTGAATTTGTCAGCTGGAAAGCTGACAGCCTGGGTTCAAGACCTAAGCACCACACAACAGGGTGAGTTCCTGTCACTTGCCTCAGCTCCTACCCACCTAGCAGTTTGAAAGCATGCAAATGCGAGTAGGCAAATAGGTACCACTTCAGTGGGAAGGTAACAACATTCCATGCATCCCAGCTTATAGTTATACTGGCCACATGACCATGAAAATGTCTGTGGACAATGCTTGCTCCCTTGGCTAAGAGATGTGCACCACCTTCTGGAGTCAGACACGACTGGACAGGAGGAAATTTTACCTTTATGGGTATATACAGTGTACTGGGCATTGATTATAATAAGTTGGCAGTAGTAATATTTTAATAACTTCATGATAATATATAATTAATTTCGTGATATTATCAGTAATGATTCAGGGGAAGAAGGATGAGAGATACCAAACTTGATAAGAATGTTTGAGAAAATGATAGTTGATTAAAAACCAAATGTCAGTTATCAGTGTGATGCTCATGGAAAGGAGTCAAATGCATCCATAAGGATCTCAGGAACCTTCTGATTTGCGGTGACCCCAGCTCAAGTATCAGGTCACTTTGGAGGCACTACGCTTGGAGAAGACTTTGTATAAAAACCAGATTGGCTTAGGAAGGTTGCTCTTAGCCTTCAGAAAGGCAACAAGTGGAAGAGTCATGTTGGTCTATGGCAGCTAAACAATCTGGGAGCATGTTTTCCAAGTAACACAACATCTTAGTTGGAGAAGGAAGGACACAGTCCTCCCTTACAGCACAAAACTGAAATACAGTAGTGGCCAAAATTGTGGAAACCTTTTGGAAAAAGTGTATTTTCTAAAACTAGCTAATAGCACCACTTTATTTTGGAGTAGTACCATAAAATTATATATCAATGGAAAGATAATTCAATCAATAATGTAGTGTAATAAATTTTAGGAAGGATTTGCTGTTAGAATAGCAGTTACAGTATAAAGAAAAGTGAAACACAGAAAAAACGCGATATGCAAAAATTATCACCATAGAAAAAGCGAGATATACAAAAATTATCACATCAGTTAATACTTAGTTGGGTAACCTTTAGCATGAATTACAGCCTTACAACATCTTCCCATGGAGTGAACCAAGTCTTTTAGTTCTGCAGCTGTTATAATGTGAAACCAAGATCAAATGATTGCTTCTATTAACTGGGTTTTATTGCTGGGTCGCTTCCGACTAACAAGTTTCTTTAGTCAGCTCCATAGATTTTCAGTTGGGTTAAGTTCTGGGCTATTCCCAGGCCATTCCAACAGTGGAATAGGATTATCTTGAAACTCAAAAAAAAAGAAAAAGTTTTCCCAAAAGGTTTCCACAATTTTGGCCACTACTGTATGTTACAAAGAAACTTTAGATCTGTTCACTGTTAAGTCTAGATGATGGACATAAAAGATTAATTCAGTTGCAAAAGAAGAGATTCTGACTGAAACGAAGGGAACATACCGTGAAAGGAAGAGCAGTTTTATAGCTAAAATGTGAACCAGAGAAGTTCAGACCCCCTTTCACTGATTATCTTAATACAAAAACAAGCAGCCATCACTTAAAGAAGCTTCAGCTAAAATTCCCGCAGAGAGGAGAGGTTGGACTAGATGATCTCAGGGCCTCCCTCAAATTCATGAATGTAAAATGCTAAGATACTAATCATAAACCCATATATACATTAATTGATTTCAAAATGAATGCACCCTTTTTTAAAATTAGCAATATTTAATATCAAATTATATCTGTCATGGTGTCCAGTCTTAGAAACATTACTCACAAAGTGAACAGATTGCCAACAATTGCCTGTTGACCACACAAGGAGGTGCAGAAAGTTCCCCCTAATTTTCCTTTGGATTTCTTCTCTAAAGGAACTAAGTTTCATGAATCCTTGTCAGGATCCCATACCTGCCATGGCTGCATCTTTGGAAGGCCCAACTTCTCTTCGCCCTTCTTTCTTCTCCTCTTGGATCTGGAGGAATACGCAGCATTCAAGGCATGGGCCAGAGTCTTAATGACACTGTAAGCACGGGGGTCAATTTTTAACCTGTTGCTTTTATCTTGGGTCTCCAGTGGTGCTTTCTGGATGCATCTTCTCCGGCCTTTGACAGAAAAGACGTGCTTCGAAAAAGAACAGTGAAAACACTTATGCAGGGGTTCCACAAATATAAATTCTTCATAGGTATCTTCATACCCTCTTTCCTGAATAACAAAGTTCCAAATACTATGGACATATTCATAAAGTCTGTGACTTTTCATTGGCAAATCTCCAAAGAGTGTGATGATCCAGATTTTCCCTTCAATGGGTTGTGACAAACCTTTAAGTGTAAAATGGACTTGGTGAATTCCATTCATCATGCTACTATAGTCTGTAAAGAAAACAAAGACATTGACTTGCCTCCACTTAGAGATGGCATTCTTAAATGGTGCTGCAAGTCTAGTCATAGACAATTGTTGTGATATAACAACACAAATTCCATTCCTGACAAGGGTAGGGGTAAAGGTCCTCATGAAATTTTCTCCTTGCTCTGTATCGGAAGCAAAGAGACCAATCAAGGTCCATCTGAAATGGAGGAGCAGTTGGACAATTGCTGGGTACTGGACCCCATTTTTGGGGGCCATCCGGAAGAAAAAAGGGAATTGAGTTTTATCACTCAGAGCCTCTGAAACAAATCTACAAGTGATCTGAAAAAGCAATTAAGAATTCTGTGTTATATTTACAGTCAGATCATCCAAAGTATTAGCTCTTAAGAAGTCCAACTTGGTTCTCATGAAAATATTAGAGTAGTTTATTCTTGATTAACTATTAGGCCATATTAAGATACAAACCAGGGGTGTCAAACTTGATTTCATTGAGGGCCGCATCACGTTTGTGTTTGACCTTGGGGGTAGGGCAGGGGGCGTGGCCAGGGTGGGTATGGCCACTTTGACATCACTTGTGTTGGGCAGCTTCTGTGGTGGCCCCAGTGCTCTCCCAGCGAAAACGGGTTTCCGGGCTGCATTTCGGTTGCAACGACCTCCTGCAACCCTCCTGGGAGTGTCACCAGTGTCCCTCGGAAGCTCTGTTTTCACTGGCAGAGGCACTTTGGGCCGGTCCTTCACTGTTTCCAGTGTGGCCCCACAGGCCAGATCTAACCACCCCATGGGCCAAATCCTGCCCCTGGACCTTGAGTTTGACACCCCTGATATAAACAATTACTACCAACCTGCCTTCCATTGAGGACCTGTATACTGCACGAGTCAAAAAGAGGGCTGTGAAAATATTTACAGACCCCTCACATCCTGGACCTAAACTGTTTCAACTCCTACCCTCAAAACGACACTATAGAGCACTGCACACCAGAACAACTAGACACAAGAACAGATTTTCCCTGAACGCCATCACTCTGCTAAACAAATAATTCCCTCAACATTGTCAAACTATTTACAAGTCTGCACTACTATTAATCTTCCCACCATTCCCACCACCCATCTCCTTCCGCTTATGACTGTATGACTGTAACTTTGTTGCTTGTATTCTTATGATTTATATTGATATTGTTTCCTGATTGCTTATTTGTACCCTATGACTATCATTAAGTGTTGTACCTTATGATTTTTGATAAACGTCTTTTCTTTTATATACATTGAGAGCATATGCACCAAGACAAATTCCTTGTGTGTCCAATCACACTTGGCCACTAAAAAGTTCTATTCTATTCTATTCTAAACCGTTAAACACAGAACATTAAGAAGACTGCACGTAAATGTGGAATACAGGATAAAAATTAAGTTAAAAAGAATAAGAATAAAAGTGCAAATAATATTTCTGTAATACTCTACAATTTAATGCAATCAGTCACATATGTATATTTAAAGCAAACTATTTCATTCCAATAAAGGGACCTATTACATAGCTCAATGAATATTCTCAGTCATCCAGTAGAGTTGGCTGGAAGTTAAATGATGGCAATTGGACTTCATTTTTGATTTGAAACTTTTCACTGCTTATTCAAGTAGCTTCTTTGGTGAGGGACCCTTGGTGCTCTCTGATCTTGCTTGTTTTCTTGCAGGCATTTCATTACCCAAACTAGATAACATCATCAGTGCTAGTAAGGAGTGCTTTTTGCTGTCAATTTATATTCTGGAGGCTTGCCTGTCAGTGTTGGTGGGCTTGGTTTTAGAAAGTCTTTGGTTGGGCTGTTTACTGTTGGTTCTTTGACAGTTTCTTGATTGGGGTATTGTTGACCTTAGAGTTAATCTATGCTATGCACCTATGATCAAGTGTCTTCCTGCTATACAGTCTTTTCAATGGGAGCAGAGCCTGACCCAAGTACCAGTCAGACCCAGCATCAGGATCAGAATGGGATCCCTGACATTCCAGCCAATGAGCAGCTGCAAGTAGGAGGTTGGGTGCATCAGAAAGTGCATCAAAGAAAGAAGGCTCTGTCTCCAAGGAGGCTTTCTTCACCTTCACAAGTATGCAGCAAAAGCCTCCAAAACAATGGAGACTTTTGACAATGAGTGGATATGGCTGCTTTGATTACTTATGGCTAGGTCTATTGTTCACCAACCCCATTCACTTTACCAGATCGAGAAACACACACACACACACAAACCTGAGGGACTTTGTAGGTTCCTACTAATGTAGACATCTGCATGGAGACTTCCCTGAAAGCTCCATCAATAACAGCCAGAAGGTTGTCCCTTGCTCCACAGCTATAGTTAGGAACATTGGCTTCTCCAGTAGAGAGCATGTCCATTAAGGCATCTGAAGTGTGGAGAGCGCTCAAATAGTTGTCATGGATGTTGTAGCCAAGTGTGAGGTTTTGCACAAGTTGGGTATTCCTGTTGACCACTTGAATGGGGAGAATGAAGGGGAGCATTCCTTGGAGATTAGTATCTTTAATCCTGTACAAATATTTCCATGTTATTATCATCAATATAGATAAAATATGTATTTATTAATTTATTCTTTGTCTCCACAAGCTTATTGAGTATTAAATGAATATTGATCCTAAAACAGAAACAGGTCATTGTCACCCATCATCATTTAAGTTTTGTCGGCGTTGAGAAGATGGGATGGAGGTAGTCCTCCATCAGGGTTACTAGTCACAGATACATCATTATTTGTAGGAGCACTTATTTTTATTTGTCAAACAATCAGGATTCAGAATCATTTAATCATTAAAGTAGGTATAATATACTGTATAAATATATTGTATAGAAGTAACATGAGGGAGGAATAAGTCAGCCAGCAAACAAAATTTGAAAACAAATCATTCTTATTCCTATAAAAGGTAAAGGTAAAGGTTCCCCTCACACATATGTACTAGTTGTTTCCCACTCTGTCCAAAGATGTCTCCATGGTCATGTGGCCAGCATGATTAAACACTGAAGGAGCACAGAATGCTTTTACCTTCCCACCAAAGGTGGTCCCTCTTTTTTCTACTTGCATTTATTACGTGCTTTTGAACTGCTAGGTTGGCAGAAGCTGGGACAAGTAATGGGAGCTCATCCATTATGTGGCACTAGGGATTTGAACCACCGAACCTCGACAAGCTCAGCATCTTAGCCACTGGGCCACCACATCCCATTATTCCTATAAAGAGCAGCATTTAACATGGGCTGGCAGGCAACTACAACACTTTCAATGATTACACAAAATAAACATCAGTATTCAAGAGTTGAACTCAGGACTGAAAGAGGAGGCGAAGATGATCTGGACTTCTGTGTCCGCCTTCCTCAAGTTCTCTTAGGGTTTCATCTGCCCTATCTTTCCATTTTACAGTCTATTTCAGGATAAGGCAAAAGAGGATAAATCAAATTCAAAAATTACACATCTTCTACAATTTAGTGAAATAGGAAGAAAGGAAGAAGAGTGTTAGAAATGCAAATGGGGGAAAATGCAACTCCATTGCACTGAATGACTTACAGAGAAGAAATATAACGAGCCCCGTTGAACTGCAATGGTTCAAGCGAAGGTTTTGTTGCAGTTTCAACCACACTAATGATGTGGTTTCCTGGCCCATAATAGTTCCATGGATTTCCTCTGTCTTGTTGCGTCAAAGTTGGGGGGCATTTGATTCTGAGCCTCCCAGAGTTTCGCTGGGTTAATACAAGCAGCAGCATCATAAACAAAAGCAGGAAGTCCATTCCTGCTCGTGATGAATCAGCCAGTATTTCTAAACAATGAGTTAGAAAAATTCAGAGCACTTTCATAAGATGGAAATGCCAGTGGCTTTTCTAATTCAGACAGAGACAAACCAAGCTTGACATGGAAAAGAAAGAAATATACATTTAAAGCACATCCTGTCCTAAATCTTATGCAAAACACTCAACATATCTAGAGGGTTTTATCCTTTTCCAATGCAAGATTCCTTCCATTTTGTTTCACTCTGATGTTTACATCAAAGGCAGTCACTGGAGAAATAGAAAAAGAGGTTCCAAAGTCTGGGATGAAGATAATTACAGTGAGAAGCAACTTCTCCTCTGGGAATCCTGATCTTCTTTGGGGCTGGAGAAAAAATATTTGTGAAAGATGAAACACATCCATGGGGACACTATTCTTCAGTGGTTCTGTCTCTTCCAACTGAGACATATTTGGAAATTAACATTGGAGGAAGAAAGTTAAATCCCAGTTGAAAAGCACCTGATGTCTGAGAAGATACATGGTAACTTCTCTTCCATGTTTTCAATACTAACAGATACCACTGGACAAGCTCATCCTCCATCTGTGGTGTTGGTGACTATTATATGCTGATGATATGGGTTTGTGATTGGTGACAAATTGTACTCAACAGAAATATATCCACATGGAGGGAAGTAACCAGTGGGGTACCCCAAGGTTCCATTTTAGACCCAATACTCTTTAATATCTCCATAAACAATCTACACAAGGGAATTGAAGGGAAACTCATCAAATTTGCACATGACACTAAGCTGGCAGGAATAGTCAACACCCCTGAAGACCAGCTCAAGATCCAATAGGTTCTTGACAGACTTGGGCCCTATTTAACAAAATAAAATTCAACATAGATAAAAGTAAGGCAAGATTAAAAAATAACTGTATAGGTATAGACTAGGTGAAACTTAGTTTAATGCCAGTAACTACAAAGATTTTGCAGTCCTAGTGGACAGTCACTTAAATATGAGTCAACAGTGTGCAGCAGCAGCCCAAAAAAACCAAGAAAAAGAGCTCATCAATCAAATCAAGATAATTCCTAGTCTTAAAAAAAGAACTTTCCTCTTTACAGATTCAAAAGATTCCTTGGAATAACAATTCACTACCATGAAAGAGTGGGTTAGCAATACCCTGGGAGTGGGGAGAAGGACTATCATTCTAGTTGGGCTTTGTGGGAAATTTTGGCTAAGCATCACAACAAACAGCCTGGAGGAAGGAACCACGTACAACATCACCACTTCAGAATTGTGGTACCAGGAGGGATCCTGGGAACATAGCAGCCATTCCACTATAATTGATATTAGTAGCTGAACCCAGAAAGGAAACCAGAAGCTTAGGAAGAGGAACTTCAGACTGAGCTTTTCCCTTAGTTCTAACATAATTCACTCAGCAGAAAAAAAAACCTATAAATGAATGGACTGTGAAAAGAGCTTCAAGATGAGATGCTTCTAAGATAACTTCCAGAGGGGAAGCATCCTTTTAACTGTACGGAACATGGAAACCTGGCACTCGAGTTCTAAAGCGGAGATTGATGGGCAGAAATGTGATGCCAGCAGATGATTGGGATGAAAATATATAGCTGGGAATACTGAAAGAAAGAGAAGAAAGGAAAGGTAAAGGATATGGGACAAGTAAACGGGTGGAGTAGTGGGGAGCAGCTGGTCCTTTAAAGATCAAGCCTTATGGGTTCAAAGATAGTTTGTTGTTGTTAGTTGCGAAGTCGTGTCTGACCCATCGTGACCCCATTGACAACTTTCCTCCAGCCCTTCCTGTCCTCTTCCTGTCATCCCCAGGAGACCATTTAAGCTCACGCCGACTGCTTCAGTGACTCCACAAAGATAGTTACCTTACTTAAAAAGCCAATAATGGAAAAGAAGTTGGGAAGGGATTTGGGGATTGTTTGAGAGAATTGGCTGGATTCCTGGATGAGATGGGAAACTGTCAAAGCTGGAAACTGAATTGTTTGACTAAAGCTGGAACTGTGTTAGGGTTATCCGTTTTAAATACTTTTTAAATACTTTTTAAATATTTAAGTAATACTGGGTCAAGTAAGTACAGTAAAGGAAAGTCAGATCTGAGGTTCATGTGCCAAATGCCCAGTTGTAATTCTCCCCTTCCAAGAGACTTCCCCCTCTCCATTGGTTCAGGTTTGTCCAATCACATTCAAGCCAGATGTGTTTGAAGCAGCCATCCTTGGTATGCAGCTGTATTCCTTATAGCCCAGTGGTTACCAGTGTGGGGCCCATGCCCCACAGGGGGGCGATTTGATTTTTAATGGGGGCAATTTGAACCTTCTTTAAACCAAGTTAATGGCCTTTTAGGCTTCCTCCACGTGAGTAGAGTTCACTTTTTGAGTAAAGTAAGAATTATATGTCAAAGGGTGGGGGGACATCAGGATTTTAGAGATGCTTAGGTGGGGAATGGCCAAAAACTGTCTATCTAGATCCGCTCCAGTCCGGTTTCAGGCCTGGGCACAGCACGGAAATGGCATTGGTCACGTTGGTGGATAATCTCTGGAGGGCTCGGGATATTTATTTATTTATTTATTGCGATTTATATGCCGCCTTTCTCCCTAGGGACTCAAGGCGGCTTACAAAATGACAACTTCAATACAAATCACAATACAATACCAAATTAAAATCAGTAACCCAATTAAAAAACGATTTAAAATTATACCAGTGTACCCCCAAACGGATCAGTTTAATTGGCGGAAGAGCCACGTCTTCAGCTCACGATGGAAGGAAAGAAGGTCGGGGGCTGTCCTGAGCTCAATGGGCAATCCATTCCAGAGGGTCGGGGCTCCCACAGAGAACGCCCTCCCCCTGGGGGTCGTCAGCCGACATTGTTTGGCCGATGGCACCCTGAGGAGGCCGACTCTGTGAGAGCGCACAGGACGATGGGAGAACGGCTGGAGATGGTCCTGCAAGTACCGTTGGCCTAAGCCATGAAGGGCTTTATAGGTGAGCACCAGCACCTTGAAACGTATCTGGAGTGCCACCGGTAGCCAGTGCAGCTCACGCAGGAGAGGTGTTACACGGGAGTATCTAGACGCCCCCGTAACTACCCGCGCGGCTGCATTTAGGGATAGGGGTTGCTCCTTTACTTTTGAGTAAAGTAAGAATTATATGTCAAAGAGTGGGGCCATCAGGATTTTAGAGATGCTTTTTAGAGGGGAATAATCGTCTCCAGAGGAGCCCCAGCAGTTGATTTCACAAAGCTGGATCAAAGTCCAAAGTTCAAATCCACCATGGAAAATCTGTAGGCAACATCGTCACATTTATTCAACCTTTTATCTGAAATAGTGATTGGCCGGAGGGAAAACAGGAATGAGGACTTTGTCCACTATCTTGAGCTCCTGAAAAAAATGGGATACAAATCTAATAAAGGAAGAAAATGAGTGAGTACTTAATACCTGAGGAACATGAGAGTCATTTTGATTCTCTGGTGAAAACGTGGGAAAGGATGATGTTTCAAGGAAAGTTTCTCAATTTTGTCAACCATACCAATGTTCTACTTTCCATCCCCTTTTCCCCCAAACACACACACACAAAACATATGCTAACTTGTAAATTATAACCCAGCAATTAAATCTCTCAGTGTCTCAGGAACCTTGGAGGGGATGAGACGGTGACAACACAAAGAAAGTTTGCTCAATTAAAACAGATTCCCAGGGATGATTTCAGGTGCTTTTTATTGGGAAACTTTGTAGATTTGGAATTATAAATAACGTGAAGAAACATATTATCCTTGGTAGACATGTAAAAAAAAGCTTTAAAAATTGGATTCAAATCATACATTGAATTTTAATGATAAATATTCAATTGAAGCCAGAATATTTTCTTTGAGAATTGAGGGATAAACACAAAAATTCCATGGAAGATTATTTCAATATATGATTACTATGGCAAGATTACTATGGGACAGAGTTGTAAGATTCAGCAATACCCAACATGCAGGAATGATTGTTGAAATTAACAGAACTTGCTGAGATGAACAAACTGACTTCTTTCATTCGTGAAAGGGCAAAATCTAGACTTATTGGTAACTGCAACACACTTATGGACTTTTTCTGTAAAATCTCCACAAAAATGAACCAGCAATTTGTGCTTTTAATGATTAGATAGGATAGAAAGTCAAAATGTAACTTCAGAGAGTTTAAAATATTTCTCCCTTTTCTGTTTTCTTTGTTCTAATTTAGTTTATATTAGACTTTACTAGGAGAGCCTCCATCTGCAATGGGAAAGTCTTCTCATTTCTAATTGCCATCCAAGAGATCGACCACAATCTCCAGTTCCTCCCCAATGTACACCTGACCTGAGTTACAACTTTCATGACAATTATTTGAAACCCAGAATGGCTTGGGATGCTGGGCTGGACCTGCTCACTGCTGGGGAGGTCAAGGTTCCCAACTACAGTTGTGAAGGACAGAAGGATCTCTTCATTGTTTTTGAAGGGACTAAGAATGACCTCTCCTCCCAGATTTCCCTCGTGTTGGCCACCTACAAAATCCCAAAGGTTTGTATATTAGGTTCTTTAGCCTACTTTCCATGCTATAAGATCAGCAGGAAGAGCTGCAACATCTGAGCAGAATGAAGGAATAAACGATCCCTGTGCCCAAGCTGTGAAGGACAGGAGGATCTCTTCATTGTTCTTTGCTTCTTCAAATAACCACCATCTTTATAGTTATAAGGATTCTCAATTATCCAGGTCACGGCTGTCCCAAAGGTGTTTTTTCAGAAGGCAACTGGACTTCTTTGTTTATTCTTAGAAGATGTTTCGCTTTTCATCCAAGAAGCTTCTTCAGCTATGACTGGATGGTAATTTGCATCCTTTTAGAGGGTCGTTGAAGCACTTGGAGGTTCATCTGTATCCTCAGAGTCACCTGAGTAGTGCAAATGGGTGTGGACCCTTCTTGGAACTGCTGAAAGGACTGTGTTGGAGGCTGGAGATACAAGTAGATGATGTCATGCCCCCCTCTGTTGAGAGAGGGCTGTTCAATTTGGACATAGATGGCCTCTTTGACCCCTCTTCCAAACTAGTGGTCCTCTCTGTCCAAAATGTGAACTTTGCTATCTTCAAAAGAGTGGCTGTTGTCTTTTAAATGCAAATGGACTGCTGAACCTAGTCCTGATGTTTATAATACTTTTACTTTTCTTTTTCTATGAAAGAGCAGTTCACGCTTTTGCAGACTGTTAATGTCATATTTTCATTATTTTTCATTATTTTTTCATGTCAGCTCTGTTTTGGAAGAACAGAATTCAGTGACATTCAGGCCTTTCCCATTTCTGTTTTACAGATTGTAGATAAAGCATTTCATTTTTCTTATTTGAAACATCAATTTTCAGAGGAAGGCTGGACAAGATGGCCACAGAGCATATGAAGAATAGCAGTAGCATTAGCACTTAGACTACAGCCCTCTCTAAGTGCTTTACAGAGTCAGCATATTGCCCCCAAAATTCTGGGTCCCCATTTTACCGACCTCGGAAGGATGGAAAGCTGAGTCAACCTTGAGCCTGGTGAGATTCGATCTGCCAAACTGCTAGCAGCCAGTGATCAGCAGAAGTAGCCTGCAGTATTGCACTGTAACCACTGCACCACCGCAGCTCATTTAGAATGATTTGGACTCTCCCCCAGGAGGAGATTGAAAGGCTCTTGAACCTAAAAACCACAACCAAAATAATGGAATTTTTAGAGCCTCCTCCCCCAATTATATATTTCTGGCATGGTAACAAGATTCCCATTGCACAAGTATCATGATTAGAAAACCTGGGTGTGACATCTCAGGCCTCAAGTAGGCTAAGGGCATTGGCAGATATTCTGCCTTAAGGATTCAAAAAAGCTCAGTGGACATTTTTGAATTTTACTTTATCCAGTTGGGGACATGATCTTCCGAAGACTCTTTAAACATATTAAGCAAAATCATTGGTTTACTTATGTATGGAGAGCAGCTTGGACCATTTTCTTGGTGGTGACTATTGGAAAAAGACTTAAAATTCCTCTGTCTCACATTTCTACATTTCTTCTGGTTGTAAGATGCTCCTTTGCATTCAGATCTGGCCTCAGAATGATAATGTAGCACTTGGGGATGAAGATGCAGCTCAGCAGACCAGCATTGGAGGTCAGGATGCTTGACTTCTTCTCAGCCCCAAGACACTGGCTGGTCCATGAGATAAGAGAGAGAAAGAGAATGAGAGAGAGAGAGAATCAGAGAGAGAATGAGAAAGAGAATGAAAGAGAGAGGGAGAATGAGAAAGAGTGGGAGAGAGAGAGAGAAAGAAAGAGGGGGAAGAGAGATGAGAAAGAGAGAGGGGGAGAGAGAGAGAAAGAAAGAGGGAGAGAGAGAATGAGAGAGTGAGAGAGAGAGAATGACAGAAAGTTGGAGAGTGATGAGAAAGAGAGGGGGAGAGATGAGAGAGATGAGAGAGAGAGAAAGGGGGACATAGATGAGAGAGAGAAAGTGAGGGTGAGAGAAAGAGAGAAAGAGAAAGAGAGAGAATGAAAGGGAGAATGAGAGAGAGAGAGAGAGAATCAGAGAGAATCAGAATGAGACAGAGAGAAAGAGACAGAATGAAAGAGAGAGAGAGAGACAGAATGAAACAGAGAGAGACAGAATTAAAGAGAGAATCAGAGTGAGAGAGAATCAGAATGAGAGACGGAGAGAGAGAGAGTCGGGGGAGAGAGAGAAAGAGAGAGGGGAGAGAGAAAGAGAGAATAAGAGAAAGAGTGGGAGAGAGAATGAATCAGAGAGAGAGGGGAGAGATAAAGAGAAAGAGAGAGGGGGAGAGACAGAGAGAAAGAGAGAGAGGAGGGAGAGTGCCTGAAGGACCCCATTCTATCACTGGGAGTCCAGGAGCTTCAGCAGGTAGCGCACTGGATTCATTTTAATGGTCCGCGGGATTTAAAATTATGAACTTGGTGGTCCCTGAGGTCCAAAAGGTTGGGGACCCCTGCTTTAAATGACTCTTTTGCAAGCTCCTCTTTGAAAAACAGACTTGCCAGGCAAACCCAGGTTTTGTTTGACATTGTTCAGTGTATATTATTAGAAGAAAATTCTGGTTCAAATCCAGGCTGGGTCTTCCAAAGAGCACACAGTGCAAATTGCTTGAGGCAGAGGCAGAGTTCATTTGACATGGTCACTTTTGTAAAACAGCTTTTCTATTGTCCCCAGAAAGCACATGAACTCAGCCTGACTTTCGGCAGTTACTGGAAGGCACAAAGGATCTCGTACAGAGGAAGACATGGCTTCACTCCTTGGGGGACGTTAAAATTTAGCTTTTGTCTATCAATGGTGGTGACCTTGAGGATGGGGAATTTATGTTATGAAATGTGTCATTGGAGTGAAGAACCTGTAATATCTAGTGAGAATAAACATCCAATAAATGTCCAATTTCCTTCCAGCACTACACAGATCTCAGGGGAATGGGAATACTGATTCCCATACAGTTTCTAAGGAGACAAACTTGTTGTTGTTGTTGTTAGTTGCAAAGTCATGTCCGATCCATCGCGAGCCCATGGACAATGTTCTTCCAGGCCTTCCTGTCTTCTACCATCCTCTGGAGTCCATTTAAGCTCATGCCTACTGCTTCAGTGACTCCCTCTAGCCATCTCATTCTCTGCTGTCCCCTTCTTTTGCCGTCAATCGTTCCCAGTATTAGGCTCGTCTCCAGTGAGTCCTTCCTTCTCATTAAGTAGCCAAAGTATTTGAGTTTAATCTTCAGGATCTGGCCTTCTAAAGAGCAGTCAGGACTGACCAGTTTGATTGCCTTGCAGTCCAAGGGACTCGCAGGAGTCTTCTCCAGCACCAGAGTTCAAAGGCCTCAGTTCTTTGGTGCTCAGCCTGTCTTATGGTCCAACTTTCACAGCCATACATTGCAACTGGGAAAACCATAGCCTTGACTATGTCGGCAGGGTGATGTCTCTGCTTTTGTCAGCAGGGTGATGTCTCTGCTTTTTAGTATGCTGTCTAGATTTGCCATAGCTTTCCTTCCAAGGAGCAAGCATCTTTTATTTATTTATTTATTTATTTATTTATTTATTTATTTATTTATTTATTTATTTATTTATTTATTTAATTTGTATACCGCCCTTCTCCCAGAAGGGACTCAGGGCGGTGAACAGCCAAAATTAAAAAAACATACAAATGCAAAAGTTAAGATAATTAAAAGAATTAAATCATTGGCTACCCAAATTTAAAACCCCAAATCCATAAAATTTAAAATCCCAATTAAAAAACCATTTAGGCTAGGCCGGCTTGATGAAATAAAAACGTCTTCAGGGCTTTACGGAATGTCCGGAGGTCCGGGATCAATCGTATTCCAGGAGGCAGCTCATTCCACACAGCGGGTGCCCCCACAGAGAAGGCTCTCCCCCTGGGGGCCGCCAGCCGACATTGCCTGACCGACGGCACCCCGAGGAGGCCCTTTCTGTGAGACCGTATTGGCCGGTGGGAGGTTATCGGTAGCAGCAGGCGGTCTTGCAAATACCCTGGCCCTAAGCCATGGAACGCTTTAAAGATGAGAACCAACACCTTAAAGCGCACCCGGAAGACCACCGGGAGCCAATGCAGCTCGCATTTTAATTTCTTGGTTGCAGTCCCCATCTGCGGTGATCTTGGAGCCCAGGAAAATAAAATCTGTCACTACTTTCATTTCTTCCCCATCTATTTGCCAGGAATTGAGAGGGCCAGGAGCCATGATCTTAGTTTTCTTAATGTTGAGTTTCAAGCCAACTTTTGCACTCTCCTCCTTCACCCACATCAGAAGGCTCTTTAGTTCCTCTTCACTTTCTGCCATTAGAGTGGTATCATCAGACAACCTTGAGACCTTCCTAAATAATTTTGAAGAAATCTGTCAAGCTTTTGCAGGCCCAGGACATCACTCATATGTGTTCTCTCTTAAAGGGTTGCTTAAGTCAAATATTGGTGAACCTGTGTATTGAATGCAGGAAGTACTAACAACAGTTTAAAAATATTTACTTGAAGTAACTGGTCTCAGAAGAAGAAATCAAAAGATGTTTCTCACTGAGAAAGGTGAACAAAGAGAATATACTGAGGAAAGAGCTTAGTTCAAGCACAAACACTGGCCTAGAGGTTTTTTTAAAAATGCAGATTTTAGGCAGCAGATGTCTGTCCCCGCACCAAGCACACACACCCAACCAGCCAGCCGAGGGTTAAATAAACTCTTCAAACACACAACGTCAGTGATAAGGAACTTGGCAGCAACTCCGTGGCTGCCTGCCAAGAGCTTTTACTCCGATAACACAGACAAAAATACACACAGTTTGAATAGTCCAGTTCGTAATTAAATCCACAGCAAAATAGGTGTTGTGTCCGAAGGTGCAAAGTGCTTTGCCAGAGATTAGCTTTGTCCGTCACAGAGTCGGAATGGCCACCACACTCCCTTTTATAGCCTGTGGGGTGTGGTCCAGTGACTCAGCTAATCTCTGGCACGCCTTCCCCTCTGCTGTGCAAGCTTCTCCCTGCGCCTCTGGCGAGGGTCCAGCCAGCACTTATTTTCCTCGTCGCTGTCCACCTGTGGCTGCGGGGACGTGCTTGGCTCTGAGCCTATCGTTTAGCCTTCGGTGTCCTCCAGAGGCATTGCCAGAGAGGAGGGTCCTGGAGAGGGAGGCCTGGCCGTCTCCTCTCCTTCATATTCGGAGCCTTCTTCCTCTGATAAGATAGGCTCGGAGGACGGAGCCACAACAGCAGATCCTTTTTCAGTTGTATCCAACTGGTCAAGCCTTATTTTTTCCCAAATCTCAAGGCATTTTGAATAGAGGCAATGATGGAAACCTTACACAGAAAATCAACACAGAGAGATGTCTCACATGAACTATCTGAAAACACAGAGAAACTTTATTCCCAATAGTATTCCAGCTATGATCTTTCCCCTTTCTCCCTTGGTCGTGAGAGATGTTTCTTCAAGGAAAGGGGGGAAGATCCAGGGAATGGATTTTCAGCTCTCCTTGCTCCCCTGTTTGAGCTTCAGCTCCAACCCTTTTGACACCATTGTCAAAAGGGTTGTCACCATTGGGCATGACAAAGACAGTTCTAGGAACTCCTCTAGGAAGCTTCTGGAAAGTAACATTCTGTCATACATTCTTTTCCCATTCCCAATCCCATGGTACAATGCTGAAAGCTTTCCATTTCAGGGACCAGAGTATCATGTGGTTTGAGGCAGTGGTGAAATGTAAAATTTGTGACTACCGGTTCTGTGGGCGTGGCTTGGTGGGGGGTGGACGTGGTCAACTTTTTAAAATTTACTTTTAAAAGCATTTTTTCTACAACCTCTTCAGCTGAAGAGGTTGTAAAAAAATGCTTTTAAAAGCCTCTAACGATTCCAGCTGAGTGGCCTGATCATCAGAGGCTTTTTTTTTAAAGCATGTTTTCTACAACCTCTTCGGCTGAAGAGGTTGCAGAAAAAAAGTGCTTTTAAAAGCCTCTGACGATCCCAGCTGAGCTGCGCAATCATTAGAGGCTTTTTTTTTTTTTTTTACTTTTAAAAGGATTTTTTCGGCCGAAGAGGTTGTAGAAAAAATGCTTTTAAAAGTAAAAAAAAAAGTTTGTGATGATTGCATGGGTCAGCTGGGCATGGGTGGGGGGGCACAGGGATTTTTGCTACTGGTTCTCCGAACCACCCGCCACCATTGCTATCGGATCGGGCGATCAGGTCCGAACCGGGACCACTTCACCCCTGTTTTGAGGATATTTTCTCTTTCCTTCTTTAGATTAAGTCTTCAGAGAGGTTGTTGAACATTCCAGGTGCTGTTTTGCTGTTGGATCATTACTTTTGAGTTATGTCTAAAATGGTGTTAACTCAAGACCAAAGTCATGAAATTTTGAGGTCCCACAAAGTCTGTAAATCATGCAACACCTGCAAAAATAACTGGCATGGATCATCTAGAATGTTACAACTGGGCTCCATCTGCACATTCTTGACATCCAGCTGTAGATCCTTCATCTACATTTAATAACAAGTCATAGAAAGAGAAGGAGAGTGTGTTCAAAGAGATTTAAATTTTCATATATACCCCCTTTTAGGCAATGTGTTCTTTCTTGCTTTCTTTTGGGAATCTTTTCTCCTCTGCATTTGTCTCATGTTGCTATAATTGTCTTATTTCTTAGCCTGTCCATCCTAGCTGCATGACAATTTTAATTATTAATTCATTTATTTGACTGTTTGATGATTATATTGGATTGTAATTAGATTAGTTTTAAACTCTTTATATTCCTATTCTGTTTGGGTTTTTTTTTTAACAACTTTAATTATCAAACTGATGCAAAGCAAGCAAGCAAGCAACACAATAACTGCAATGAAAAATGAAATGGTATGAGCCTAAAACAGTTTCACTATTATTTCCCTACTTTTATTACTAGATGTTCTTTAGCATTTAGATCTGGCCTCAGGATGATAATGTAGCACTTGGGGAAGAAGATGCAGCCCAATAGCCCAGCACTGGAGGCCAAGATGGAGAAGATCTGCACAACTACCATGGACTTTCCTTTGGTGCTCAGATAGGTGGGCAGGAAGGACACCCAAACACTGCAAAAGACTAGCATGCTAAAGGTGATTAGCTTGGCTTCATTGAAGGCCCCAGGCAGGTTCCTGGCCAGGAAAGCTACGGTGAAGCAAATGGCAGCTAGCAAACACATATAGCCAAGGACAACATAAAACATGGTGACAGAGCCTTCATTGCATTGCAGGATGATCTCCCCAGGCTGGGAGTGCATGTCAGAGTCAGGAAATGGGGGAGAAACTCCTAGCCACATGGTACAGATGAAAATTTGAACACCAGAGCCAGAAAGGATGATAGAGTTGGCCAAGCTCTTCCCCAGCCACCTTCTCATTCTGTTCCCTGGTTTTGAGGCCAAGAACGCCAACACCACTGTGATTGTTTTGGCCAATACAGAAGACACAGCTACTGAGAAGGCAATGCTGAACACTGCTTGTCGGAGAAGGCAGGTGGCTTTCCTTGGTTGACCAATGAAGAGAAGAGGAGACAAAAAGCAAAGCAGGAGGGAGATCAGGAGGATGTAGGAGAGGTCCCGGTTGTTGGCTTTGACAATGGCAGTTTCTCGATATTTAAGGAATATGACTAAAACAAACCCTGTGGTTAGGAACAAGAGTAGAACAAAGAAGACAAGGATAATGCTCAGATGTTCTTCATAGGACAGGAAGGTTATTTCTTTGGGTAAACACTGGACTCTGTTCTCATTTGGATATTGATCATCTGGGCACTTAGTGCACTTTTCAGTATCTGAGAAAATAGAAATTGGTATTTATTTTATAGTCTCTCCTTTCACATTTCAAGAAAGACCTTCCTGGAATGACTGCTTATGCTGAGAGACAGGAAGCCCTAATAAATAGCAAAAAAAATACCTGTACACACATATATACATACACAATTATATATACATTTATATAAAGAATTACAAAAACAACACCCAAAGGAGTAATACCTGGCACCACAGTTACCTTTCACTGAGTCCACCCACATTTTCATCCTACTCCAACCTTACACTATCTTAATGCCTCAGGGAAAAGTCATTTTTCTGGAGGGTTAGAAGGGTAGGGGTCTGGCAGATATTAACAGGGAGGGTGCCCTATAAGACAGGGGCTGCAACAGAAAAGGCAGGCTTCCTGTGACACACAAAGTGGAAAGTTTTAGGGAACAGACCTGAAGTATCCCTTTCATATCTGCCTTTGTGGGACAAGTAGATATCTTCAAAGAATGGACCTATGATATGTAGAGCTTTAAGAGCCGAGGTGGCACAGTGGTTAGAGTGCAGTACTGCAGACTACTTCAGCTGACTGCTAGCTGCAGTTTGGCAGTTCAAATCTCACCGGTTCAAGGTTGACTCATTCTTCCATCCTTCTGAGGTTGGTAAAATGAGGACCTAGATTGTTGGAGGCAACAGGCTGATTCTGTAAACTGCTTAGAGAGGCTGTAAAAGCACCATGAAGTGGTATATAAGTCTAACTCAGGGGTGACATCTAGCAGGTTCTGACAGGTTCTGAAGAACCGGTAGTGGAAATTTTGAGCAGTTCGGAGAACTGGCAGTGGAAATTTTGAGTAGTCTGGAGAACCGGCAAATACCTGGCCCCAGAGTGGGGTGGGAATGGAGATTTTGCATTATCCTTCCCCTGCCATGCCCACCAAGCCACACCCACCAAGCGACACCACGCCCACCAAGCCACACCCACAGAACTGGTAGTAAAAAAGTTTGGATTTCACCACTGGTCTAACTGCTATTGCTATTAAAGATGAACGTAATTGCTCTTGGGAAGAAACTGGGATCCCGTGCAGCTCACACAATGGGGTATAATTTTGTAGAATGTAGGGGAACAATACACCGTCCATTCCATTGCATTCTGAGCCTTTTGTAAACTGCACATGGTATTATTTGAAAGAAGAAGGACCCATGGCATGAACAAGGCCCCCTCAGCCCAGGGAAGAAGACAATTGGCACACAAGAAGACTAGTCACTCCTTTTTTTCACACTTACCATGATTCTAGGAGGACTCCTAAACTGTGCACCCCCTTCATCCAGGGGACTGCTACCCATCTAGAATAAGAGATGGTTTTGATGTATGTATCAGTACCTGAAACCCCAGGCCAAGGAAGTGTCTGTGAATAACACCAGTTGTGGCACATATGCTGACCAGCAGAGTAAGATTCTTACAGATATTCAAGTTAATTTTGGAACTCTCTTCTCACTTCTGAACTATCAAACTTTGGCTGAAGTTACTATCTGTTGGGCTTTCAGCTTTACTTGTAATTGGGTTTATGGCCTGCTGCTGCATTCAGTGTCTTCCCAGCCTGATGACCTGTTGTCACCAAAACATTTTAGAATGTAAGGCTAAGAGAGCCACCTGTCTCTCCACAGTGGGAGGATATTTTTTTTATCTTTTTCAACCAGGATAGGAGTATTTTTTCTGCCTTGTCATGCTGGGTGCACACATTTTTATAGGGCATAGGACTCTTTGTGGTTATGATATGTCAGAACCTCAAAAGGGAAATAAGGGGAGAGATTTGTCTGCAGTAACCTAATGGTGATACTAAATTAAGCTGACCAAAGCATCTATGAATGTCAAAAAGAAAGAAGGGAAATGAGCTAACACCTGCCTTGAGACTAATCAGAAGAACCTAAAGAGGCTGACCTCAGATTCTCCAGTCATAGGAAGTATCAGTCTAGCTGGCTGGTTACGTATTTGTAACATTGCTGAAGCAATTTGCAAGTGGGCTTCTTATTGGAATTTATTGGCTTAACTGTGGTTAAGAAGGACTGGGTTCAAGAAGGTTCAGAGGTAAAAAGTTCACCATTACCATGTAATACCCATACAGAGATAGATTTTATCCCTAATAATGGTAAATTTAGTTTAAATCCCTCTTCTCATATGGTCTCCATGGATTTTATGGTGAGTCTGCTATTTGGTTTTCTTATACTCCTTGAACCAACCCTTTCTCCCTCTATGGTGCTCCTAAGTAGATATTTTTGCTTATGTAGCTCTATGAACTTAATACCGTGTTTCCCTGAAAATAAGATCCAGTCTTATTTTCTTTTGGGTTTGAAAATAAGCACTCGGGCTTATTTTCGGGAAGGTCTTATTTTTTTAAAGAGGAGGATGCAGCGAGCACGGGGGCCGATGGGAGTGGGGGCACAGCTACTGCTGGCCCCGCCCTCTCCATCCCACTGTCTTCATGCCTGTGGCTGCAACAGGTCAAGCTCTTGGCATGCAAATGGTTGAGGAAGAACCATTAACCTGAAACCATTCCTCATGTTTCAAATAATTCAATTCTTCCTAAAAAAGGGTAACATGGAAGGACACTTCCAAACTGACAAGTTGAAGAGAGATTTCCCCTGTTAACATTCCTCAAGTTACAAAGATGCTCCTATGAAAGATAAACATGGAAGGTTACTTCCAAATTGGCAAATAGAAGGGAGGTTTCCTCTGGCAGAAGAAACCTTGCCCAATCCACCATGTCTTTCTATCTCATCCTACCTCATCCTTCAAGATCTTTTTCTTATGCCTCCCATTATGGAAGAAATTGGGCACCTTGAAAATTAAGAGCAACAACAAAATAATTAAGCTCAAATGTGTCTGTTTTAACATGAACATTGATCAAAATGTCCTGGATGAATCTAATACTCTTTCTGGTAGTGTCACTCACCTTCTTGAATGGAGATAGTCCCCTCTGGACAAGGAATGCAGTCGTAACAGCAAATTGGCTCTCCTTCCCGAGTCTGCTTGAAAAATCCAGGATGACAACTTTCCACACACTTTGACTGAGGAAGAGGCTAAGTAGGAAAAGAATAAGCACCAAAGAAAATATGTTAGGACTCATCATCCATAGAAAATGGTGGTCAAAATTAGCATTAGTTAAGTAGCCTACAGGACTCCCTTTGATAAATATGAAATCTATAGCATGATCCAAACAGTTACAGGAGATAAAACTACTGCCAGAATTATCATTTGGTCCCTTTTGTTTCTGGCTTAACACATTGAAGGATAGGACTTTTCTACTTAAAACTGGAGGAATGGCATTGACTATAGATTTTAAGCATAAAGTGATAACCAGTAGGTTCCTTCTCATCACTATACTAATATGCAATCCTCCATTTTTCAAGGCCCCAAGGCTGGTGGGGCCTTGGATCGAGTCGTGCCTTTGCGGCCTCTGACCCGGTGTCGATCCCTCGTGGCTCCTTGGTTCACCGAGGAGCTGAGGGAGATGAAACACCGGAAAAGACGCCTAGAGAGCGGTTGGAGGGCCAGTCACGCTGAATCTGACCAAACACTGGTAAGGTCGCATATTAAGACCTACCTAGTGGCGATAAAGACGGCAAAGTTTAATTACTTTTCCGCCTCTATTGCGTCATCAGGGAATCGTCCGGCTGCCCTGTTCAGGGTAACCCGCTCCCTGCTCCATCTGGGAGCGCGGGAGGATCCCTTGGAAGGCAGGGCGGAGGATTTCGGACAATACCTGCATGACAAAATTGCTCAGATCCGGGGGGACTTGGACTCTGACTGGGTAGATCAGGGCAGGGTGACGAGGAATAGTCTTGAGAATGTTATCTGGGAGGAGTTTGATGCTGTGACTCCCGATGATGTGGACAGGATTTTGGGGAGACTTAGTGCGGCCACATGTTTACTGGACCCGTGTCCCTCCTGGTTGGTACTGGCCTCCCGGGAGGTTACACGAGGCTGGCTCCAAGGTGTTATCAACGCTTTGTTGAGTGAGGGTCACTTCCCCGCGGCCTTGAAAGAGGCGGTGGTGAGGCCACTCCTCAAGAAGCTGTCCCTGGATCTGGCAATATTGGCCAACTACCGTCCTGTCTCCAACCTTCGCTTTCTGGCGAAGGTTGTTGAGAGTGTGGTCGCGCGACAGTTTCCGCAATTCCTGGAGGAAACATCCTATCTGGATCCGTTCCAGTCTGGTTTCAGGCCTGGGCACAGCACGGAAACGGCATTGGTCGCGTTGGTTGATGATCTCTGGAGGGCTCGGGACAGGGGTTGCTTCTCTGTTCTGGTCCTGTTAGACCTCTCAGCGGCTTTTGATACCATCGACCATGGTACCATGCTGCACCAGTTGGAAGAGTTGGGGATGGGGGGCACCGTGTTACGGTGGTTCTCCTCCTTTCTCTCCGACCAGTCGCAGTTCGTGTTGGTAGGGGGGCAGAGGTCGACCTCGAGGCCTCTTATATGTGGAGTGCCTCAGGGGTCGGTCCTCTCGCCCCTCCTGTTCAACATTTATGTGAAGCCGCTGGGCGAGATCATCCGTGGCTTTGAGGTGAGATACCATCAGTACGCTGATGACACTCAGCTGTACATCTCCACCCCAGGCCACACCAACGATGCCCTTGAAGTGATGTCCCAGTGCCTGGAGGCTGTACGGATCTGGATGGGGAGGAACAGGCTCAAGCTCAACCCTTCCAAGACTGAGTGGCTGTGGTTCCCGGCATCCCGATATGGTCAGTTGACTCCATCACTGACTATTGGGGGCAAGTCTTTGGCCCCCACAGAGAGGGCTTGCAATCTGGGAGTCCTCCTGGATACGCAGCTGTCCTTGGAGGAACATCTGACGGCTGTAACCAGGGGGACCTTTTATCAGGTTTTCCTGATCCGCCAGTTGCGGCCCTTTCTTGATCGGGATTCCCTGTGCACAGTCACTCATGCCCTCGTAACCTCTCGCCTTGATTACTGCAATGCTCTCTACATGGGGCTCCCCTTGAAGAGCACCAGGAGGCTCCAACTGGTCCAGAACGCAGCAGCGCGGGTAGTGACGGGAGCAGCGTGGCGCTCCCATGTAACACCGCTCCTGCGTGAACTGCACTGGCTCCCGGTGATCTTCCGGGTGCGCTTCAAGGTGTTGGTTATCACCTTTAAAGCGCTCCATGGCATAGGGCCTAGCTATCTTCGAGACCGCCTACTGCCACCGACGACCTCCCATCGACCCGTGCGCTCCCACAGAGAGGGCCTCCTCTGGGTGCCATCAGCCAAACAATGCAGGCTAGTGACCCCCAGGGGGAGGGCCTTCTCTGTGGGGGCACCCACCCTCTGGAATCAGTTGCCCCCAGAGATAAGGAGAATCCATGACCTCAGTGCCTTCCGCCGAGCCCTTAAAACCTTCTTTTTCCAACAAGCTGGGCTGGCCTAATTCTTTTTAAGTGTTTTTAATTGTTTTGTTTATCGTTTTAATTAATGGGGCCAAATCTATATATATATATTTAACTGTATTTTAATATTTGTAATTGATGTTTTTATTTGGCTGTTCACCGCCCTGAGTCCTCAGGGAGAAGGGCGGTATACAAATTCAAAATAAAATAAAATAAAATAAAATAAAATAAAATAAAATAAAATAAATGTAGCCTTGATTTTAAAATATGATGTTGATTGCTCTATCCCAATGGGATATTCAATTCATAAGTTAAAGGTAAAGGTTCCCCTCGCACATATGTGCTGGTTGTTCCCGGCTGTAGGGGGTGGTGCTCATCTCTGTTTCAAAGCCAAAGAGCCAATGCTGTCTGAAGACATCTCCATAGTCATGTGGCCGGCATGACTAAATGCCAAAGGCACACGGAATACCTTCCCACCAAAGGTGGTCCCTATTTTTCTACTTGCATTTTTTACGTGCTTTCGAACTGCTAGGTTGGCAAAAACGGGAGCTCACTCCATTATGTGGCACTAGGGATTCAAACTGCTGAACTGCCAACGTTTTGATCGACAAGCTCAGTATCTTACCCACTGAGCCACCGCATCCGATATATTCAATTCATATTCAATTTTAGAATATTTTTCTAATAGGTTTATTAATTTTTTTATTCAATTAGACTTATTAAAACTAGAATAAAACTATGATGAAGAAAAAATAATTGAACAGTAAGCTATGGAAACATTTCTTCTAGACTAAATAAAACATTGTGAAGCTGTTCCCTTTTGAAAGTAGTCCAAAACAGTGTCGCCATTAAGATACAAATGACAATTTTCTAACAAATTAGCACTGTCCACCTTAAAGGAGATGTTATTTGTTTATCATTATATTTATTTCTTCAATTTATATGGCTGCCATGCTGGTAAATTGAGACTAAAACTGACTGCCTAGTTTCTAGAACTGTATTGAGATGAGACAGAAGTGAGAGGCATGAGAACTGGTCCCTTAAACAGGGTAAGTCAGGCATCTTTTGCTGCAACACATGGGACATGCGTATGAGCCTTGTGTCAGAAACAGATATTTCTAAGGCTCAGTTTGTTATCCAAGAAAATGTGTTGAAGAACTATAATTAGGTGACACTAAGTGGCATGGATGGGTGAAGAAACTGAAGAAGCTTCTTGGATGAGAAGCGAAACATCTTCAAAGAAAAACCAGAAAGTCCAGTTGCCTCTTGAAAAAGCACCTTTGGGACAACCATGACCTGGATGACTGAGAATCTCTATAGATTCTGCACTACATTTATTGTAAGGGTTCTACTCCCCACATTCAAATCTCAGTGAAAGTGATAGTTTTTGATGATTAGGCTTAGTGCACTTGAAATCGGTCCTAAGGCTTTGGAAAATATAGGAAAGACATCAATATTTTGCCAACCCTTTTCAGCAACTTCAGTTGTGAAATAACATCTTGGTTGATAAGAAGTTTCTGTCTTTCAAAACTCCCCAGTTTTTTTATGATGCAATTCTGCTTTGGGAAAACCACCCAGCTCCAGATGTTCACATCTGCTACCAGATCTCCATTTCCATCCAAGTACATTTTCATCTCAGAAAGATTGCAAAATTTATTCTTCTGCAGAAATGGATGAAGCTAGAATGGAAAAACACAGGAATTCTAAATGCAGTGAGGGCTGGATGGTATGCTAATTAAATGAAAATGAGAAAAACTGACTTTAAAATAAAACTCAGACTGTTTTCAAAGTTCCTCATAAACAGGAGTGTTATGAATAACAATTAGTCCTTGGTCATCTATCTTACTTTTTTCATAAATACAGACAGCTGGCGTTCATAAATCATGCTTTTGTGATTCAACATGAATACCAACTTGCAAACAATGCTATTTTGATGTCCAGAAAATATTTACAATTTCCTGCAAAATGAATGGAAGTTGATGACGTGATGCTCATGGAAATAAGGAAAATGCATCATAAGAATCGCAGGAAATGTTCACCCTCAGGTTGCCATTACCCAGTGGTGGGTTGCTCCCGGTTCGCACCGGTTTGCAAGAACTTGTAGTAAAAAATTGTAGTAGTTCAGAGAATCGGTAATAACATTGGCTGGCCATGCCCCCGAACCAGTCCCCAGCCCGGTCACCGCTCGCTTACCCCACCCACCTCATCAGAGGTTTTTTTTTTTTTACTTTTAAAAGCATTTTTTCTACAACCTCTTTGGCTGAAAAAATGCTTTTAAAAGTTTTTTTAAAAAAGCCTCTGATGATCGCGTGGCTCATCTGGGATCATCAGAGGGTTTTAAAAGCATTTTTTTCTACAACCTCTTCGGCCGAAGAGGTTGTAGAAAAAAAAATACCTTTAAAAGCCACTGGTGATCCCAGCTGAGTTGCCTGATTGTCAGAGGCTTTTAAGAGCATTTTTTTCTGCAACCTCTTCGGCCGAAAAGGTTGTAGAAAAAAAATACCTTTAAAAGCCTTTGGCGATCCCAGGTGAGTTTCCTGATCATCAGAGGCTTCTAAAAGCATTTTTTCTGCAACCTCTTAAGGTTGTAGAAAAAATGCTTTTAAAAGTAAAAAAAAAGTTGGCCATGCCCACTCAGTCACATTACCCCCCACCAAGCAACGCCCACAAAATAAGCCATGCCCACAGAACTGGTAGTAAAAAAATTTAGAACCCATCCCTGCCATTACCGGTTTGCCATCTCTGAAAACCATCCTTAAGAGAGGAAAAGTTTTAAACCTGAGCCAATGAACCAGAGAAGTTCAGCCTCCCCTTCAATGATTGTGTTAATGCACAAACCAAGCTGCCATAAATCAGAAAAGATTTAACTGGAATTTCTGTAGAGAGGAAAGGTTGGGCTGGATAGTTTCAGGATTGTTTTCAAATTTATGAAGGTAAAATTATCTGATGCTAATCACAATCAGCGTTGGAAGCCATATTAGGCCGGAAGCTTCCATGCTGCCACCTTCTCCTGTGTGGGAAAGTAGGAGGGGGGATTTAGTAGAGGGGTTGTTTGTAGACATAATAGCATTCTTCCTGTCAGTCAAGGTCTATATTGATATTGTTTGCTGATTGCTTATTTGTACCCTATGTCTATCATTAAGTGTTGTACCTTATGCTTAGGACCTGGGTACCTATGAGACCGTCTTTTGCCACCAATAGCCTCCCACCGACCAGTTCGTTCTCACAAGGAGGGACTACTCAGGGTACCGTCAGTCAAATTATGCCGACTGGCGACTCCCAGGGGGAGGGCCTTCTCTGCCAGGGCTCTAACCCTTTGGAATGAACTGCCCCCTGAGATACGAAATATCCCTGATCTCCGTGCTTCCCGCCGTGCCCTCAAAACCCTGATGTTCCAACAACGGGGCTAAACATATGAACATGTGAATGTTTTTAAAATGTTATCTAATTTTAGGTTCTATTTAATTGGGCCAAACTATGTTATAATATTAATTTTAATTAGCAATTTTATGATGTTTCTGTATCTATATTTTTCTTGACTGTACACCGCCTTGAGTCCTACGGGAGAAAGGCGGTATAGAAATATAATAAATAAATAAATAAATAAATAAATAAATAAATAAATAAATAAATAAATAAATAAATAAATAAATAAATAAATAAATGATTCTTGATGAAGTATCTTTTCTCTTACATTCACAGAGCATATGCACAAAGACAAATTCCTTGTATATCCAATCATACTTGGCCAATAAAGAATTCTGTTCTGTTCTATTCTATTCTATTCTATTCTATTCTATTCTATTCTATTCTATTCTATTCTATTCTATTCTATTCTATTCTATTCTATTCTATTCTGCATCTGGAGAAGGAGTGGTAGGAGTGCTGAGTCGAGATGAGATGGACGTTGATTGGAGCATGTGATCGACTGAGGAGTGAGGAGATGGTTTTGGGGGTTTTTGATTTACTGAGGGAAAACCCAGACCTTTCAGATTCAGGTTTTCTCCGATGTGCCAGTTTACCTATTCTAGTAAATAGAACTTTGGAAAATGCTTGCTTCTGTGTCTTTACTCAGAGTGGGGGTTTTCTGGAACGCTGATACCCACACATACAGTATTTTTTCTTAAAATGTATACATCCTTTTTAAAAAAAATTAACAGAGTTTAATAACAATAAATCTCTCTCATGGTTCCCAAACTTGAGAAGATTATGCTTTAAGTGATCAGATTGGTCAAACCTTTGTTGGACTTCTGTAGGACAAGGAGATTGAAAATGGTCCCACTGCTTCTCCTTTAGATTCCTTCTAAAAGACAATTAAGCTTGATGGATCCTTGTTGGGACCCCTTACCTGCCATGGTTGACGCCTTGGAGCCCCCAAACTCTCTTTTCCCTCCTTCCTTCTCCTCCTGGATGTGGAGGAATATGCTGCATTCAAAGCATAAGCAAGAGTCTTAATAACACTGTAAGCACGGGGGTCAACTGCAAATCTGTAACTGTTCTTTTTGTCTTTAGTCTCTAGCAGTACTTTCTGGGTGCATCTTTTTCGGCCTTTGACAGAAAAGGCATGCTTTGAAAAAGAACAGCGAAAACCCTTATGCAGGGGTTTCACAAAGATTGGTGATTGATAAGTATTATCATACCCTCTTTCCTGAATATGAAAGTTCCAAATACTATGGACATATTGATAAACTCTGTGACTTTTCATTGGTATTTCTCCAAAGAGTGTGATGATCCAGACTTTCCCTTCAATGGGTCCTAGCAAACCTCCAACCGCGGAATGGACAGCCTGAAATCCGTCCATCATGCTACTATAATCTGTAAAAAAAACAAAGACATTGGCTTGTCTCCACTTAGAGACGGCATCCTTGAGGAGTGCTGTAGGCACACTCATTGAGAATTGTTGTGTTGTAATAACACAAATTCCATTCTTAACAAGCACAGGAGTAAAAGTCCTCATGAAATTCACTCCCTTCTCTGTGTTTGAAGCAAAGAGACCAATCAAAGTCCACCTGAAATGGAGGAGCAGTTGGACAATTGCTGGGTAAATGATGCCATTTTGGGGGGCCATCCGGTAGAAATAGGGGAAATGAATTTTATCACTCAGAGCCTCTGAAACAAATCTACAAGTGATCTGAAAAAAAAAATGAAGAATGCTGTGTTATATCTGAAGTCAGATCAAGTCCAAAATATTATTTTTTAATAAATCCATCTTGGTTCTCATGAAAAAATATTATTTATTGTTGATTAGTCCTTAGCCGATATCAAGATACAGAATATAAAACACGTAACAACAAGGACACAACAATAAGAACATAACAAGGGTCTATATAAAAATAGAATAAAAGAAACATATTAAGAAAAAAAATAAATCATATTTCCAGGGGAAAGATTAAGTGTTTTTCTATCGAGACACTTGGTCTACCCAAATATGTGGGAGGGGGCATTCTGCTCCCTTTTGCCTTTCCGCTCCAATCCAGGAGCCCTCAAGCAGTTGCATTCACGACAAACCATTTTATACCAAATTTATATTTTGCTGATAAATACCCTCTCCCACATGTTGGGGTAGACCAGGTGTCTCGATTGAAAAACACTTAATCTTTCCTCTGGCTCAGGCTGAGGAAGGGAGGAGAACTTGTGGCTCAAAGGTTAATTCAACTGCCTAACATGCAGAAAGCCCAAGTTCGAATCCGAGTAAGGGTATGGCTAGCTGATGAAAGCTAAAAAGCTTGAAATAGATCTATACTAGTTTCCCTTTATTTCTTTATCAGCAAAATATAAATTTGGTATAAAATGGTTTGTCTTGAATGTGACTGCTTGAGGGCTCCTGGATTGGAGCTGAAAGGTGAAAGGGAGCAGAATGCCCCCTCCCACATGTTGGGGTAGACCAGGTGTCTTGATAGAAAAACACCCTGTTTCCCCGAAAATAAAACATCCCCTGATAATAAACCCAATCTGGCTTTTGAGCGCATGGGCTAAAATAAGCCTCCCCCTGAAAATAAGCCCTCCCCGAAAATATTTAAATGCAGAGCTGGAAATCAGATAAGACAGCAATAGGAGCCCCATCTTGCTCCATGTGCCCCAAAATAATAAGAGCTCCCTGAAAATAAGGCCAAGTGCTTATTTTGGGGTTCAAAAAAATATAAGACAGGGTCTTATTTTCAGGGAAACACGGTCTATATCTCCATGATGTTTACAACAGTCATGATAAGAACTATCTCTTGAATTCCATTGAGAAGGCATAGTTAGATCTCTTGCTTCTCCCATCACCACCCCACTCACTTTACTAGGTAGAAATACACAAACACAAACCTGTGGGACTTTGTAGATGCCTACTAATGTTGACATCTGAGTGGTGACTTCTCCAGTAGAGAGCATGTCCAGTAAGGCATCAGAAGTGTGTAGAGTGCTCAAATAGTTGTCATGGACATTGTAACCAAGTGTGAGATTGTGCAGACGCCAGGTATTCTTGTTGACCAATTGAATGGGGAAAACGAAGGGCAGCATTTTTGCCAGATTAATATGTTTAGTACTGTACACATATTTTCATGTCATCATCAGCATAAAAAGAAAGAACAAAACATTTTTTTATTTATTCCTATTTATCCCCATTAACCTATTGAGTCTTATATTGATCCAAAACCATAAGCAAATGATAGTCACCCATTACTATTTTTTGTCAGTTTTGAGAAGATGGGATGGAGATATTCTTCCACCATGGTTAAGAATCACAAATAAACAATGATTTCTAGTGGTAGTAATTTTCATCTGCCTAGTAAGCAGGATTCAACATTGTTCAACCATTAAAGTAGAGCCACCATAAAAGCAAGATCATGGATGAATAAATGAGTCACCAAAGCAATTCAAAAATCAAGTCATCCTAATTCCTATAAGGAGCAGACATTTATTATGAGGTGGCAGAGGCAACTACCCTTTCAATAACTACATGAAATTTAAAAAAAAAAAACATTATTCAAGGAATGAAGTCAGAACTGGATGAGAAAACAATCCTCTGGACTTCTGTCTATTTTGCAGTCCCTCTCAGTTTTCTTCTGTCCTGTCTCTGCATGTTTCGTTTCGTTTTATTTATTTTATTTTATTATTTTATTATTTTATTTTAATTTTATTTTATTAATTTTATTATTTTTGTCAAGCATGTATAAGATAACAGATGTAAGTATAAACATGATTATGAATACATGAAATGGGTACAAATACATGGGGACAGTAGGACAGGGAGGGTAGGCACATTGGTGCTCTTATACATGCCCCTTACAGACCTCTTAGGAATGGGGTGAGGTCAATAGTAGACAATCTAAGGTTAAAGTTTTGGGGGTTTGGGGAAGAAACCACAGAGTCAGGTAGTGCATTCCAGTCATTGACCACTCTGTTGCTGAAGTCATATTTTCTGCAATCGAGTTTGGAGCAGTTTGCCTTAAGTTTGTATTTATTGTGTGCTCGTGTATTGTTGTGGTTGAAGCTGAAGTAGTCATTGACAGGTAGGACATTGTAGCAGATAATTTTGTGTACTACGTTTAGGTAAGACCGAAGGCGACATAGTTCTAAGTTGTCTAAACCCAAACTTTCAAACCTAGTGGCATAAGGTATTCTGTTGTGAGCAGAAGAGTGGAGGACTGTTCTCGTGAAATATCTCTGGACTCACTCAATTGTATTAATGTCTGATATGCAGTGTGGGTTCCAGACAGATGAGCTGTATTCGAGATTGCTCTAGCAAAGTTTTTGTATGCCCTAGTTTGCAATACAATATTGCCAGAGAAGAAGCTTCTCAAAATTAGGTTAACAACTCTTAATGCCTTTTTAGCGATGCTGTTAGAGTGAGCTCTGGCACTTAGAGTCTCATAGAAGTTACAGTAAAAGAGAAGAACTCTATAAATCAAAATGATATAAGCTCTTATACATAGTCTACAATTTAGGAATAAATGAAATAAAAAAAACAGGAAGAAGAATGTTAGAAATGCAAATGGAGGGAAAGCAACTCCATCACACCAAATGACTTACGGAGGGGAAGACATATAACGAGCCCCATTGAACTGTAATGACTCAGGAGAAGGTTTTGCTACAGTTTCAACCACACTAATAATGTGGTCTCCTGGCCCATAATAGTGCCATGGATTCCCTTTGTCCCGCTTCTTCAAAATCAGGGGACATTTGGGTCTGAGCTTCCCGCAGTTTCTGTGGGTGAGAACCAGCACCAGCATAAGGAGCAGAAGTAGGAGGTCCATTCCTTCTTGGCCTGAATCAACCACTTCTCTGTTTCTAAACCTCAAGAATTTAGAAGACTACAAAGCACTCCAACAAGGTGGAAATACTTGTGGCTTTCCAGGTTTAGACAGAGACAAACTGAACTTCACAGGAAAAGGAGAGAAAGGTAGATTCAAGTATACATCCCCTGCCTGTCCTAAATCTTGTTCAAAATACCCAGCATTACTAGAAGTATTTATCCTTTTCTGGTGCAAGATTGCTTCCATGTTGCTTCAGCCTGAGTTTACATCAAGGCAGTTACTGGAGAAGTTTCAGAGAAGGTCGCAAAGTACAGGATGGTGATAATTACAGAGAGAAGCAACTTCTCTGGAGATCTTAAATTTCTTCAAGGACTCTACGTGCAGAGGAGCATCTGGAGAACAGCATGCTAGTACTAAATCATAGGTATAGTCCTGGGGGCACAATTCTGCCGTGGTTCTGGCCCTTCCTACTGGGACATGTTAGGAAATGAATATTTGGAGGATAAGAGTTCAACCTCAGGTGAAAAGAAATTCCTTTTAATTTCACATACTCCCTTTCTTTCACAGCCTGTGGATCCACATTGGATTTATTTATTTATCTGGGAAACATTCATTTACCCATCACAGTCTGTCTCAGCATTGTCACACATTTCTCTCCCTGCTTAGTTTCAGATTAGGCAATTCGTACATTAAGATGATGGGGGGGGGAAGGAGTTTAAAGAAAGGCTAAGGTTTCATCTGTGCTCAACACAGAATGGTCACTCTCAAACCTCCAAAGCCAAATTCCTCCTTGTTTCATTTTCATTTCAGTTTTGGAAGAAAAAAAAAGTAGTGACATTTAGGCCCTTTCAGCTTCTATTATACAATTTATTGATGATTTTTTTTTTTTTTTTGCTTTAATTTATATGCCGCCCTTCTCCGGAGACTCAGGGCGGCTTACAATGCGTTAAGCAATAGCCTTCATACTTTTGTATATTTATACAAAGTCAGCTTATTGCCCCCACAATCTGGGTCCTCATTTCACCTACCTTTGAAAGGATGGAAGGCTGCGTCAACCTTGAGCCTTGGCGAGATTCGAACCTGCAATAATTGCAGGCAGCTGGTCTTAATAACAGTGTGCTTTAGTCCACTGTACTACAGGCTCTTGTAATATTTATCTCTATATCTATCTATCTATCTATCTATCTATCTATCTATCTATCTATCTATCTATCTATCTATCTATCTATCTATCTATCTATCTATCCTGGCATATGAACAAGATTTTCATTGCACAAGAATTATGTTTACAAAACGTGGATGGGGCATTTCAGGACTCAGGTAGGATGAGGGCACTGGACAGACAGGGTACCTTGAGGATTAAAAAAAAACCTCAGTGGACATCTTGGAATTTTATTTATCTATCTATCTATCTATCTATCTATCTATCTATCTATCTATCTATCTATTTATTTATTTATTTATTTTTGATTGTACAAGATAGCAGGTATGACTATGAACATGGACATGAATGAAGGAAATGAATACAAATAAATTTGGACAGTAGGACAGGGATGGTAGGCATGAAGGTGCGCTTATGCATGCCCCCTTTACGAACCTCTTAGGAATGGGGTGAGGTCCACAGTAAACAGTTTAAGGTTGAAGCTGGGGGGGTTAGAGGATGTAACAATGGACTCAGGTAGAGATATTGAGTTTGTATCTATTGTGTGCTCGTGTATTGTTGTGGTTGAAGCTGAAGTAGTCATTGACAGGAAGGACGCTGTAGCAGACAATTTTGTGTACTACGCTTAGGTCAGACCGTAAGTGGCGTAATTCAAGGTTGTCCAAACTCAAAATTTCAAGCCTGGTGGCATAAGATATTCTGTTGTGAGCAGAGGAGTGGAGTACTCTTCTTGTGAAATATCTCTGGAGTCGCTCAATTGTGTTAATGTCCAATATACAGTGTGGATTCCAGGCAGGCGAGCTGTATTTAAGAATTGATCTGGCAAAGGTTTTATATGCCCTAGTTCGCAGTACAATGTTACCGGAGAAGAAGCTTCTCAAGATTAGGTTAACAACTCTTAATGCCTTTTTGGCAATGCTGTTACAGTGAGCTCTGGGGCTTAGATCATTTGAGATGAGTACTCCTAGTCCTTGACAGAGTGAGGGTCGTCTACGAGGTCATATTTGCCCAACTTGTATTTGGTGTTCTGATTTTTTTTGCCAATGTGTAAGACAGAGCATTTGTTAGTTGAAATTTGTTCGACCATTCAGACACATAGTCAAGGTCGCTTTGTAGGGCAGCAGCATTGTCAGTGGTGTTGAATAGTTTTACGTCATCAGCGAAGAGGACATAGCTGCTTATAATATGATCGCAAAGGTCATTTATGTAAAGCAGAAAGAGTGTGGGTCCTAAAACACTGCCTTGGGGGATACCGCTGTTAACAGGTGCAGGGTTTGATAGGGCGCTCCCTATTTTGACTACTTGTTGTCTATTTGAAAGGAACGCAGCTATCCACTTTTGCAGGGGTCTGGAAATGTCGTAAGAGCTTTGTTTTAACAGTAGTTTGTTGTGTACCACTGAAGCAAAGGCTTTGCAGAAGTCTATGTAAATTGCATCTATTGCTTTTCCCTGGTCGAGTTATGTGGTCCAAATGTTTTTGCAATGTAGGAGTTGTAGATTACAGGACAAATTTTTCCTGAAACCAAACTGCTTGATATAGAGTAGGTTGTTTGTCTCTACGTGGAGGGTAATGGACTGGTTTATAATTGATTCCATGACTTTGCAGGTGACTCAACATAGTGAGATTGGTCTGTAATTTTCAACTAGGCTGGGGTCACCCTTTTTGAAGATAGGAATGACAGTGGCTAATGACCATAGGTCAGGCAAGGAGCTGGTTCTGAAAGATTTTTCATAGATTATGCTTAGAGGTTTGGCTATGGCAGTGGAAAGCTTTTTCAAGAATTTTACTCTACACGGTTGGGGACAATATTTTCCCAAAACTCTTTAATTATTTCAAGTAAAGTTACTTGGCCCACTTATCTATGGAGAGCAGCTTCAACCATTTTTCTTGGTGTGGACTGTTGGGAAATGTTGATACTTAAAATCCTTCTCTCTCATATTTCTACATTTCTTCTTGTTGTAAGTTGCTCCTTTGTATTTAGGTCTGGCCTCAGAATAATAATGTAGCACTTGGGGATGAATATGCAGCCCAGCAGACCAGCACTGGAAGATAAGATGGAGAAGACCTGAACAGCTACCATGTATTTTCCTTTTATGCTTAGATAGGTGGGCACAAATGTGACCCAGACACTGCAGAAGGTGAGCATGCTGAAGGTGATCAGCTTGGCTTCATTGAAGGCCCCAGGGAGATTCCTGGCCAGGAAAGCCACTGTGAAGCAGATGGCAGCCAGGAAGCCCATGTAGCTGAGGGTGATGTAGAACATGACAACAGACCCTTCATTGCATTGCAGGATGATCACTCCAGGCTGAGAGTGGAAGTCAGAATCAGGGAATGGGGGAGAAACTCCCAGCCAGATGGAACAGATGATAATTTGGACAGCAGAACAAGAAAACATGATGGAGTTGGCCAAACTCTTCCCCAGCCATCTCTTTGCTCTGTTTCCTGGTTTTGTGGCCAGGAAGGCCAATACCACCGTGATCGTTTTAGCCAAGAGAGAAGAAATAGCAATGGAGAATATGATGCTGAAAACTGTTTGTCGGAGAAGGCAGGTGGCTTTCCTTGGTTGACCAATGAAGAGAAGAGGAGACAAGAAGCAAAGCAGGAGGGAGACCAGGAGGATGTAAGAGAGGTCCTGATTGTTGGCTTTGACAATGGGAGTTTCTTGGTATTGAAGAAATATGATTAACACAAACCCTGTAGTTAGGAAGCAGAGTAGGGCAAAAGAGACCAAGATGATGCTTATACATTCCTTGTACAATAGAAAGGTTAAAACTTTGGGGATACATCTGGCTTGGTCCTCATGTGGATATTTATCATCTGGACACTTGGTGCATTTTTCCGTATCTGAGAAAAACCAAAAAGCAACATTTCTTCAACATTTTCCTCTTTTCAATTTCAAGAAATAAATTCTTGAAGCAACAGGTGATACCCTAAGCATTTTCAAAGAAACATTTTTTAATACATGAAGTAAAAAAATCTGAAGAATATAATTTCAGAAATCTATCTATCTATCTATCTATCTATCTATCTATCTATCTATCTATCTATCGATCTATCGATCTATCGATCTATCGATCTATCGATCTATCGATCAATCTATGACTCTTCTGTCATCTATCTACTATGAAATGTGCAGAACTTCCATAGAAATCTACAATATTAGAGGTTAATAATGAATCAGTTAATCTTTCTACAAAGACTTTCTGAGTCCTGCAAGATGGCACTTCTTAATATACTGGACTCAGAGGATGTCTATCTGGTGAACTCCAGTAAGCTTCCAGAGAAAGCCCCAGTCATGGAAATAATCTGAAATGGCTAATGGGAGCAATGATGATATGGGTGAATAGTAATAACTGTCCATAGAACCTCATTGTGGATCAGTGATGCCTTCCTAGTGTTTCTCACAGGGAGGCCCATATAGAAACATTGCAATAATCCTTGCAATAATTATCCTCAAGCTTCAAAGAAATCAGCTGTTTCTTGAAGTCAAAATGTAGAAAGTACATCCAAATTAAAAACAAAAACAGAAGAAGCAGAAGAACAGAAGAAGATAAAATGCTCTTATCTGGCAGTAGTAAATGTTGCCCAATTGGCTACCCATCTGAGAAATTGTGCAGTTTCAAACTAAAGAACACAACAGTTGAGCTTCAATCTGTCATTTAACCAGTGGTGGGCTGCTGCCAGTTTGGACCAGTTCGGGCAAACAGGTAGTTGCAACCCTGGCACTATGTCATCCTATATCCCCATGTTTTTGAAGCTGTGAACATGCATGGAAGCCGCACACGTAAGTGAAGTGCATGCACGAAGGCTGCATGCATGCACAGATGGCCTCACATGCACATATTCGATACTGGTTGTTACATGTGATGCCCACCTCTGCTTTTAACTTGCACCTTCATGAAAATACTCTGGATGAATCCACTTCTACCAGGCTTTCCCTTTTCTTTGGTGTGACCCACCTTCCTGAGTGGAGATGGTCCCCTCTGGACAAGGAACACAGTCATAGCAGCAAACTGGCTCTCCTTCTCGAGCCCTTTTGACAAATCCAGGATGACAATTTTCCACACATTTGGACTGAGGAAGAGACTAAGCAGAAGAATGTGGAATCCCAAAGAAAATATGTTAGGACTTACCATCCATGGGAAATAAAAGACAAAACAAACATTAGCCAAAGACTCTCTGTTCTTCACTTAGATTAGTACGAACTCTCCAACTAGTTCAAAATAGTTGCAGGAAATACAACTACAGACAGATTCTTCTTTCAGTTCATCCATTTTGCTTTTGGAATATCTGATTGCAATAAAAGATTTTTCTACTTAATAAAGTTAGAAGGGATGGGAATGAGGAAAGATTTATAGCATTCATTGACAACCACTGGGTCCTTTGTCATGCCTGTATTAACATTATTTTTTTCTTTCTTCATATACTGTATCCATGAGTTTAGTATACGTTAAACTTTAGAACAAAATGTATTCTGAAAGTTGTATTAAAGTGTTATTCCATTAGATTTATGAAAATACAATAAATGTGATGAAGAAAGCAATTTATGTCTGGTATAATCTGATTTTTAAAGATTTCATAAAACGTTGCAAAGACACCCCCTACACACACTTTGAAAGTACTCTAAAATAGTTTCCCAGTTAAGATAAAGAGAATATGTTCCTTACAAATTAGAGCCATCAACCTTAAAGAGCCGTGATGGCGCAGTGGTTAGAGTGCAGTACTGCAGGCTACTTCTGCTGACTGCTGGCTGCCTGCAATTTGGCAGTTCAAATCCCACCAGGCTCAAGGTTGACTCAGCCTTCCATCCTTCCGAGGTGGGTAAAATGAGGACCCAGATTGTTGGGGTCAAGATGCTGACTTTGTAAACCATTTAGAAAGGGCTGTAAAGCCCTGTGAAGCAGTATGTAAGTCTAAATGCTATTGCTATGGAAGAGCAATAGCATTTGTTTATTTTGTTTATTTTTTATTTATATCGCTGCAGCCTTGGTAAAATGAGACTAAAAATTAGTGCCTAGTTTCTGGAAGTGTAGTTAAATGATATAGAGATGAGGTTATGAAAAGATGTCCCTCAAAAAGTCAAGCATCTTTTGCTGCACGAGAAGAACAGAAGCATGAGCCCTTTGTTGGAAAAGGTTATTTCTAAGGCCAAGCTAGGTTTCCAAGACCAGGTCCTTTCTGTTGAAGAACTAAAACTAGTTTACAACAACTGGTAGGGAAATACAGACCCATGTTTATTATGACTTAAATTGGAGCTTCATTAATGCCTAGAGAGATTTAAAGTAGCTAACAGTCATGATAAACAATATCATTCAAGGGGTTTTCAGACGAAATGCCCTCTTATAAGCCAAAAGCCAAATCCAAGTAACATTTCCTTTCAAATTGACCCTTGTTACTTCCATTAAAGGGATGCAGTGGATCACTGGCTAAGACACTGAGCTTGTCGATCAAAAGGTCAGCAGTTCAGCAGTTTGAATCCCCAGTGCTGCGTAATGAGGTGAGCTCTCGTTACTTGTCCCAGCTTCTGCCAACCTAGCAGTTCAAAAGCATGTAAAAAATGCAAGTAGAAAACTAGGGATCACCTTTGGTGGGAAAGTAATAGCGTTCCATGCACCTTTGGCATTTAGTCATGCCAGCCACATGACCACGGAGACGTCTTTGGACAGCGCTGGCTCTTCGGCTTTGAAACGGCGATGAGCACCACCCCCTAGAGTCAGGAACCACTAGCACATATGTTCAGGGGGAACATTTTCCTTTTTACTTCCATTATGAGGAAGGAATTTTCTTGGGATCAAAGTTATCCCAAGTGGTGTTATTAGCCATCAGACCTCAAAAATACTGTACACTTTTCCCCAAAAGGTTTCCACAATTTTGGCCACTACTCTATTTGTCTATCCCAGTGGGATGAAAGAAAATTATAGACCATTATGGCCATATCTGGCCTGCTTTAAAAACATTATTGACTACGGATCTTCCCTTTCAGGAGACACTGTCCCAGCCAGGACAAACTGAATCCAAAGGCGTATTAGTCACAGGGACTAAGATGGTATCTATCCAGTCTTGATTCAATTTCATTGGATTCAGTCCAAACCTGAACTTGGGACCAGTTTAACAGAATTGCCTTTTCCTTTGCTATTTTAGAACAAGAAACAAGCAAAATTGAATCTATCAGTATCACAATCATCGGCACTTGAAGGCCGCTCTCACTAGTTTTCTGGAGACACCAGATTAAAGAGGATCCACAAAATACCCACAACCTGGGTCCTAAAACAGAACAATTCTCCATATTTTAGCATGTAAAGTACACCTTGATCCATAGTAACTGAAGGCTTCCAAGCACTCTAAGAAAACTGTCAGATTTCTACTCTCCACATTCAATTCTCAATGAAGGTCAACCATCTTGTTGATTAGCCTTAACCAACTTAAAATGGGTCCTCAGGCTTTCAGAAATAGAGAAAGGACCAGAGGTGGTATTCAGCAGGTTCTGACCAGTTTTGGAGAACCGGTAGCGGAAATTTTGAGTAGTTCGGAGAACCGGTAAGTACTACCTCTGACTGCCCCACCCTCATCTATTCTCTGCCTCCCAGGATCCAGCTGATTGGGAGGAAATGAAGATTTTGCAGTAACCTTCCCCTGGAATGGGGAGGGAATAGAGATTTTACAGTAATCTTCCCCTGGAGTGGAGTAGGAATGGAGATTTTACAGTATCCTCCCCTGCCATGCCCACCAAGCCATGCCCACAGAACCGGTAGTAAAAATTTTGAATCCCACCACTGGAAAGGACATCAATATTTCTCCCACCTTGTTGAGCAACTTTAGCCATGACAGAGTATCTTGACTGATAGTAAATTTTTGCCTTTCAAAATTCCCCATTTGCTTGTCAATGGGAGCCAACCTGGGAAGAAGCACCCAACTTATGATGTTCAGATCTGCTGTTACATCTCCATTTTGGTCCAAGTAAAATTTCTGATGGGAAAGATTGCAAAATTCATTCTTTTCCAGAAAGGGATGGAACTAAAAGAGAAACATCCAAGAATTTTAAAAGCAGAAAACTTGGTTTCTTATCCCAGGTAGTATTTTCACATTTGACTCTTTCTTCTACAGTTGTCTAACTTGCAAATATGCTCAGTTGGGAGAACAAGCGTTACCATTATCTTCAAAAGTGAAGGGCTCAGATAAATTGATCTACCATAAATTGAAAAAAATGTGTACTGGTAAAATATAATTGACCAAATTTGTCTATTCCAATCAACACATCACAAAAAAATCGAACAAAGAAACAGAGATTATTCTCACACACTTGGGAAGAAACAACAGGGAGATTATCAAAAAGCTTTCAAGAAAAAAGTTGCCAGACTAATCTTTCAGGTAAACCAGATGGGAAACGTAACCAGATGAGCTAATTCTGTGTCTGGATTAGTTAAGTGCAATACTTGTTTTGTATCTCAGCCCCTCTGGAGCTGCCAGTGCTTCACCGGGCGCAAACAAACATGCACACACGAAAAGGAGGATTCGTTTCATGGTACTCTTTAGAAGTTTGGATACTGTCCTATTTGTATGCAGATTGACAGTTTCTAGTTTACATGGAAAGATTGTTTGTGTAGAGTATTTACTTTAAGTTCTTTGGGTTGAAATTAGGTGGCCAACTCAGCAGGTGCATTCTATTGCCCTGCTGTCAGGCTCCTCTTCCACAAAGACCCTGCAAGAAAAGGGCAGCATGGACAATAGAGTAAGAGCTGTGGCCCATAAACATGACTCTTTTGGTGTGTCCCTTCAAAATAGTTGTAGTGTACCAGATGAACTGAATAGGAATCTTAAGGTGGCAGGTTTAGCTGCTTGTAATGATGATGATGATGATGATGATGATGATGATGATGATGATGATGATGACAACTCCATAAGGAAAAAAGATGTCTTTGATAAAGGAAGGTCTGCATCAGACGTTGCAAATCAGCCATGCGTGTGAGTAGGGTATCTAAAAAAAGAAGCCACCTTTTTCCTGATGACTCAACTGAAAGAGATGTCTATTTCGGAAAGGATGTGGAGTATTGAAGGAGGTGAGGTGTCTGCTGGGTGCTACTACTAGTAAATAAAAGAGATGCATTGCTAGGACTATCAAGAATGTTAGTAAGGATTATGATGTTGATTTTGTTGTGCATCTTGGCACTAATGATTGGTTCTTCCATATCTCAAGACCTAAAATGGACACCTAACATCAAAAACGTCATCAAAAAACCACAACAAAGAATATTTTTTCTGCACCAACTCAGAAAGCTCAAACTGCCCAAGGAGCTGCTGATACAGTTCTACAGAGGAATTATTGAATCTGTCATCTGCACCTCTATAACTGTCTGGTTTGGTTCTGCAACCCAACAAGACAGACATAGACTTCAGAGGATAATTAGAACTGCAGAAAAAACAATTGCTATCAATCTGCCTTCCACTGAGGACCTGTATACTGCACGAGTCAAAAAGAGGGCTGTAAAAATATTTACAGACCCCTCGCATCCTGGACATAAACTGTTTCAACTCCTACCCTCAAAACGATGCTATAGAGCACTGCACACCAGAACAACTAGACAAAAGAACAGTTTTTCCCGAACGCCATCACTCTGCTAAACAAATAATTCCCTCAACACTGTCAAACTATTCATTAAGTCTGCACTACTATTAATCTTCTCATCATTCCCACCCCCATCTCCTTCCACTTATGACTGTATGACTGTAATTTTGTTGCTTGTATCCTTACAATTTATATTGATATTGTTTCCTGATTGCTTATTTGTTCCCTATGACTATCATTAAGTGTTGTACCTTATGATTCTTGACAAATGTATCTTTTCTTTTTATGTACACCGAGAGCATATACACCAAGACAAATTCCTTGGGTGTCCAATTACACTTGGCCAATAAAAAATTCTATTCTATTCTATTCTATTCTATTCTATTCTATTCTATTCTATTCTATTCTATTCTATTCTATTCTATTCTATTCTATTCTATTCTTCACACAAACTGATAGAAATTCCATACCTGCCACGGCTGAAGTCTTGGAGCCCCCAACTTCTCTTGGCCCTTCTTGCTTCTCCTTCTGGATCTGGAAGAATATGCAGCTTTCAAAGCATAGGCCAGAGTCCTAATAACACTGTGCAAATGGTGGTGAAAAGGGATAAATATATTTCTCCTTTCCTTTAAAAGCTCCAGAGGTGCTTTCTGGATGCATCTTTTCCGGCCTTTGATAGAAAAAAGGTGCTTTGAAAAAGAACAATGAAAACACTGATCTGCAAGTTTCACTGAGTGTTTGTTTCCAAAGACATCATCTTTTGGCCCTTTTTTCCTCTGAAAAGCAAAGCTCCAAATACTATGGACATATTTGTAAAGGCTACTAGAACCCAATACCACATACTCAATGGTTTCCACAATCCAGACTTTCCCTTCAGTAGGTCCTGTAATAGCGTCAAATGTTAATTGCAAAGTTTGAATTCTGTCCCAAACGCTAACTTGTTCTATGTAGTTCACAAAGACATTGACCTGTCTCCACTTAGAGATGACATCCCTAAGGGATGTTGTATGTCCAGTTTCTGAGAATCGTTGTAATATAACAACACAAATTCCATTTCTGATAAGCACAGGAGTAAAAGTCCTCATGAAATTGTCTCCCTTCTCTGTGTCTGAAGTAAAGAGACCAATCAATGTCCATCTGAAGTGGAGGAGAACTTGGACAATTCCTGGGTACTGGATCCCTTCTATGGGAAGAATCCGGTGGAAATATGGAAATTGACTTTTATCATCCAGAGCCTCTGAAACAATTGCCTCACTGATCTGAAAAAGGAATGAATAATGCTGTGCTATATTTGGGGTCAGATCAAGTCCAAAATACTAGATTTTAATAAATCCAGCTTGCTACTTATGTATATCTTAGAATAGTTTATTGTGGTGGCACAGCGGTTAGAATGTAGTATTGCAGGCTAACTTTGCCCACAGCCTGGAGTTCGATCATGATTGGCTCAAAGGGAATAGAATAGAATAGAATAGAATAGAATAGAATAGAATAGAATAGAATAGAGTAGAGTAGAGTAGAGTAGAGTAGAGTAGAGTAGAGTAGAGTAGAATAGAATAGAATAGAATAGAATAGAATAGAATAGAATAGAATAGAATAGAATAGAATAGAATAGAATAGAATAGAATAGAATAACAGAGTTGGAAAGGACTTTGGAAGTCTTCTAGTCCAACCCCCTGCTTAGGCAGGAAACTCCATACCATTTCAGACAAATGGCTACCCAACATCTTCTTAAAAACATCCAGTGTTGGTGCATTCACAACTTCTGGTGGAAAGCTGTTCCACTGATTAATTGTTCTAATGGTCAGGAAATTTCTCCTCAATTCTTGTCCTGCCCTCAGGTGCTTTGGAGAATAATTTGACTCCCTCTTCTTTGTGGCAACCCCTGAGATATTGAAACACTGCTATCATGTCTCCTCTTGTCCTGGAGTTGACTCAGCCTTCATCAATATTGACCCGCATATGCAGATCTCAACTGAACTGTTTTGTTCAAATAAATGCCTCTATTATACATTGTTTTTGAATTCTGACCATGCAGGAAAAAATCTCTCTCTCCTTAAATATACATATCACAGTAGATCATTGATCTATTGTACAGTCCAAGATACTTATCTCTTTCTTCCTTATACAATTGACATAAGAATAATGGATATGTTATTCTTCTGCCTATGGAACTCTACAAATACAAGCATGTTTAGTATAAAGGATTTTGTTAAATCTTCCATAACTAAATATTATTTTCAATTGCTCAAATCTTGCTTGAATAAATATCACCCTGTGTGCATTTCTGCATTGAAATTCTTGGCAATTTGGAAGGTCCATTTGTTGAGCCTCACCTATTTCAATGTGCCAACCTTACTGAGGATGGCCATATCTTTCTCTGCTTTCATATCCCAGATTCTTTATGCAGCGGTCTTTTTAGCTCATTCTCCAGTTGTGCAAAAGACAGGGACACCAAAGTGCCTGATACAATTCATCAGATAAATAATCCAGGTGGTGTTCAATTAAAATTTTGTTTCTTCTAAAAGACAGAATTTTGGGATTCACTCTCTTTCCATACCTTTTTTTTTTTTAATTTGATTTATATGCCGCCCTTCTCCGGAGACTCAGGGCGGCTTACAATGTGCTAAGCAATAGCTAAGCAATAGCCTTCATTCTTTTGTATATTTATACAAAGTCAGCTTATTGCCCCCACAACTGGGTCCTCAATTTACCTACCTTAGAAAGGATGGAAAGCTGAGTCAACCTTGAGCCTTGGTGAGATTCGAACCTTTAATTTTAGAGCAATAATTATATGGCCTAATTTTATACAAAGAACAAATTGTACAAATTGCCAAATCAACTCTGAGGGCAGCACCTATGTGCAAAACCTCCCCTCAGAGCTATACCTTCCTTTTCACTGAAAACCTTTTGGTTCTCTCCTCACCTTCACAAGAGTGCAGCAGAAACTCCCAAAGAAATGAGGATGGGGTCATAAGAGGATATGACAGTTTTTCCCCCATCCCTATTGTGTATCCGAATTCATAGCCACAATACCTGTAAAGGCCATGGTTTAAAAGCAGCTCTTGAACTCTGTAGATAAAATATAAGTAAACGTAAAGGTTTTCTCTGTCCAGTCATGTCGGACTCTAGAGGCCAGTGATCATCACTGTTTCCTAGCTGACAGAGCCAACATTTTCCAAAGATGCTTACATGGTCATTTGACCAGAATGACTATAAGCCAAGACACACAGATCATTGTTACCTTCTCTACTTGCATTGTGGTATCTGTTTGTCTACCTGCATTTGCATGCTTTCGAACTGCTAGATTGGCAGGACCTGGAGCAAGGATGGGAGCTCACCCTGTCACACAGTGCTCGGGTCTCCAACCTGCCAATATTTCAGTCAACAAGCCCAGAGTCTTAACTGTTAGGCCATCACACCCCTTACAGACAAAATGTGGTTGGATTTATGGCTCATCCGCTGCAACCCCACTTACTTTGCCAGAGAGAGAAACACACACACCAACCTGTGGGACTTTGTAGGGTCCTATTAATGTTGACATCTGAATGGAGATGTCCATTTTAGCTACATCCAGAAGAGCCAAAAGGTTTTCCTTCCTTCCACAGCTGTAGTTGGGAACATTGACTTCTCCAGTAGAGAGCATGTCCATCAAGACATCTGAGGTGCCAAGAGGATTGACATAGTTGTCCTGGACATTGTAGCCAAGTGTGAGATTGTGTAGAAACTGGGGGTTCTTGTTGACCATTTGAAAGGCAAACATCATGGTTCGCAGTTTAAAATCATTAACATTACTGTAAAAAATGTTCATGTTGTTATCATCATCAACAAAAACAAGATTTTTTTCCAGTTAAATCCCCTTTGTATCCACAAGCTTACTTTGCCTTAAGCCAATAGAGATCCAAAGCCAATGAAAGCCACCCATCAGTAGGTAATTCTATGAACATTAAGAAGATAGGATGGAGATAGTCCTCCACCAGGCTTAATAATCACAAATGCACCATTATTTGTAGCAGTCCAGTAACTTGTATTCAAAATCATTCACATATTAAAGCAGTTAACATAAAATAAAGAATATGTTTCATAAGTGACCCAGAAAAGCAACTGTAAAAGGAAACCATCCTCTATTTCTCTAAAGATCCAACATTCAATATCACTGAGCTGTTGTATAAACATTGAAATTGGCTGGGCAGAGACATCTACAACACTTTCAATCACTACTTTAAACCAAATTCAGAATTCAAGTGATGAGCTCAGTATTGGATGGGTATAGATAAATAATCTGGACATGTTTCAGGTTTTATTTGCCACATGTTTGGATTTGAATCTATTCCACAGAAGAAGAAAGTGATGGGAATCAAAATGATTCAAGAAATTAGACAGGTCCTGCAATACCGGAATAAGTAAAATAAAAAGGCAGTAAGAATGTTAGAACTGCAAACGGATGGAATGCAACTCCATCACACTGAATAACTTACGAATGAGATTGACTAGCAGGTACCATGTTGAAAGGCAACATTTTATGCGATATTCTTGTCATAGAGTTGACGATACCAACAAGATGGTCTCCTGGCCTGTAATAGTTCCATGTTTTTTTCCCATCCTGGATCTCAAAATCCAGCGGACACTTTCTTTTAAGCTTCACAGAGACTGCTTGACACACCAGCACTGCCAAAAGCAGAAGATCCATAATCTGTTTCTAAACAAAAGCAACAAGAAAGATTGGAAGAATTCAAAGCACTCTCACTTTCCTGGTTCAGACAGAGACAAACTAATCTTCACCTGGAAAGGAGAGAAAGACACAATCAAGAGTACAATCTCTGCTTGTCCCAAAACTTGTGCCACACAGAGTGTGACCTGAGGCATTTATCCTTTGTGGATGCAATATCCTTTCATGTTGTTTCAGTCTGATGTTTACATCAAAGGCAGTCAAGAGAGTAGTAGGAGAGGAGGTCTGAAAATCCAGGATGGTGATAATTACAGAGAGAAGTAACATTTCCTCTGGGGATCCTGAAGTTCTTCCAAGACTCCCTGTGCAGAGGGTCAGCTGGATAACAGTGTGTAAGTGAAACTCACAAATGTATCCCTGGGGGTGTTGTGGTCCTTCCTGTCATGGCATGTCCAGAAAATGATGCTGGAGGAAAATAGTTCAACACCCAGAATATTGACTTCGGCTATCCTTCATTGCAATGTTTGGTCTCCAGAGACTGCTGAGGAAGGTTACTCAGAGTTATGAAGTTTGATTAAACTTTACATTCATGACACAACTCTAGTCCTTCCTGTCTTCTAATGAAAAGGAGTCAGTCAGTATCTGTGAACCCTCCCTAATGTTGAGTAGGGTCTTTTTCTGATTTTCTTGTCTATGAGATCTCCATATATTAATGCTAAATTGGAGCTGTTTTTAAAATTCCTGCTGGGGAGAGCCACCCAGAGCTATTGTTCTGCCCCAGCTACGGACCCCAAAGAATGCAGCACACACAAAGTCCGTTCAAACCTTAGTTTACTAAATAAACCAGTTTTTTTTAAAAACAACAGCAGTTAATTAACTGCATTAACAGCTTCCAAGAATTCAAAGAATAATACTGAAAGCTTACTGTGGTTGGCAGAATGCCCAGAAGCAATTTGCAGGAAGCTAATAAGCAAGACAAGACACAAAGGTATGTGAATGAAGTTGTTCCTTGCAACTTGCTTCAGTTGGCATTCCTCCTTAGATAGGCTAAGGGAGTGGCCAATTAGCCCCAAGCTTTACTTTCAAGGAGACCTCCTCCTGAGGAGCCACTCCTGCCTCCTCCTCTTTTTCCTCTTCACTTAAGGGAGCTTCTGGAGGTTCTGAAGGCCCTGGCTGAATCCCTGCCTCTGGCACCACATCTTCTCCAGCCTCCTCATTGTCTGACTCGAGTGCCAGCTGCACAGGCTACTGGCGCAGCACCACACCAACCTCCTCACTGTCGGAATCAGCTACTAGCTGCACAGGGCGCTGACAGGCCACAACAGCTATAGACTGTGGTGGTGACACTCTAGGTGGGTGACAGTTAACACCAGGGCTTCCTTTTTCCTAATGCCATGGAAGCAATCAGCACATGTGAACCCAGATGAATGTTTAGAGTAGGGCTTGTTTGTGATTTTCTTTTCTAAGAAATCTATGGTGTTAATCCTAAATTGGTGCTGATTTTAAAATTTCTTGTATCTGAAGTGAAATTTCCTTTCCCATCTGTTCTAGAAATGTAAATGTTTGGGTGAGAGCTGAGTAAGAAAGTAATAACCATTGGACTCTATTGTGGTTAAATAGGAAGAAGGTTTTATTTTATTTTATTTTATTTTATTTTATTTTATTTTATTTTATTTTATTTTATTTTATTTTATTTTATTTTATTTTATTTTATTTTATTTTATTTTATTTTATTTTATTTTATTTTATTTTTTATTTTATTTTATTTTATTTTATTTTATTATTTTATTTTATTTTATATATATATATATATTATATACATATATGTGTGTGTGTGTGTGTGTGTAGATAGATAGATGGATAGATAGATAGATAGATAGATAGATAGATAGATAGATAGATAGATAGATAGATATAGATATATAGATATATAGATATATAGATATGTATATAGATATATATATATAGATATATATATAGATATGTATGCATGTCAAGCAGGTATAAGATAACAGATATAAGTATAAACATGATTATGAATACAGGAAATAGATAAAAATAAATGGGGACAGTAGGACAGGGACAGTAGGCACATTGGTGCGCTTATGCACGCCCCTTACAGACCTCTTAGGAATGGGGTGAGGTCAACAGTAGACAGGTATTCTGTTGTGAGCAGAGGACTGGAGAACTCTTCTCGTGAAATATCTCTGGACTCGCTCAATTGTATTAATGTCCGATATGCATTGCAGGTTCCAGACAGATGAGCTGTATTCGAGAATTGGTCTAGCAAAGGTTTTGTATGCCCTAGTCTGCAGTACAATATTACCAGAGAAGAAGCTTCACAAGATTAAGCTAACAACACTTAATGCCTTTTTGGCAATGTTGTTACAGTGGGTTCTGGCACTTAGATCATTAGAGATGAGTACTCCAAGGTCCTTGACAGAGTGAGGGTCGTCTACAAGGTTGTGTCCATCCAGCTTGTATTTTATGTTCTGATTTTTTTTTGCCAATGTGTAAGATAGAGCATTTTTTGAGATTTGAAGTTGCCACTTGTTTGACCATTCTGACACATAGTCAAGATCTTTTTGAAGGGTAGCAGTATTGCCGGTGGTGTTGAATAGTTTACATCATCAGCAAAGAGAACACAGTTGCTTTTACTATGATCGCAAAGGTCATTTATATAAAGTATAAAAAGTGTGGGTCCTAAATTGCTGCCTTGAGGGCCTCCACTGTTAACAGGTACAGAATTTGATAGGGCGCTTCCTGTTTTGACCACTTGTTGTCTGTTTGACAGGAACGCAGCTATCCAATTATGCAGAGGTCCAGAAATGCCATATGATTTTAGTTTTAGAAGTAGTTTGTCATGTACTACTAAATCAAAGGCTTTACAGAAGTCTATGTAAATTGTGTCTATTGCTTTGCCCTGGTCGAGTTGTGTAGTCCATATGTTTTTGCAGTGTAGGAGTTGCAGATTACAGGGCAAATTTTTCCTGAAAACCAAATTGTTTGTTCGAGAGTAGGTTGTTTGTCTCTAAGTGGAGGGTAATGGATTGGTTAATGATTGATTCCATGACTTTGCAGGTGATGCAACATAAAGAGATTGGTCTGTAATTTTCAACTATGCTAGGGTCTCCCTTTTTGAAGATAGGGATGACCGTGGCTAGTCATCATAGGTTGGGCAAGGAAGCTGGTTCTGAAAGATTTTTCATAGATTATACTTAGAGGTTCTGCTCTGCCAGTGGAAAGCTTTTTTAAGAAGTAGGCACATAATCCATCAAGTCCAATAGATAGAGATGGTTTTAGGCTGCTAGTGCATTTTTTATTTTTTTATTTATTCCATTTATTGCATTTATTGCATTTACTGCATTTATTTATTTATTTAATGCCTAGTGCATCTTTATTTAAAGAATAAATTTTATTATAAATTTTTTAATAAATTTTAATAAATTTTTTATTCTTTCGAATAAAATAAAATTGTAAAAAAAGAGAAACATATTTGGGGGAAGTTCTCTAAAAATGTCATTATTTTATTGCATCATAGTTTGCCTGCAGTTTGTTGTATTGGAGTCAAGAAGGAGGATAATCAGGGTTATCCAAGTGGTCAACTAAAATATAGATAAAGAAGACAGGAGCTAAAATACAGCTTTATAAGTTTTCTAGAAAAGAATTCTTACAAAATTAGGATCATGAAAGAGCCTTGGTGGCACAGCAGACTAAAGTGCTATTAATTAGCACCAATTGCCTGCAATTACTGCAAGTTTGAATCTCACCAGGCTCAAGGTTGACTCAGCCTTCCATCCTTTCGAGGTAGGTAAAATTAGGACCCGGATTGTGGGGGCAATAAGATGACTTTGTATAAAAAAGAACACCGCTTAGGGGGGGCCAAAAGCCCTACTAAGCAGGTATACACAAAAGTATGAAGGCTATTGCTTAACGCATTGTAAGCCGCCCTGAGTCTCTGGAGAAGAGCGGCATATAAATTGAACAAACAAACAAACAAACAAACAAACAAACAAACAAACAAACAGATGTGGTGTGAGGGAGGGAAGTTTGGCACAAATTCCCAGTCAAAGATTATAACTTATATATCTCCAAATACTTCTCGTGGACACTTCAAATGTTTCTGGGTGGTCACTGGGAGATGAAGGTGGACTCTCTCCTTATCCATAAGACTTATTTTTATATTCTTAAAATGGAAGTTTGCTAAGATATGTCATCCTGAACTCATAAGATTTGTTTTCAAATGTAGCTATTATATCCAGCTATCCACTAAAATTTGATGTTTACAGTAAAAAAAAAAAAAAGTTCTTTATCCAAAAATTGTAGAATAGGAGTGTAAAGGGCTTGAATGAAATCAGATTTGGTTCATTCAAGGCAGCGCTGATGTGAAAAAGAATGAAGAAATGGCACAGACAATGTGTATTTCTCTGATTATTTTTATTCAGAACAAAAGAAATGTAAAATCATGATAAAGATGGCGGTTGTTATGAAAAAGCAGGTGATTTCTCCTCTTGCAGACAGAAACTTGGGCACAGGGAGTGCGTATCTGCTCATTATGCTCAGTCATTGCACCTCCTCTTATTTACCGCTACACCATGAGAAAGAGATTGCAGAACATTATATACATATTTGTCAATTTTGTAGGTAGCCAATGTGGTTGCAATCTGAGAGAAGATGTCAGTTTCAGTCCCTTCAGTCCCATGGCTCAGGACCTGGGTACTTACGAGACCGCCTTCTGCCAACGATAGCCTCCCACCGACCAGTTCACTCCCACAGAGAGGGACTCCTCAGGGTGCCGTCAGCCAAATTATGTCGGCTGGCGACACCCAGGGGGCGAGCCTTCTCTGTGGGAGCCCCTGCCCTTTGGAATGAACTGCTCCCGGACATATGCAAGATCTCTGACCTCCGAGTTTTCTGCTGTGCTCTTAAGACCCTGCTCTTCTGACAGGCAGGGCTAGCTTCATAACTGAGTTTTAAATTTGGAGTTCTTAAATTTTTGGGGGTTTTTAGCTAATTTTGGCCTTAAATGTAATACTTTTAAGAATTTTTAAATTTAAATTGTGATATTTGTATTGTGTTTTACCTGGATGTACACTGCCCCGAGTCCCTTGGGAGAGGGGCGGTATAGAAATAAAATTATCCTTATCCTTATCCTTCAAGGATAATGAAAAGGTCCTTTTCCCTTCCACAGCTTTACTTAGGAACTTGCCTGTTGATGTGAGGTTGGCCATAACCCTTCTACCTTTTCATAAGGGCCTAAAGACGTGGCTCTACTGGTTGGCTTGGAGCCCTAGTGGGGGAACAGAACAATGGAGGTGGTTGATTGAGTAATAACAAATCCCACCTCCCTCTCACTCCACCCCCGCCCTCCCCATGTGTCCTTGGTTTTAATGTCTGATTTAAACTTTTTATGTTTTAACTGTGTATGTAACTGCAAACCATCCAAAGTTACCCTATGGTAAGATGGGTGGATAAATAAATAGATAAACAAAATTATATCACTCAGCTAGATAAAATTGTAAATAAACCATGATATAACTAAAATAGTGATATTTTAAAAGGACTTTCCTGTGCTTTTTTTTTTTTTTTTTTTTGCATATCAACAACATTCCCATTGCACCGGTATCATTTTTAAAATATTTTGAAGGGGCATTTCAGGGCTCGTGTAATCTAAGGGCAGAGGACAGATAGGATACCTCAACTGTTCAAAAGGTAATGGGGGCTATCTTGCAATCCAACTGGGTAAGTATGGAGGATACATTGTCTGACCACCCTTTAATTTTTTTCAAGCAAAATCATTGGCCAACTCATGTTTGGGAAACAGCTTGGGCCATTTTCTAGGTTTGGCCTGTTGGAAAGTATGGAGAGTCAAAATCCCCCTGTTTCACATTTCAACATTTCTTCTGGTTGTAAGATGCTCCCTTGTATTCAAGTCAGGCCTCAGAATGATGATGTAGCACTTGGGGATGAAGATGCAGCCCAACAAACCAGCACTGGAGGCCAAGATAGAGAAGACCTGAACAGCCACCATGTATTTTCCTTTGGTGCTCAAGTAGGTGGGTACAAAAGTCACCCAGACACTGCAGAAGACCAACATGCTGAAGGTGATCAGCTTGGCTTCGTTGAAAGCCCCAGGGAGATTCCTGGCTAGAAAAGCCACTGTGAAGCAGATGGCAGCAAGGAAGCCCAGGTAGCTGAGGGTGATGTAAAACAGGACAACAGAGCCTTCATTACATTGCAGGATGATCTCTCCAGGCTGAGAGTGGAAGTCAGAGTCAGGGAATGGTGGGGAAACTCCAAGCCAGATGGAGCAGATGATAATTTGGACAGCAGAACAAGAAAGGATGATGGAATTGGACAAGCTATTTCCCAACCATTTCTTCACTTGGTTTCCTGGTTTTGTGGCCAGGAAGGCCAGCACCACCATGATGGTTTTGGCCAAGAGAGAAGAGACAGCAACTGAGAAGATGATGCTGAACACTGTTTGTCGGAGAAGACAGGTGGCTTTTCTTGGTTGTCCAATGAAGAGAAAAGAGGACAAGAAGCAAAGCAACAGGGAGACCAGGAGAATGTAGGAGAGATCCCGGTTGTTGGCTTTGACAATGGGAGTTTCTCGGTATTTAATGAATATGAATAAAACAAGGCCTGTGGTTAGGAACAAAAGTAGAGCAAAAGAGACCAAGATTATGCCCAGATATTCTTGATAAGAAAGAAAGGTTAGAACTTTGGGAATACATTGGACTCGGTCCTTATTTGCATATTTATCATCTGGACACTGGGTGCATTTTTCCATATCTGAGAAAAACAAAAAGGAATATTTCTCTCATATAATACCCTTTTACCTTTCAAGCAATACTTTCTTCGGACAATAATTGATAGCATGCTTTTAAAAGCATATTGATCAAAATGCTTTGGATAAATCCAGAATCATTTCTTCTGTTGTTACCCACCTTCTTGAGTGGAGATGGTCCCCTCTGGACAAGGAATGCAGTCGTAGCAGCAAACTGGCTCTCCTTCTCGAGCCCGCTTGACAAATCCAGGATGACAACTTTCCACACAAATTGATTGAGGAAGAGACTAAGAAGAAAAATAAAACAAGGAATGATAAGGAAAATGTGTTAGGATTACTATCGATTCAAAATGGACATGTACTGACAATTCACCAAGTAGTCTCTAGGATTTACTTAGTAAATATGAAATCTCTAACTATATCACATTGCCAGAGAGTATTTTTCTATTTAATGAAGTCTGTAATGATGGAATTGAAAAAAGATTTAAGCATTCAACGAAAACCAGTGGGTTCCTGCTCATGGCCTCCATTCTTCATATATCCATGATTTTAAATTTTGGTGATATATTCATATTAAATTTTGGAATAAAATTTATTCTTAATAATATACATTAAAATTTTATTCTATTCGATTTATTAAAATATGTATAACTGTGATGAAGAAAGAAACTGCTGACCAGTAGGTTTGGGAAAGTTTTGTTCTGGAATGCATGAAACATTGCAAAAGTGTTCTCCTTTGAACATAGTCAAAAATGAATTTCTAGTTAAGATACAAAAAAAAAAAAAATCCTTACAAATTAGTGCTGTCAACTTTGAAAGGAACAATCCTTTTTAATTTAATTTATTTATTTATTTCTTCAAATCTTGTGGCTGCTAGGCTAATGAACTTAGTGCACTTAGGATGTTGCCTCGTTTGGTAATGAAATATTTGTAAGAAAATCACAAAGCACCAAGGACAGCACAGTTCAACCCTGAGCTATAAATATTCTCTTCTACCATTGACTGCCTAGTTTCTATATCTGTATTGAAGGGAGATGGAGGTGAGGTCGTGAGAACATGTCCCTCTAGAAAGGTAAGTCAACAATCTTTTGCTGCAGCACATGGGACATTAGTATGAGTCCTGTGTCACAAACAAATAAAACCCAGCTAAGTATCAAAGAAAAGGTATTTTCTGCAGTTCTTCAACTGCCACAGAAAAAGAATTGAAGGTCTGTTACTTTATCCCAGTGAGGTGAAAGAGAGGCATGGATAACTCTGGCAAATTCTGGGATGTTTAAAAACATTATAGATTATGAGTCTGCACTTTCAGGGCACACTTTCCCCAACCAGGACAAGATTAAACTTATTTCCTAATAGGACCAGAGAATCATCCAGTCATGATTCAGTTTCATCTGATTCAGTCCAAAACTGAATGTAGGCACTGGTCAACAGAATCACTATTTGAGGATAAGGAATAAACGAATCTGAGGCTATGAGCAACACATTTCCCAGCCCTTGTTAGTGTCTGACTAGTTTGATGGAGATACTAAATTGTAGAGGGCACACAAGAGGACCATGGTCTGCATCCTAAAGAAGAATACATTATTGAATGTGTCTGAATCAGCTTAAAACTGTGTTCCATATTATAGCATCTGAAGAACAATTTTGTGAATAGTACTGAATCCTCCTGAGCAGTAACTATAAGGTTTCTATTCCCCATATTCAATTCTCAGTGAAGTCATTCATCATGGTAATTGTGGGCTTAGCCCACTTGAATTGAGTTCTAAGGCTTTGAGAAAGAGAGATAAGATGGCAAAATTTCACCCACTTTGTTTAACATCTCTAGCTCTGACATAGCATTTTTGAAGAAAATAAGTCTGTGTTTTTCAAAAGTCCCCAGTATCAGTCTGATGGGATCCTTTTTGAGGAGAACCAACAAGCTCATGATGCCCAGATCTGCTGCTATCTCTCCGTTTTGGTCCATGTAGAGTATAAATTCGGAAAGATTGCAAAACTCATTCTTCTCCAGAAAGGGATGAAACTAGAATGGAAACATCCAAGAATTTTAAAAGCAGAAACCTCTGTTTCTTATCCCACGTGATCTTTTCACATTTGATTCTTTCTTCTACAGTTGTACAACTTGCAACTATTGTTCTCTAACTTCAAAGTATGCTTAATAAGGAGGAAAATATCACCACTATCTTCGTAAGCGAAGGAAAATGGTTCAGCAAAATTTCTCAATTATATATATTGACAGAATTGATATTAACAAAATGTAATTGGCACAATTGATCATTTATAGGGAACATTGGAGAGCAGGTGTCAAATAAATTGAACAATAGAAAAAAGAGATTATTCATAAATGCCTTGAAGACAAAAGGGAGATTACCAAAAAGCATGGATTTTCAAGATGAAAATTGCCAGTCTAAACTTCTCCCTATTAGACCAGATTGGGAAACAAAAAGCAAATGAGCTAATTCTACTTTTTTGAAGGTCTCACTGAGCGAATCATGCAAGTCTGTAAATATAAATCTGGTAGCAATTTTTTTCAGTATCTTTCTGATTTTCTTTCTCTGCCCATTATGTAACTGCAGGCTTAGTCCCTCCTATCTAATCATTCCCTATGCACCATCTCTTTTCCCCACATATCATTATATTTCTTAATAGATTGTGTGAATGCTGGTGATATAACCTAATTTCAGAAAATTATTAAAAAAACTATTTCATAGTGTGATGATTAGTGGTTAGAACCTAGTTATGTGAGGGCTGGATGGTATGACAATTAAATGGATAAAACATTGTTAAAATTGTACTGAAATAATGTTTAATATTTTTAATCTTTCTCATAAAAATGGGGAATTAGGATTAATAATAACTCCTTAGTTCTTGGTCATCGATTTTTCTATATTGCCATTACTACAGTAGAATTGATAAATCCGTTTGATGGAAGATTTATACAGATCCTTAGAAAAACTAATTTCATCTCATTCAAACAATGCCAAGTTTACAGAAAAATATTTATGATTTCCTCATAGGGAGAGGTGCATCAGGAAAATTCAGTAAAAAAATATCTGAGCTTTAGCAACATGGAATTGATAAACTATAGTACTTTAATGATACACTGGAAGAGGGACAAGGGATACAAAATTTGGTAAGTATATTTGTGAAAATACCATATTTTTTGGAGTATAAGACACACCTTTTTCCTCCCAAAAAGAGGGTGAAAATCTGGGTGTGTTTTATTCTCCAAATGTAGCCCCACCCAGCCTCTCAAATGGAGATTTCAGAGGCTGAAAAAAGCCTCTGAAAGAAGCTTCAGAAAAAAAGCCTCCAAACAGAGCTTTAGAAAAAAAAAAGCCTCTGAAAGAAGCTTAAGAAAAAGAGTCTCTGAAACAGAGCTTCAGCTCAGAGGCTTTTTTTTCTGAAGCTCTGTTTCAGAGGCTTTCAGAGGCAGAAAAAAAAGCCTCTGAAACCTCTGTTTCAGAGGCTGAAAAAAAAAGCAAGGCACAGAGCTCACAACCAATGAACCTCTTGTTCAAATTCACCTCTGGGAACAGCTGATTGAGAGTATTCTGGGAGGCCTATCCACCTGTCAATCAGCTTTTTTCTTATTTTCCTCCCCAAAAATAAGGTGCATTTTATACTCTGAAAAATATAGTAATCTTGAAATAGTTGTTGGCAAATCAAATTTCCGTCAGCAATATGATGGTCATGCGAAGAAGATAAATGCATCCATAAAAATATCAGAACATGAATATTCTGGTTTTGGGAGATACCAACTCACATATAGTTCCTCTGGAGGCACCATGCTTGGAGAAGAAGCATTGCACAATCCCTGAATCAGGTTTAGGGGAAAGTGAAGAAGCCAAGGAAGAGATCAAAAGGCCTGCTCTTAGCCTTCAGGAAAGACGACAAGGAGAGGAGCTAGGTTGCTCTATGGTAACAGATAATAAGAGTGGGAGCAGCTTTTCAACTTATAAAATATTCAGTTGGAAAAGGGAGGATACAAGACTCTTCCAATAACTGAAAGATGTTAAACAGAAGCTTAATATTTTCTCACTGTTATTCCAGGGTGTCAGACATGGTAACATGAATTCAGTCATAAGAAGGAAGATTCTGGCTGAATGAGAGGAAAACATTCTAAAAGGAGGAACCATTTTAGAATTGAACCAATAAAGCAGAGAAGTTCAGTCACCCTTTCACTGATTTGCCTTTATGCAAAGATAGAGGATCCATCAATCAGAAAAGCTTTAATTGGGTTTCCTGCAGACAGGAGGGGTTGGGCTAGGTGGTCTCAGGGTCTCCTTCATATTTATAAATGTAAAATTCTATGATGCTAACCACCTCCATCCATATCTATACATACTGGCATTTATTTTAAAATGCATACATCCTTTGAAAAATTAGCAATGGTTAATATCAAAATTTATCTTTTTTTTAGTATAGGCTGTTTGGAAAATCATCCTCCCAAGTGATTAGATTGGCCAAATCTGTTGGCCTTTTGTAGCACAAGTAGATTGAGAAGGTTCTCCTGCTTCTCCTTTGAATTCTCAAAAGTAACTAGGTTTTATGGAGCCTTCTCAGGACCCTGTACCTGCCATGGCTGTAGCCTTGGATTGCCCAAGCTCTCTTCCCCTTCTTTCCTTTTCCTCCTGGAATTGGAGGAATACGCAGCATTCAAGGCATGGACCAGAGTCTTAACAAAACTGTAATAATGTCCATCATTTGGGATCTGGATATTGCTCCCTTTCTTTTGGGTCACCAGTGGCGATTTCTCAGTGCATCGTCTCCGGCCTTTGACAGAAAAGCCATGCTTTGAAAGAGAACATTCAAAAGACTCATCTTCAAACTGGGGGTTTACAATGAAATAGGGTTCAAAGGCATCATCTTTTGGCCTCTTCTTTGACAAAAACGAAAAGTTCCAAATACTATGGATATATTTGAGAAGTCTGTGCTTTTTCATTTCATACATTCCCAAACCTGTCATGAGCCAGACTTTCCCTTCAATGGATCCTGGAAAAACTTCAAGGGTTAAATGGAAAGGAAGGATTCTGTCCCAAATGGGATCATATTCTGCAAAATGAACAAAGACGTTGACCTGTCTCCACTTGGACATGGCTTCCCTGAAGGATTTTGTGGGTGTAGTTGTTGAGAATTGTTGTGATATAACAACACAAATTTCATTCCTGACAAGCAAAGGAGTAAAAGTTCTCATGAAATTCTCTCCTTTCTCTGTGTCTGAAGCAAAGAGACCAATCAGGGTCCATCTGAAATGGAGGAGAAGTTGGACAATTGCTGGGTACTGAAAACCTTCTTTGGGGAATGTCCGGTGGAAAAAAGGGAATTGACTTTTTTCACTCAGATCCTCTGAAGCAGTTTCAAGACTAATCTGAAAAATTGATAAGAAAATACAATAAAAGACATGCAGTATATGTTTTATCAACAGTAGTTAAGATAATCCATTTGAATTCTTTTCATGAATCTGAAGAATTGAAATTTTCATTACTTTGTCTAAGATCATATGGAAAACATGCACTTTCCATTACTCCTTAACTTCCAGTTGCCCAGAAGTTCCTTTTAATTGAACACAAAGTTTCTGCTCACTTCACATGTCTGTAGTAGAAGCCCCCTAAGCAATGAGGATGGTGTTATGAGAGGATTTGTCTGTTTTGATCCTTGCTCCCTCCCCACTGTGGATCCTAATCTTTGGCTATGATACCTACAATTCCATAGACAAGATATGGTTGGATCTATCACTCACCCACTACCACTCTACTCAATTTACCAGAAATAAACACAAAACCTGTGAGACTTTGTAGAGGCCGACTAATGTTGACATCTGGATAGAGATGTCCCTTTCAGCTCCATCAACCAGAGTCAATAGGTTGTCCTTCCTTCCACAGCTGTAGTTGGGAACATTGGCTTCTCCAGCAGAGAGAATGTCCAGCAAGGCATCTGAAGTGCCAAGTGTGTTCAGATAGTTGTCATGGATGTTGTAGCCAAGCGTCAAATTGTGCAAGAGCTGAGGAGTTTTGTTGACAACTTGAATATTGAAAATAAAGTATACTATTCTTGACTTATCAGAAGGTAAACTAGTGTAAAAAAAGTTCATGTTAATATCAGCATCATCAAGACCAATAACAAAATATTTATTTCTATTTAATACATTATCTTTATCCATGAACCTATTGAATCTTAAGCCAATATTGATCCAAAACCAAAATTTAATTTTAATGACTGTTGGTAAGAGAAGATGGAGATTGTTCCCCACCAGGGTTAAGTATCATAAATCCACCATAATGTGTAGCAATACCAATTTTCCTCAAACCAGGAACCATTGTAAAATAATTCAATCATTCAAACAAAATAATCATAAATAGAACAAGATTTTTGATAAGTGATGCAGAAAAGCCATTCTCAAAATAAATTGTCTATTCCTATAAGGATCAGGAAATTAATATCAATGAGAGGGTTAGAAAACTATGGAAACAAAAGTCATGAATTCGTGATTGGAAGGGAGAGGAAAATAATGTGGACTTCCTTCGTGTTTTCTTTCTGCCTCATTTTTGGATTTGAGTCTCTTCCACAAAATAAGACAAAGGGAAGAAGTCATGGAAATCAAAAAGATTCATGAAAATGGACAGGTCTGGCAATATAGGAGCAAATGAAATATGAAAAAAATGAAAAACAGTGTTAGAGCTCCAAATGGAGAGAATTCACACATTCATCACACTGTATGACTTACGAGTCAGACTGATTATAAGGAGCGTTGTTGAAAAGCAATATTGTATGTGGTATTTCCGTTGCAGTGATGACTATACTAATGAGATGGTCTCCTGGTCTGTAGTAGCTCCATGGTTTTTCTCCATCCTGATGTTCCAAACTTAGCGGGCACTTGATTCTAAGGTTCCCAGAGACTGGCATGGATGCTAGCCACATAAGAAGCAGAAGGAGGAGATCCATAATAAATAGAGATGAATCAATCCCTTTGCTGTTTCTAAATGACAACAGGAAGAATTCAAAGAATTCAAGGGGATCTCACAGGATAAAACTGCTGGAGGCTTTCCTGAATCAGACAGAGACAAACCAAGCTTCATCTGGAAAGGAGAGAAAATACATTCAAGAACACAGTTCCTACCTGTCCCAAAACTTGTTCCAAAGAGAGCATTACCTGAGGCATTTATCCTTTTCTGACACAAAATCCCTTCCTTATTGCTTCAGTTTGATGTTTATATTGAATCAATCACTGGAATAGTAGCAGAAAAGATCTCAAAGACCAGGTTGGTGAAAATTACAGCAAGACACAACTTCTCTTCTGAGAATCCTGAACTTCTTCAAGGGCTCCATTTGCAGAGGAGTAACTGGAGAAAAATATGCTATAGAGAAATCACAGATATACCCCTTGGGGGCACTGTTCTGTAATGATTGTGGTCCTTGTTGGGATATGTCCAGAAAGTGAAGCTGAAGTAGATAATTCTATATTTTCAACTTTCAATATGTTCTCTTGTCTCTAGAGACTGCCGAGGAAGGTAACCCACAGCTATGGAGTTTGATGCCACTCTTGGTTGATGATACTTAACTCTGGTGCTGCCTGTCTTGCAATGCCAAGGGAGAAATTGGTATCCTTGAAACGTGTCTAAAGTTAAGAGTAGGGTCCTTTGTGGTTTTCTACAAGAAATCCTAAATTGGACTGATCCTAGAATTCCTTATGCCTGAAGTGAAATTTAATTCTGAGTAGTGTGGTGGCCTAGTGGTGAAGACACTCACCTCTCACTTGGAAAGTTGAGAGTTCAATCCTGGGTAGCATCAGATTTTTCTCTCCAAGTAAATGTATCTGCTGTGAACTCCATGTAGGCATCAGGAAGGGCATCTGGCCAGTTAATGCTCAGCTCCATCTAGTCACCCCAATTCTACCTTATTGTCTTGTAAAAAAAGACATATTTTTAAAAAATGAAATTTAATTTCTCAAAAATATAAATTTTTGGATGAGAGCTGAATAAGAGGCAGGAAAGTGACAGGTTGTTTATTGTATTGTTGGGTAAATAGGGAGGAAGTTACAGAATGAATAGAAATTTGTATTTTTCCTTTACAATCTCTGTTTTGTCTTTCTGTATTCTATGACTAGGGTCACCCTTTTTTAAAATTGGTATAACTACAGTATAGCTGATAAACATAGACCAGGCTCAGAACTAATTTGAAATGATACTTCGAAAACTGTACACAAAGGTTCAGCTTGGACGGTAGCAAGCTTTTGAAATGAATGGAGACTGTTGAGGAAGAGCATATCAGGAGAAAGAGAAGGAGCACCAATAACAGTGAGAGATGTTGAAGTTGCAACACCATGTCATCTTCACTAAACCTTTTCTGCCGAGTACAACCATACCTTGGTGGAATGGAAATACAGTAATTCTGCCCTAGTTTAGCGAGTTGGAATCCACTTGGCGGGTTTTGCAAGATTCAAGCCAGACTCAGTCAGATCCATAGTCTCAGCCAGCTGTGTGTGAAAGTTATCAGAAAGACCATAGATGAAAAGGTTTTTCAGAAGTGGTTTCTCATTGCCTCTCTCCTAGGGCTCTGAGAGATTGGCTGGCTAAGGTTCACTCAGCTCGTTTTGTGCCCAAGGCAGGACTAGAACTCATGGTCTCTTGGTCATTAGCCTAATGCCTTGACCACTACACCAGACTGACTCTGGTCATGGCCATACAACCCACTTAACCTGGTCACTTCACAGATGGCTGGATTCACACTTGCAACTTTTAACCATGATTTAGTTCCAAAGGTTGAACCAGTTGGCTGATGGGTCAGTGAATTATGCATATTAATACAGCAGGGACTAGCTTAACAATTATTTATAACAGAATTAAATGGGAGACACATTTCTTTCTGTGTGAAGGGCCACATTCACACAATATACTTCACCAGGCTGGGGAAATGATTTTGTAGCTACCCTGACACAAAAGACAGCTCAAGGTGCTACCTCCCCAAAGCTCATAACAAGTCATTGATGTCCACAGCCACCCCTTCTCCACTTCTCTGGGCTCTCACCTGAGGTAAATCCACAAAATAGGTGGCTACATTTCCAATTTAGGAGAGGTTTCCTCACCTCTGGGTGTCAGCATTCCGAATAATACATTATTGAAAGCAGAACTCAGAAGCAGGTAGATTCTTCAAAGAACATGTTTATTGGATACATCATTTTTTTATTTTATGTAATTTGTATGCCGCCCTATCTCCGTAGACTCAGGGCGGCTCACAACAAATAAAAACAAACCCAATAAAACATAAAATACATACAAAAAGTACATAAATGTATAAATATATAATTTAAAACATATATTAAAACCCATTAAAATAACCAAACCTCCTCAGTCCAGGTTGGGCAATGTAAACAGCCATGTTTTTAATTCGCGGCGGAAGGTGCGAAGGTCAGGAGCCAACTGAAGCCCCAGGAGGAGTTGATTCCAAAGAGTGGGCGCACCCACCGAGAAAGGTATGCCCCTGGGGGCCGCCAGCCAGCATTGTCTAGCCGATGGCACCTGGAGAAGGCCCTCCCTTTCAGAATGTACCGGGCGATTGGAAGCTGTTGCTGGCTGCAGATGGTCCAACAAATATCCTGGGCCTAAGCCATGTAGGGCTTTATAGGTCATCACCAGCACCTTGAATCTCACCCGGAGGGCAACCGGTAACCAATGCAAGTCACGCAGGAGAGGTGTAACATGGGAGTATCGGGACCCTCCCATCACAACCCACGCGGCCGCATTCTGCACCAGCTGAAGCCTCTGAGTGGTCCTCAAGGGCAGCCCCAGGTAGAGAGCATTACAGTAGTCAAGTAGTCAAGACGGGAGGTGACTATCATATCGGCACAGCTGGTGAAAACCAAGTCTAACAATTCTCACGGTTTTCAACTAATTAAAAGAGTAAAAATCCCCCCTCCCAGGTTCACCGGTCACATTGTCCAATAAAGATGGATTTCAGGCTCCTCTCCTCCTTCAACAGCCACCTGTTTCAATGACCTTGGTTCCCACAGGAAAAGTTTTTGTTTTGACTGTAGCTGGGCTATTTACTTTCCCCCCTCCCTTCCCCCTCTCAGGCTTCATAGCAACTATGAGGAAGCACAAGATGACTTCAGCCAGGTTCACTTCAGAGGTGACACTGGGCACAAGTAAGTCTCAGCCCCTCTGTAGCCGCTAGTGCTTCGCCGGGTGCAAACGAACACACACGCACACACAAAAGGAGGGATTCTATCCAAAACCTGGTTTAATGAGAGCAACATAGCGATGTACAGTAGGCACTGAGCTGCTAAGCAGAAACAAAGTTGGAGATTCCTTAGCTCCCCGCCTGTACGGTTTTATAGGGTGTGGACACAGTTAACTATCATCAGGCAATCCCTCTCAGCTGTTACAGTCAAATCCGCCGCTTGTTCCGTTCATTCGTTTGCCTTCGGTCGCAGGCGTGTGACGTCATTCTTCGCCTCGCTATCATCTCTTTAGCTGCTGATGTACGTTCCCATTCCCGGTCCTGTAAACCACCACCCGCTCTCTTTTTGTATTCCATCCATCACCCACTATTAGTGTGCATGGTGTCCTAACGCAACACCCCCCTCCACCGTGTTCCATTGCTGGAATCCATCTGTATGTTCTGGATCCTCAGGCGATATCCCCCCCACCTTCATGGTCTTCCATACCATCAAGGTGATGTGGTGTCGAGGGGTATTTGACACTCGACAGTAGGCTTCAGTGAGATATGGCAGGTAACATCATGGACAAGAGAAGTCATATTAACCTGGCATTCAGAAACAATAGCTGGAACCTGAAAAAACTGAAGATCTGGTAGCCTGGCTCTGAGAGTGGAAATTTAACATTTTTAAGAGTAACAAAGTTGGAAGGGACCTTGGAGGTCACCTAGTCCAATCCCTTGCTCATGCAGGAAGCCTGTACTAGGGATTCGAACTGCTGACCTTTTTGATAGACAAGCTCAGTGTCTTAGCCACTGAGAAACCTAATTGAGAACTATACAGTGGGATAACTTTCAAATAATGAACCTGTGCTATTGGGCATCCTTTTTATTATTTATTTATTTATTAGTTCAATTTATATGCCTCCCTCCTGCGAAGACTCAGGGCATCTTACAATGCACTTATAGCAATAGCCTTCATTTTTTTGTATATACCTGCTTATTAGGGCTTTTGGCCCCCCCATAAGCAGTGTTTATACAAAGTCAGCTTATTGCCCCCACAATCCGGATCCTCAATTTACCTACCTCGGAAGGATGGAAGGCTGAGTCAACCTTGAGCCTTGGTGAGATTTGAGCTCGCAGTCATTGCAGGCAGCTGGCAGCTAAGTGCTACATAACAGCACTTAGTCCACTACACCACCAAGGCTCCTCATTGTAAAGATGGACCTGTCCATCCCATCAACTCCCCTTCTCACTCAACCTCCCAGTTCTCCTTCTAGGCCAAGCTGTGGATATTAACATTCTCCCTCGAGATAAGAGATATAATACATCAACAATTGATCAAGATAAACCAGAATATAGGGACTCTGAACTGGCCCTTTCAAAGACTTGGAGGTTTTCTGGAATGGAGTTTCAAACAAAGCCTCAGAGATGGGAACGTCACAGGAGTCGAACCACACCATGTGCATTTACACAACTAGAGGAACTTCCATCAACTCCCCCAAAATTAATTTCTGGGTAGTTGTGGTAAGAAATCAGGTCACACCACTATCCACCATATTGTGCGCGCTGCCCTCATCTCAGCTGCAGACCTCACAGCACACTGTTTATTTAAGAAACCAAGAAACTTCACAATTTAAGGGCCCTCAGTGTTTTTATCGGTATGGAAAGACAACACAGAAAGTATCAAGGATCAAAACTTCTATCCATTTTATAATTTTCTCTCTCTTAGTCAATAATATTGTCCACAGACTGTCATGTTCCTGTCCTTTAATCAACTCTCATGGGGAAAAAAATGATATTTCTAGAACAGATGGCAGATGAAATTTCACTTCAGTTACAAGGAATTCTAAAATCAATTCCAATTTCAGATTAATACATGAAGATCTCATTGAAAAGAAAATCCCAAAAGGCCCTATTTTAATATTAGGCTGGGTTCAAGGATAATGATTGCTTTCATAGCATTACAAGCACAGACAGCATTAGAGTTAAGTGTCACCAACCACGAATGGCACCAAACTTCATAGCTCTGGGTGACCTTCCCTAGCAATCTTTGGAGGCAAGATACCATATTGAAGGACAGCAGAACAGGGGCGGGTTCCAAAACTTTTTACTACCAGTTCTGTGGGTGTGGCTTGCTTGGTGGGTGTGGCTTGGTGATCATGTGTCTGGGTGGGCGTAGCCAACTCAATGTCACTCTTGTCAAGGAGTGCCTCGCCTGGCCACTCCCCTCCCAGCCATTCTTTGTCACACCCAGCCTCAGTGTATCTATAGTTCTGTAAAAAAGTTGTTCACCTTTTTTTAACTTTATTATCTACATACTATAGATGCACTTTCATGGACCACTGAAAGGAGAAAATGGCTCACATGCTTTACTCAAGAGTGTGATAGGCAACAGGCTTTTAAGGAGCTGCCAGAAAGAAGAGGGGGGGGCAATGTATTTTCCAAAGCACCAGAAGGCAAAACAAGTTTCTCTCAGTTTTAAGGAATGTCTCTGTGCACCCTCAGCAGGTCCCTTGTTGTGACCCAGGCCCAAGTAGTTAGTATTAAATACAAACAGTTCGAAAACAAACAGACTTTACTCATTCTCAGCATAGTCCAAACTAAATTAAAGCAAATTCTTCAAAACACTATTCCTCGGTTTATCACTGACCTTGGGATAATTAGGCAAACTGCCAAAGGCTTTTCTTGGCAGAAATTCAGAAGCAGAAGACGCCAACAAGAAATGAATACAGTGAAACAAGAAGCAAATCTCTCAATATTGTTTTCCGGCAAAGAGGCCAAGAGCCGTTGTTGGTCTTTTAAGCCTTATGGGAGGGGCCAAACATCTCTTGGCCTAACTCCTGAGTTTTCCTCTCTGCTTTATCTGCTCCTGCCTTCTGGCAGCTCTTCTCATATGTACAATAGGAACAGGCTCCTCCTGTTCCTCTGCCTCTCTACTGTCAGCCTCTGAAGGCTCTGAAGTCCGCACATCACTCCCCGATGGCTCTGGCCCCATCTCTGCCTCCAATGCAGAGCCCTCATGCGGGCCTTCCCCAGCCTCCAGGATTGGCCCATGTTCTTCCTCAGCCTCATCGCTGTCCAACTCTATTGCCAGCTCTGCCAGCTGCGGGCGGACCACAACACTCCTCTCCTATGGCAAAGAACAAGATAATACCCACCCCCGCAGCTGCAATGATGGTGGATTCGGGGGAGGGCAGGTGGGGAGGGAGCCAGCAGGTGGGGAGGCAAGCTTTGCAGCCACGTAAAAAGCTGCTGCTGTCGCCACCATGTTCTTTGTGCATGCGCATCCCATTTGATTTGCAAGTCATCTTCCCTGCGGCAAGATGTACGCAGCAGCGGAGCTTCTTGGTCTGCGAGATTCCCCCCTCTCGCAGGCTTGGCCCTCCACGTTATCGAGGGCCTACCTCGATGACGGATTTTGGAATCCCGAGAGGTGGCATGCCACAAAGAGGGGGCTGAGGGGCTTTTTAAAATTGTCTTTGTGTAAATTTTTAAGGGGTTTGGGGAGGGGGGTGGGGAGGGAGGGTGATAGGTCAGGCTTGGCACAGGGGCACGAATTGGGAGGTGTGGAGCCGGGTGTGGAGGAGCTTAGTGTAAATAAGGGGTGGGGGGGTTGTGTGGGTTTGGGGGAGAACCCACGGGGGATGGCCAGTCTGGCTGTTAATGGTGCCATAGGGGGTATGGACTCTGGCGGAAACGGGACTGTTAGAATGCCCTCTATTGAGGGCTTCTCCATCAATACGCTGAGTGGGAGGGGCAGGTATGGCGGGAGCAGGGGGCCGTATCATGTGGTGGGGGCACGTGCTTGCTATCTCCGAGTGATTGCGTGCCCCGGTCCCCTTAGCTCTTCCCGTTCCTCAGGCTGCTTAGAGTCTCAGGGCCCGAGTCTCCGGCTGATGTTGTGTAATGCCAGGTCCGTAGTAAATAAAGCCCCCCTCATTTGTGATCTTATTCAGGAGGGGGGAGCGGACCTGGCAGGTATTACGGAGACCTGGTTGGGCCATGAGGGGGGGATTCCCCTCGTGGAGATGTGCCCATCAGGCTTCCATGCATTTCATCAGCCGAGAGCTCAGGGCAGGGGCGGGGGGGTGGCGGTCATTATAAGAGAGGGTCTTGATCTGAGGGAGACCACTGTGCCTCAGATAGCCGGATGTGAGTCCCTTTTTGTGAAGTGGGGTCGTGGGGTGCAGATGGGTCTGTTGATCGCGTACCTGGCTCCCTGCCACGTGGCGACGACCCTGCCCGAACTCCTCAATGTTATAGCTGAGGTGGCGGCTGATACCCCCAGACTTGTGGTCATGGGGGATTTCAACCTGCCATCCATCGGTGAAACTTCTGAGGTAGCTCGGGAGTTCATGGCTTCCATGACAGCCATGGACCTGACCCAAGTAATTCATGGCCCTACTCACATGGGGGGACACACTCTGGACTTAGTTTTTGTCTCTGGTCAGTGGTTGAGTGGCCTTGATATAGGGGATATAGATACTGAACCCTTGTCATGGTCTGACCACTCGCTCCTTCGACTTGACATTCTGACCGCCGCACCCCATCGCAGGGAGGCGGAGCCAACCAGGTGGTTCCGCCCCAGGCGCCTGATGGATCCTGATAGGTTCCAGATGGAGCTTGGGCCATTTTCTGAAACTCTAGCTCACGACTCGGCTGATGACCTGGTGGCCGCCTGGGATAGTGCGGCTGCCGGGGCTTTGGACCGGGTCGTGCCTTTGCGGCCTCTGACCCGGCACCGAACTCACTTAGCTCCTTGGTTCTCCGAGGAGCTGAGGGAGATGAAGCGCCGGAAAAGACGCCTAGAAAGCGGTTGGAGGGCCAGCCGTTCTGAATCCGACTTGACACTGGTAAGGTCTCATATTAAGACCTACCTAGTGGCGATAAAAGCAGCGAAATCTAGCTATTTTGCTGCTCTTATCGCATCATCAGATAACCGCCCAGCCACCCTGTTCAGGGTGACCCGCTCTCTTCTCCATCTGGGAGCGCGGGAGGACCCCTTGCAAGGCCGAGCTGAGGACTTTGTACAGTATCTGGATTATAAAATAACTCAGATTCGGGAAGATTTGGCCGCTGACTGGGTTAGTTCAGACGAGATGACTGAGGCAGGCCTTGAGAGTGTTATCTGGGAGGAGTTCGATCCTGTGGCTCTCGAGGACGTGGACAGGATCTTGGGACGGCTGAACGCCACCACATGTTTATTGGACCCATGTCCCTCCTGGTTGGTGCTGGCTTCCCGGGAGGTTACACGAGGCTGGCTCCAGGGGATTATCAACGCTTCTTTGAGTGAGGGTGTCCTGCCGGCTGCCTTGAAAGAGGTGGTGGTGAGGCCTCTCCTCAAGAAGCTATCCCTGGATCCGGCTGTTTTGGCTAACTATCGTCCAGTCTCCAACCTTCGCTTTATTGCGAAGGTTGTTGAGAGTGTGGTGGTGCGACAGCTTCCCCAATACCTGGATGAAGCTGTCTATTTGGATCCGCTCCAGTCCGGCTTCAGACCTGGGTACAGCACGGAAACGGCATTGGTCGCGTTGGTTGATGATCTCTGGAGGGCTCGGGATAGGAGTTACTCCTCTATCCTGGTCCTGTTAGACCTCTCAGCGGCTTTTGATACCATCGACCATGGTATCATGTTGCGCCGGCTGGAGGGACTGGGAGTGGGGGGCACCGTTTTGCGGTGGTTCTCCTCCTATCTCTCCGACCGGTCGCAATCCGTGTTGACAGGGGGGCAGCGGTCGACCCCAAGGCGCCTTGTTTGTGGGGTGCCACAAGGGTCGGTCCTCTCGCCCCTCCTGTTCAACATTTATGTGAAGCCACTGGGTGAGATCATCCGTGGTTTTGGGGTGGAGTTCCATCAGTACGCTGATGATACTCAGCTGTACATCTCCACCCCAGACCATCCCAACGATGCCTTGGAAGTGATGTCCCAGTGCCTGGAGGCCGTGCAGGTCTGGATGGGGAGAAACAGGCTTCAACTCAACCCTTCCAAAACCGAGTGGCTGTGGCTGCCGGCGTCCCGGTATAGCCAGCTGACGCCATCGCTGGTTATTGGGGGTGAATCACTGGCCCCCACGGAAAGGGCCCGCAACTTGGGCATCCTCCTGGATGCACAGCTGTCTTTAGAAGGGCATATGACGGCCGTGGCCAGGGGGGCTTTTTATCAGGTTCGCCTGATATGCCAGTTGCGCCCCTTTCTGGATCAGGACTCCCTACGCACAGTCACTCAAGCACTCATCACCTCTCGTCTGGACTATTGTAATGCTCTCTACATGGGGCTCCCCTTGGGGTACACCCGGAGGCTCCAGCTGGTGCAGAATGCGGCTGCGCGGGGGATTATGGGAGCGACTGGGCGCTCCCATGTGACTCCTCTCCTGCGCGAGCTGCATTGGCTTCCGGTGGACTTCCGGGTGCGCTTCAAGGTGTTCGTGATCACCTTTAAAGCGCTCCATGGCTTAGGGCCAGGGTACTTACGGGTACTTCTGCCACCAATAGCCTCCCACCGGCCAGTTCGCTCCCACAGAGAGGGCCTCCTCAGGGTGCCATCGGCTAGACAATGCCAGCTGGCGACCCCCAGGAGGAGAGCCTTCACTGTGGTGGCACCTACTCTTTGGAACAATCTACCCCCAGAGATACGAGTGATCTCCGACCTCCGGACTTTTCGTCGGGCCCTAAAAACTCATCTCTTTCAGTTAGCCGGTCTCTCTTGATTTTATGATTTTATGGTTGATTTTAAATTTTGATATGGATTTTAAATTGATAAATTTTAAACTATGGGCCAAATTTAATTATTTTAAATCTATTTTTAATCGTACTTTATGTATAAATGTTTTATTTTGGCTGTTCACCGCCCTGAGTCCGAAAGGAGAAGGGCGGTATAGAAATTTGAATAATAAATAAATAAATAAAAAATGTGCGTGTGTGAAGAACATGGTGGCAATGAACATGGCGGCTGGGGTGTGTGAGTGGCAACCAGGAGACCAGTTCAGAGGTGTGGCCAGCCAGTCATTACTACTGGTTCTGCAACCGATGAAAAATTTTTATTACCGGTTCTCCTGAACCGGTGCAAACCGGGAGCAACTCACCACTACAGCAGAACTCACTTTTCTGGCTGTTGAACTACATTCGTCCAGCACCATTTTCTGGACAGATCCTAAAACGAAGGTTTGTAACCACTACAGAACAATTGCCCCAGGAGGTTTATCTGTGACTTTCACTAATATGCTTCTCTCCAGCTACCCCTCCTTATATGAAAGAAGTTCAGGTCCCCAAGAGGAGAAGTTTCTTCTCACTGTTATTATTACCATACCGACCTTGAGACCTCTTCTCCTAGTTCTCCAGTGACTGCCTTTGATGTAAACACCAGACTGCAGTAATGTGAATAGATCTTGCATTAGAAAAGGATAAATATTGCAGGTTATGCTCTTTGTGGCTCATGTTATGGGACAGGCAGAAGCTTTCTCTTGAATATACTCTTACAGGTTTGTCTCTGTTTGAATCAGGAAAGCCATAGGATATTCCACCCTGTGAGAGCACTTTGAATTCTTCCTAATTCTTCTTTAGAAACAGGAGGATTGATTCAGCCCTATGAATTATGGACCTCTTGCTTCTGTTTCTGATGCTGCTGATGTCCCAGCCAGTCTCTGGGAAGCTTAGAATGAAATGCCCATTGAATTTGGACAACCAGGATGGAGAAAAGCCATGGAGCTATTATACACCAGGAGATGTTCTTATCAATATAGTCACCTCTGCATCCACAATAGCACATGCAACATTACCTTTCAACATGGCTCCTTCTAGTCAGATTCAGTTGTAAGTCATTCACTGTGGAGTGATGGAGTTTCATTACCTCTATTTTCAGTTCTAATGCTCTTTTTTTTTCCTTCTTATTTTACTTACTCTAATATTGCAGGACCTAACTAATTTCTTGAATTCTTTTGATTTCCACAGCTTCTATATTTTGTCTTATTTTCTGAGAGTAGAAACATGAGGCAAATGAAACCTGAGAGAAGTCCACATTAATTTCCTCTCTGTGTTCAATCCTAAATTCATGATTGGAATACTGACTTTTGTTGAGAGTAATAATTGAAATGGTTCTAATTTATTTTGCCCAACCATTTCCATGTTTTATAACCAACTGATATACAATGTCTGATTTTCAAAGGAATAGAAGATGACTTGCTTTTAGAACAGCTTCTCTGGATCCCTTATCAAAAATTATCTTCCTTTTATGGCAGTTGTACTTTAATTTTTGAATTATTCTGCAACCTGTCTAGTGGGCTATTAGTATTAGTACTGCTAAAAATAATGGTATATTTCTGGTATTTTAAACCTTTTTAGGACTATCTCCATCCTCAACACTCACAATATTAAAGGGTGATGGGTGATTATTATTTCCTTTGATTTTAGATCAATATTGGCTTAAGTCACAGCTTGTAGAGAAAAAAGAGGATTAAATAGAGAAAAAGTATTTTTGTTGCTGTTGATGATGCTAATATTAATATGAGCATGGTTTATACTAGTTTATCTTATGGAAATCAAATTATACTACGCATGATTTTCAATATTGAAATGGTGAAGAAGAATCCCAAGCTCCTGCAAAATCTCACACTTGGCTACAACATCTATGACAACTATGATAACACGCTTGGCACTTCAGATGCCTTGCTAGACATGCTCTCTACTGGAGAAGCCAATGTTCCCAACTACAGCTGTGGAAGGAAGGACAATCTTTTTACTCTTATTGCTGGAGCTAGCAGAGACAGCTCCATTCAGATGTCAACATTAGTAGGCCCCTACAAAGTCCCACAGGTTTGTGTTTGTCTTTCCCTTTCTGTAAAGTGAGTTGGGTATTGGTACGTGAGTGGTAGATTTAGCCATTTCTTCTCTATGGAATTCAAGAGCTGCTTTTCACCATGGCACTTGTAAGTATTATGAATAGGGATTGGGATATACAGTGGGGAGAGAGCAAGGATCAAAAGAGACATTTCTTTTCATAACATCATCCCCATTGCTTAGAGGGCTTCTTCTGCACCTTGTGAAGGTGAGGAGAGGGTCTGTGTTCAATCAAGGAGTCTTCTATTCAATAGGAATGTACAGCACTGATGGAAAACTCATATTTTTTTACATGATCTTAGCCAAAACAATAATATCTTCAATCATGAAAAATCTCAGATTTGTTAAAAGAGTCCTATGGGATTACCTTTCCTACTGAAGATAAAACATATATGTATTATGAACCTTTAGAGGCCACTAACATTAACTAGTCAAGGCTATGGTTTTCCCAGTTGCAATGTATGGCTGTGAAAGTTGGACCATAAGAAAGGCTGAGCTCCAAAGAATTGAGGCCTTTGAACTATCGTACTGGAGAAGACTCCTGTGAGTCCCTTAGACTGCAAGGCGATCAGACAGGTCAGTCCTAGAGGAGATCAACCCTAACTGCTCTTTAGAAGGTCAGATCCTGAAGATGAAACTCAAATACTTTGGCAACCTAATGAGAATGAAGGACACACTGGAGAAGAACCTAATGCTGGGAAAGGTTGAGGGCAAAAGAAGAAGGGGACAACAGAGAACTATGTGACTGGATGGAGTCACTGAAGAAGTAGGCGTGAGCTTAAATGGACTCCAGAGGATGGTAGAGGACACGAAAACCTGGAGGAATGTTGTCTATGGGGTCACGATGGGTCGGACATGACTTTGCAACTAACAACAACATTAACTAACCATTTTATTAAAAACCTACAAATATGTTAGCCAGCATGTCAACAATTTTTGCCCTAAAATTCTAATGATCAAATTCATCATAAAAGGTTTGAAGAGCAATATTGCTCTGGAGAGGATTTCTACCAGCTGAACAATTCAATAAATATCTCAGCTGGTGGGCCCCTGTATTAGCAGGTTCATTTACATATATAACTAATACTTGCTGTACCCATTTGAGTCAAAGTGTTGTTCCTAGATATAAAATGGGGAATAAAAAGGACCCCAAAAATCCCTGGCCCATTTGTCAAACAGATGTTGTGACTAAAATACATGCCAGCTTCCCCTTGAATAGATGTTGAGCCCGCCAAGCGCCCCTCGACACCAACCTCCAGGCTGCTACATGGTGACGTCAAGAGTCAGCCGCTTGTGAAAACGTCCGCTGAGTGGGTGGGGGGAATACGGGGGTTGGGGCAGGGATGATGATAGCACAGGGGATAGGGGCTGCGCGTAGGCGTTAACCCACTGGTGGTTTAGTGGGCTCGGTTCGGCAGGGTGCTGAAGCGGCTGACATCACTAAGCTGCGACAACAACAAAGGGGCGGCAAATACAAATCTGCCGCTTCCCAGCTGACTGTCATTACCAGAAGACCGGAGAAGGGCAGAATGGCAGAAGGTCAGCTGACCTGATAAAATCCACCAGGGGCGTTCTCCGTCAGTGCTGACTTTATTTTGCAAGCCAGCGCCGAGTACGAGCTGTTCTTGTAGCTGAAAAATAAACCCAGATTGATCCACATCCATATCAGGTTTTGCGTCTTTCCTGGGAGTCAGCACCGGCAGCCTAGCGGGGCTGAGAATAGAGTTGAGAGTGGTATGTGAAAAGTGCATTTCTTGTAGGGGAAAGCTCAGATGAGAGCTCTGCGTCGGAGGCAGAGAGGGAGCTGGACAGCAGCAAGGCAGAGGAACAGCTGGAGCCTGTTCCCAGTGTGTGCATGCGCAGAGCTGCCAGAAGACAAGAACAACTCAGAAAGCAGGGTCGACTTGGGAGTAAAGCCACACCTTGGAGGTGATTGGCCCCTCCCATGGGAAACAAAAGAGGAGCAAACAAGGAATGGACTTTTGCAGGAAACAATTCGTTCGTTCTATGACTCTGACAGACTCTGTGCCAAGATTTGCCTCTTTTTTTTTTTGCTTAATCCCTTACAATGAGTATACTTCTTTTGTGGAGCTCCAGAGATAGAAGATGTAATGCATCTATTATTTTGAATGTCAATTCTATAAGAAAGTGAGAAATCAATATCTTGGATTGCACTTTAGAGAAACAACTTATCGGGATCCTAATATTTTAAAAAAATGCATTGCCTGTGTGCTCAGAATTCAAAAATTATATATATTATAATAAAGCCCTTTTTGGAAGGAAATTATGGTCTGATTGTGGTAAATTCTGGGATCGTATAGATAAGGAGTCCTGTTTGTTAGTTTTGTTTGTGAGTGGTATTGAATGTATTTTTAGAGTTAAGAATGTTTTGTACAGGTTTTATCATTTATATTGAATAAAGTTTGGAACTGTAAAAAAAAATGCATTTCCTGTGTGCTCAGAATTCAAAAATTATATATAATAAAGCCCTTTTTGGAAGGAAATTATGGTCTGATTGTGGTAAATTCTAGGATCGTAAAGAAATACTATTTTCATTATTTATATTTATTCTATTGCACTATTTTTTTTTAAAAAAAATCCACATTTATATGCTATTTTGTTAATGCTCTCTGATTTCTATTTTGTATCTTGATATGGCCTAATGACTAATCAACATGAAATTGTTCTAATATGTACATGAGAAAAGAGTTGGACTCATTAAAATCCAACCCATAAAAATTGGGACTTGGTGGGGCCACAAATATAACACAGAATTCTTCATTATTATTTTTTTTCAGACCAGTGTTAGAATTGTTTCAGAGGCTCTGAGTGATAAAAGTCAATACCCTTTTTTCCATCCGATGCTCCCCAGACAAGGAATCCAGTACCCAGCAATTGTCCAAGTGCTCCTCCATTTCAGATGGACGTTGATTGGTCTCTTTGCTCCAGACACAGAGAAGGGAGAGAAATTCATGAGAACTTTTACTCCCATGCTTGTCAAGAATAGAATTTGTGCTGTTATATCACAACAATTGTCAATGACTGGACGCACAGTACCCCTCAGGGATGCCCTCTCTAAATGGAAACAAGTCAATGTCTTTGTTCACTTCATTGAGAATGATTCCATTTGGGACAGAATTCTTCCTTTCCATTCAATACTTGAAGGTTTGCCAGGACCCATTGAAGGGAAAGTCTGGATCATGACAATGGTTGGACTTTATACATTTAAAAAGTACAGGACTCCCAAGTATGTCCATAGTGTTTGGAGCTTTCCTCTTCAGTGGAAAGCAAGTTGGAACAGAGATGATGCCTATAAAACACATTTCTCTGTGGAATCTGAATTTCAAGATGAATATTTTCACTGTTCTCTTTCAAAACACATCTTTTCTGTCAAAGGCCGGAGAAGATGCACCCAGAAAGCACCACGGGATACTCAAGAGAAAAGGAACAGGATTCAGATCATTAATTCAAGCTACAATTACAGTGTCATTAAGATTCTGGTCCATGCCTTAGATGCTGTATCCAAATCCAAGAGGAGAAGAAAGAATGGAGAAGAAAGATTGGGGGTGTCAAGGCTGCAACCATGGAAGGTATGGGGTCCCAACAAGGGTACATCAAACTAAATTCCTTTTCAGGGTCATTGATGTTCTCTCAGCTTGGTGGTTTAAGATTTTAAGGTTCTGTCCAACATCTTGTATTTGTTGGAAGAGCCCTGAATCTTCCCTTCCACAATCATGATGTTTTGTATATTCGAACAAATGTTCTGAGATTCCTTCTGATTTAAGCTCCTGTAAACCAACATAGCTCTTCTCCTTGTTGTCTTTCCTCAAGGCTAAACACACTTCCTTTGATTGTTTCCTTGGCTTCTTTGTTCTTGCCTAAAGCTGATGAAAAACTTTTTGCAATGTCTTCTCCAAGTGTGGTTCCTTCGAGAGGATCTGGTATGATTCCACTAGATCATTAATGACATTATCATCAAATTAGTAATATGGTTATCATATCATTAAAATATTACTACTACTTTACTATAATCAGTAACCATTCCACATATAGAATAATGTGAGAGAAACTACAAATGAAAGCTTAAAGAAAGATATAGATTTTGGCTGCCATTCATTTGTGTTATACAAGATACAATCATGTATCAAGTCCCAAATGCTAAAAATTAGTTAGTTTCCAACTGGATTTTACTTATATACCTCTCTCTATCACAAATCATATTTTTATTTTCTGAAAACTGGGAATTTTTTAAAAGCAGATCAAAGATACTTTGTCCAAGTGTTGTTATATTTTTTGCATCACAAAACATGATTAATCTACTTCCTTTAGTAATGAAAATAAAAAAGAATCAATGACCAAGGTCTAATTGTATTTGATAACTCCCCAATTTTATCAGTAAGATTAAATTTTATTTGAGTACAATTTTAAAGACATAATGATCATCCCATCCAGTGCTCAATTAATTAGATCCATATTCATCACATCATGAAGGATTTTGTTGATTCTTTGCTAAAATCAAGTTATACCACCAGCATTCACACAGTTGAATAAGGAAATGTGATGATATGTGGGAATTGGTTTGGTGAACCAGAGAAAAAGATGCTGTGTTGGGAAAGATTAGATAAGATGGTGGTGTTGGGTGTACCACAGCTGCATAACAGGCAGAGAAAGAAACTCAGAAAAGATCCTCCCTAATTTTTTTCAACCATCAAAAGGGTTCATGAAAGATCTGGACCTTCACATTGTTAATACCGTGTTTCCCCAAAAGTTAGACTTACCCCCAAAATAAGCCCAAGTGAAGGGGTGGCCATGACCACCATAGGAGGCAGCAAGTGTGGAGGAGTCAATTGTGTCTAGCAGTAGCCACAGCTCACACAGCGCAGGTGAGTTGATTACCTGTCCAAGCAGCAGGTGGAGGCAGAGGCAGTGAGAGAGGCACATGATCTGGATGCACTGCATGGGTTGTGGGAAAGCCAAGAGTCAATGGGCTGGAGTGGCAGATGGATGAGGGAGGCTCATCTTCATATGCAGCACTGGCAGCAGATGGAGATGTAGGCATAGAGAGGAAAAGCAGGTGATCCAGACATTCATTCATTCATTCATTGATTCATTTCTTTGTCAAGTACATATTAGATAATATATCTAAGTATAAGCATGAATTGAATACATAAAATGAATACAATTAAAGGGAACATTAGAAGAGGGATGGTAGGTATGCTGGTGCTCTTTGCACACCCCTTACAAATCTGTTAGGAATGGGGTGAGGTCAACAGTAGCCAGCCTAAGATTAACATTTGTGGGGGGGTTGGGGTTGGGATGAAACCACAGAGTCAGGTAGTTCATTCCAGGCATTTATCACTCTGTTGCTGAAGTCCTATTTTCTGCAATCAAGTTTGGAGCAGTTCACTTTACGTTTGTATCTATTATGTGCTCGTGTATTGTTGTGGTTGAAGCTGAAGTAGTCATTGACAGGTAGGATATTGTAGCAGATGATTTTATGAGCTATGCTTAGGTCATACCGAAGACGGCGTAGTTCTAAATTTTCTAAGCCCAGAATTTCAAGTCTGGTGGCATAAGGAATTTTGTTGCGAGCAGAGGAATGGAGGACGCTTCTTGTGAAATATTTATGGACACGCTCAATTGGATTAATGTCCGATATGCAGTACGGGTTCTAGACAGATGAGCTGTATTCAAGAATTGGTCTAGCAAATGTTTTGTATGCTCTGGTTAGTAGTGTAATGTTACTGGAGAAGAATGATGAGTGGAGTGCAGGAAAGCTGAGAGTCAGTGGGCTGGAGTGGGCAGATGGTGATGAGAGGTTCATCTTTGTGTCTCTCAGCTTGTCTGCTGCGCATGTGGTATGTCAGGATCACCTGCCTCACATTTCACACCTTTGCATCAGTCTGCTGCTTGGACAGCGAATCAACTCACCTGCGCTGCATGACCTGCACAGCCCCAAAGTATGCCAACCAAGGGACCGGCGGGCTGTAGCTGCTGCCAGATATCATCGGTCCCCACTTGCTTGCCATCTCTTGTATGTGCAATGGAGGGGTGGGGTGCCCAGGTGAGCTGATCACCCTGAAATGGTGTTTCCCTGAAAATAAGCCATAGTGCTTATTTTGGAGCCCCCCAAATTATAAGACCAGGTCTTATTTTCAGTGAAACATGGTATAGTGTTATAATAAAATAGAATTAGTTCATCTGATCAATTTTCCCGTCTGCTCTACCTGGATGAAGATTAGCCTTGCAACTTTCTTTGTAACAAATCCTTGCTCTCTGGTAACCACCCTGATGCTTTCAAGGAGTTTATGAATACTCCAGTTATTTGTGGGTTTTTATTTATTTATTTATTTATTTATTTATTTATTTATTTATTTATTTATTTATTTATTCTCAGATTTATATGCCGCCCTTCTCCCGTAGGACTCGGGGTGGCTCAAATAATGAAACAACCCGACAATTATTTAAATAATGTTAAAACCAAATATAAAATCTCCCAAACCCCAAAGTAAAAACCACAACAGGTCAGGGAAGCTGGTGAAAGAGCCATGTCTTTAGGTTGGCGTGGAAGGTGCAGAGATCGGTGGCCGTCCGGCGCTCAGTGGGCAGAACATTCCAGAGGGTCGGTGTGACCACAGAGAATGCCCTCATCCTGGGGACTGCCAGCCGACACTCTCTGTCTGGGACCCGGAGGAGGGCCACCCTATGTGAGTGCACTGGGTGGTGGGAGGGAAGTAGGAGGTGCTCCTGCAAATACCCCTGGCCTGTGCCATGAAGGGCTTTATAGGTAAGTACCAGCATCTTGAAGCGGATCCGAAGGACCACTGGCAACCAGTGCAGCTGACGCAAAAGTGGTGTCCCATGGCAATAGCAGGACGCACAAATTGATTTGTGACCTTTCCTAGAATGACAATTTTCATCAATTATATCTTGTCAATATACTTTTTGTCAGTATATTACATGATTGAGAAATATTACTAAGTGTCAGGGTTCCAAGTAACACCCCCAACGAAAGGAGACTCTGAGGCTTGAGTTTCCTCAAAGTTCCATTTTATTACAGATGTCATATTGGCACATCTGGGAAAACCTGAATCTGAAAGCTTCCAGGTTTTTCCCACCCAAAGGAAAGTCCAAGTCCCTGCCCAGCACCCACATGTCCATCACATGGCCCAATCAAAGCACTGTCCCATCTGGAGATGACTCCCAGTTCCAACTCTCCAAGTGCAGGGCAAGATGTCCCTGACTCTCTGAAAAAGAATGTTATTATGGCTATATTTATTTTATTTATGTATTTCGTCAAGTATGTATTTTATAACAGATACAAGTGTAAACATAATTATGAATACATGAAATGGATACGAATAAAAGGAAACATTAGGACAGGGATGGTAGGCACGCTCCATACAATTGCCCCTCCCAGTTTCCCACAGTAGTAAATGTGGCAGGCCTGAAGCTCCAAGCCAAAAGATGGCTTCCAGGCCTGACACTGAGTCTTTGTTCTAGAGTTTTGAAGATATTGGTAACACTTCTTCTCCCAATTCACAATATGTACAAGTTAAAAAAAATGTAGAAAAAAAGATTCAAGTATAAGAAGACCATGTGAGATAAGAAACCAAGATTTCTGCTTTTAAAATTGCTCAATGTTTCCATTTTAGATCCATCCATTTCTAAGGAAGAAGGAATTGTACAATCTTTCCCTAATGAACGTGTACTTGGATCAAAATGGAGACGTATCAGCAGATCTGGATATCCATAGTAAGGTGGCTCTCCCTAAGAATTCCATTGACAATCATTTGGGGAGTTTTGAAAGGCAGAGACTTATAATCAAGCAAGATGCTTTGTCACAGCTAAAATGGCTCAACAAGGTGGGGAAAATATTGATGTCTTTTCTCTCCCTCCCCCAAACAATTAGGACCCATTTCAAGTGAGCTAAACTTAGTCAAAAAGATGGGTAACCTTGTCTGAGAATTGAATGTGTGGAGTAAAACTTTCATAATTTTCGTAGACAGATAAGGAGGCTTCAGTTCTATTGCCCAAGGTATCCTTCAGATGCTATCATGCTGACCATGTTGTAAGCTGATTCAGGTATATCCAAATTGAGATTTGGTTTGATTATTATTTAGGACACAAATTGTTGCCATTTAATTGCTCTTCAGCAATTTACCACCATAAAACTGGTGAGAAAAGGCTTCGTATGCTTTAAGTTTTGATTCCCTAGTCCATTAAAAACCCTGTAATTTATAATATTCAAAGTAATTAGCTTTATGTTTCATAGAATATCTCTATATTCAAATTATCTCCATTTATTTATTTATTATTTTATTTATTAATTAAATTTCTATACCGCCCTTCTCCAAATAGGACTCAGGGCGGTGCACAGCCAAAGTAAAAACAGAGCATGCAAAATTTAAAAACAGTATTAAAATAATTAAATATTTTGGCCGTAGGAGGACGCCCAAGTTACGAGCCCTCTCCGTGGGGGCGAGTGATTCGCCCCCAATAGCCAGCGATGGCGTCAGCTGGCTATATCGGGATGCTGGAAGCCACAGCCACTCGGTCTTGGAGGGGTTGAGTCGGAGCCTGTTTCTCCCCATCCAGGCCTGCATGGCCTCCAGGCACTGGGACATCACTTCAAGGGCATCGTTGGGGTGGCCTGGGGTGGAGATGTACAGCTGGGTGTCATCAGCGTACTGATGGAACTCCACCCCGAAGCCACGGATGATCTCACCCAGCGGCTTTACATAAATGTTGAACAGAAGGGGCGAGAAGACCGACCCTTGTGGCACCCCACAAGCAAGGTGTCTCGGGGTTGACCGCTGCCCCCCCCGTCAACACAGATTGCGACCGGTCAGAGAGGTAGGAGGAGAACCACCGCAGAACGGTGCCCCCCACCCCCGACCCCGCCAACCAGTGCAACATGATACCATGGTCGATGGTATCAAAAGCCGCTGAGAGGTCTAACAGGACCAGGATAGAGGAGCAACCCCTATCCCGAGCCCTCCAGAGATCATCCACCAACGCGACCAATGCCGTTTCTGTGCTGTGCCCAGGCCGGAAGCCGGACTGGAACGGGTCTAGATAGACAGCTTCATCCAGGTACCGGGGAAGCTGTTGCGCTACCATACTCTCAACAACCTTCGCAACGAAGCGAAGGTTGGAGACTGGATGATAGTTAGCCAAAACAGCCAGATCCAGAGAGGGCTTCTTGAGGAGGGGCCTCACAACCGCTTCTTTCAAAGCAGCCGGCAGGACCCCCTCACTCAAAGAAGCATTAACAATCTTCTGGAGCCAGCCTCGTGTCACCTCCCAGGAAGCCAGTACCAACCAGGTGGGACACGGGTCCAATAAACATGTGGTCGCGTTCAGCCGTCCCAGGACCCTGTCCATGTCCTCGGGAGCCACAGGATCGAACTCCCCCGAGATAACACTCTCAAGACCTGCCTCAGTCATCCCGTCCAGACATACCCAGTCAGAGGCCAGCCCTTCCCGAATCTGAGCGATTTTGTCATACAGATACTGCACAAAGTCCTCAGCTTGGCCCTGCAAGGGGTCATCCCGCGCTTCCAGATGGAGGAGGGAGCGGGTCACCCTAAACAGGGCGGCCGGGCGATTATCTGATGACGCGATAAGAGTGGCAAAATAGCTAGATTTCGCCGCTTTTATCGCCACTAGGTAGGTCTTAATATGAGACCTCACCAGTGTTCGGTCGGATTCGGAGTGGCTGGTCCTCCATCTACTCTCCAGGTGTCTTTTCCGGCACTTCATCTCCCTTAGCTCCTCGGAGAACCAAGGAGCTAGGTGAGTTCGGTGCCAGGTCAGAGGCCGTAAAGGCACGACACGGTCCAAGGCCCCGGCAGCCGCACTATCCCAGGCGGCCACCAGGTCCTCAGCCGAGTCATGAGCCAGAGTCTCAGGAAATGGCCCAAGCACCATCTGGAACCTATCAGGGTCCATCAGGTGCCTGGGGCAGAACCACCTGGTCGGTCCCGCCTCCCTGCAGCGGGGTGCAGCGGTTACAAAGTCCATTTATCTCTCTAGAATAAATTAGAATAAATAGATCAAGAACGAGAAATTAGATTGCTGATGGAGATAAGAGGAGTGGACTTATATTAAATAAGTGTAATTACTATATGGTATTGTGGAAACATTTTTAAAGTGTTTAAAATGATGAGATAGATAGATAGATAGATAGATAGATAGATAGATAGATAGATAGATAGATAGATAGATAGATAGAGATAGATAGGATCTAAAAGCTGCAAAGTACTCCAGAGTAAGATTTCCAGATCCTATTGGTCAGAAGTTTCTTTCTTCATCATAGTTCTATTCTAACAAATCTAATGGAATAAAAATTTAATAAATCTTTTACAGTAAAATTTAGTATGAGTGGATATCTTATTTTAAAATTATGCCTATATGAAAAACACAGGAATGCATGTTATTTCCACTGTGAGGTGGAACCCCCTGTTGTCACTTGCTGCTTAAACCTTTTCTCAGTTTCATCCTTCCAGACTTTATTAAGTAGAAATGTACTTTTTTGCAATCTGATATGCCTGAAGAAGGGATGTGGTGGCTCAGTGGCTAAGATGGTGAACTTGTCAATTAAAAGGTTGGCAGTTCAGCAGTTCAAATCCCTAGTGCCGCATAATGGGGTGAGCTCACGTTACTTGTTCCAGCTTCTGCCAACCTAGCAGTTCGAAAGCATGTAAAAAATGCAAGTAGAAAAAATAGAGACCACTTGTAGTGGGAAGGTAACAGTGTTCCATGCACCTTTGGAATTTAGTCATGCCGGCCATATGACCACAAATATCACGGACAGTGCTGGCTCTTTAGCTTTGAAACAGTGATGAGCACCACCTCCTAGAGTCGGGAACAACTAGCACGTATGTGCGAGGGGAATCTTTATGTTTACCTTTATGCCCCAAGAACAAAGGAGGAATTAAAAGAGGCATCTGCCTGCAATTGTATCTCCTGTAACCAGTTGGAAGTATTCAGAGATTTCATATTTGTGTATGTGAAGCCCAGAGACTACTTGGCTAATGTTCATATCTATCCCCATCTTACATAGATGATGAGTCTCAATATATTTTCTTTGCCATTTCTTTTCTTTTTAGTCTTTGCCTCAGTCCAAATGTGTGGAAAAATGCCAGCCTGGATTTGTCAAGAAGGCTCGTGAAGGAGAGCCAGTTTGCTGCTATGACTGTGTTCCTTGTCCAGAGGGAACTATCTCCACTCAGAAAGGTGGGTGACACCATAGGGAAACTTACTGGGTTCACCCAGAGCACTTTGATCAATATGCATCTTAAAGATACATATACATTTGATAGATAGGGGTCCTCTATTACATCATGACTCTCGTCTGTGGGAGAAGTTTTCAATCTACGGCCCCTTGGGGGTTCCGCCGTGAGCGGGTGGGCCAGAGGTCATCCCCATTGGAGGAGATAATCAGCACCCTCCTACTGTTGTGGGAGGACAGTAGAGATACCAACAGTACATCAATGAACAAATGGCTGTGTTACATCTTTTGTGAAGTCCCCTGTTTGAGCTCCTTGCCTCCATCGCTGCATTTTGGAGATGTATACGACAGCAGATCTTCTTGTGCTGCGAGATTCCCCCCTCTCGCAGATGTGGTCCTCCTCACTATCGAGGGCCCACCTCAAGGATGGGTTTTGGGACCCAGAGAGGTGGCATGTGAAAACTAGGGGATTGAGGGATTTTCTATTGAAATTTTTAGTCAAATTTTTAAGGGGTCCCAGGGAGGGGGAGGGTCAGATTGGAATTTGGGCTGTGAGTATGGGGGATAACCCACAAGGGAGAGGGTCGGGTCTGGCAGTGAAATGCGGCGTGGGGGGTGGGGGACCCGGGGTCAAGGGGGGTTGGTTAGAGCTTGTCCGGATAGTTTTCTGAACATCAGTACTGTAGGTGGGAGGGGTAGATATGGTGGGAGCAGGGGGCCATATCGTGTTAGGGGAGTGCGCACTCGCTGCCTACGAGTGGTGGCGTGCTCTGGCCCCCAAGGCTCTACTCGCTCCTCAGGTTGCATAGACCCTCAGGACCCAGGCCTTCGGCTGATGCTGTGCAATGCCAGGTCCGTAATAAATAAAGCCCCCCTCATTTGTGATCTTGTTCAGGAGGGGGGTGTGGACCTGGCAGGTGTTATGGAGACCTGGTTGGGCCAGGAGGCGGGGTTCCCCTCGTTGAAATGTGCCCGCTAGGTTTCCAAGCATTCCATCAGCCGAGGTCACAGGGGAGGGGAGGGGGGTAGCGGTTATTATTAAAGAAGGTCTGAGATAGAGGGAGGCCACTGTTCCTCAGATGGCCAGCTGTGAAAAGGAATATAGTCATGGTTCTGAAAGGAGATTAAATCACATACCAATGTTGAATTCATTCTCTCTTTAAAATTGTTGCCAAATCTAGAGAGGATGAAAATGTATTTCTTCGCCTTCTCCTTGTTACAGGATAAAAAGACTTTGCAGGTAAGGTGGAACTGGATATGTCTAGTTTAATGAAGAGAATGACTAGGGGAGACATGATAGCAGTGTTCTGATATCTCAGAGGCTGCCAAAAAAAAGAGGGAGTCAAGCTATTTTCCGAAGCACCTGAAGGTAGGACAAGAAGCAATGGGTGGGAACTAATCAAGGAGAAAAGCAACCTAGAAGTAAGGAGAAATTTCCTGACAGTGAGAACAATTAATCAGTGGAACAACTTGTCTCCAGAAGTTGTGAATGTTCCAACACTGGAAGTTTTTAAGAAGAGATTGGATAACCATTTGTCTGAACTGGTATAGGATTTCCTACCTAGGCAGTGAGTTGGACTAGAAGACCTCCAAGGTCCCTTCCAACACTGTCATTCTATTCTGTTCTGTTCTGTTCTATTCTATTCTATTCTATTCTATTCTATTCTATTCTATTCTATTCTATTCTATTCTACTCTACTCTACTCTACTCTACTCTACTCTACTCTACTCTACTCTATTCTATTCTATTCTATTCTATTCTATTCTATTCTATTCTATTCTATTCCAGACTGTTCCTCTTCTTGAATTCCTTTATGAATTAATCTTCTTTAAGATCTCAGTTTTCCAATTTATTTATCCAATTTATATTGCTGTTTATTTCACACAGAACGACTCTTGGTGGCATACAATTAAACCAATAATTGAAAAAAATAAAACCATGAGAGGTAAATGCTAAAAAAGCAAGACAAGGGTATATCAAGATGCTACCTACCATGAAACCAGCACATAGGGCCCTGTTTACAAAGGGATCCCCATAACTGTTGAAAGAATCACATTTTAAGGAATTTTTAGAAGGCTTCATAGTTTGGAGATACTCTCAATTTCAGAATAGTTTCATTTTTGTTCTGGAGGGGGTTGTGCTACCTGCTCTGAAGTAGGCAGTGTTGCAACCCTTCCCAAGAGGAACTCCATGGATCCAACTGTGTTAGAAAATGTTTATCCTGTGTCCAATATTTTAGAGCAGTTTATTGAGAGCATGGTTGGTGGGTCAATCAAACGTTAAAATAAACAAAAAAAAAGTAAGAGAACACCTATTGGATCTTGATGAATACAAATCACCGAGACCTGATGGATTACATCCCAGAGTTCTAAAGGAGCTGACAGATGTCATCGCAGAACCACTGTACCAGATCTTTCAAAAATCCTGGAGCACTGGGGAACTACCAGAGGACTGGAAAAGAGCTGATGTGGTCCCCATGTTAAAAAAAAAAAAAAAAAAACAGACCCAGGAAATTACAGACCAATCAGCCTAACATCAATACCCAGGAAGATACTGGGAAAGATAATAATAATTTAAAAAACCTGCCAAGATCTAGAAATGAGTAAAGTAATAACTAGAAGTGAACATGGGCTTGTTAAAAACAGATCATGCCAAAGCAATCTTATTTCATTTTTCAACATAGTGACTAAATTAGTAGATCAGCAGAATTCTGTGGACATAATATACTTAGACTTCAGCAAGGCATTCGACAAAGTAGACCACAATCTACTTCTTTGTAAGCTAGAAAAAAGTGGGATAGATAGCATCACCATTAGATGGGATTTGTAACTGGTTGACAAACTGTACTCAGTGAGTAGTCCTTAATGGTACCACATTCACATGGAGGGAAGTGGGGTACCACAAGCAAGGGTGAAATGCTCCCGGTTCGGACCGGATTGCCCAATCTGGTAGCGATGGCGGAGGGTGGTTCGGAGAACTGATAGCAAACATCCCTTCCCCCCCCCATGCCCAGCTGAGCCGCGGGATCATCAGAGGCTATTTTTATTTATTTTTAAAAGCATTTTTTTCTACAACTTATTTGGCCAAAAAATGCTTTTAAAAGTAAAAAAAAAAGTTGGATATGCCCACCCAGTCACATTACCCCACACACACCAAGCCACGCCCACAGAACCATAGTGACAAATTTTATATTTCACCACTGACCACAAGGTTCTGTCCTAGGCCTAGTTGTCTTCAATATCTTCATAAATAACTTAGATGAGGGAATAGAAGGGGAACTTACCAAAGTTGCAAATGATACTAAACTGGTAGGAATAGCCAACACCCTAGATGATAGGCTCAAGAGCCAGATGGATCTTGACAGACTTGAACACTGGGCCCTATCTAACAAAATGAAATTCAATGTAGAGAAAAGTAAAGTCTTACACTTAGGCAAGAAAAACCAAAAGTACACATATAGACTGGGTGAAACCAGGCTTAATAGCAGTAACTGTGAGAGGGATCTTGGAGTCTTAGAGAACAACCAATTAAATATGAGCCAACAGTATACGGCAGCAGCCAAAAACATCCAATGCAATCCCAAATTACATTAACAGAGGGATACAATCAAGATATCTGTAAATATTTTCACAGCCATCTTTTTGACTTGCACAGTAGAGAGGTCCTCAATGGAAGGCAGGTTGGTAGTAATTGTTTTTTCTGCAGTTCTAGTTATCCTCTGAAGTCTATGTCTGTCTTGTTGGGTTGCAGAAACAAACCAGACAGTTATAGAGGTGCAGATGACAGACTCAATAATTCCTCTGTAGAACTGTATCAGCAGCTCCTTGGGCAGTTTGAGCTTTCTGAGTTGGCGCAGAAAGAATATTCTTTGTTGTGGTTTTTTGATGACGTTTTAGATGTTAGGTGTCCATTTTAGGTCTTGAGATATGGAAGAACCTAGAAATTTGAAGGTCTCTACAGTTGATACTGCGTTGTCTAGTATTGTAAGAGGTGGTAGTATGGGAGGGTTTCTCCTAAAGTCTACCACGATTTCTAAGGTTTTGAGTGTGTTCAGTTCCAATGTCAGCACTTCAAGCTGCATTTACTCTAGTGCTGACATAAGAAGGAGAAGCGGAGGCATCTGGAAAGGGACGGTTGACTTTTCACCTACTTATTTTCCCTGGAGATAATATCCCCTAGGAGATGGGATGGGAGGGGGGAAATTCATTTGAGCTGGAGCAGTAGATTAGGGGTAGAGTGACTTGGAAGATGGCCAATGAGTGCAGGGGAGTGGGGAACGGAAAGGGAGGGTTTTGGGTCTGGAAGTCAGTGTTGGCTGCGACGGAGTCAGAGTTAGAATGTCGTGCTTAATAAATGGGAGTTTTTCTTCAAAGACTTTGTTTGAAATGCAATTTATTTCAGACGACCTCGAAACCTGACATACAGATTGTTTCGGTCACACCACGAGGCTACTTGTTCAACATCCCATCTGTATGCGGATTCATCATTGTCTCGAATGAGACCTATCACTGTTGTGTCATCTGCGAACTTCAGTAGTTTAACAGATGGATCATTTAAAATGCTGTCATTGGTATAGAGAGAAAAGAGAAGTGGAGAGAGCACACAGTCTTGTGGGGCCCTTGTGCTAATTGGAATTATGATTTCCAGGAGGGAGAGTGTATACAATTTACCGTATCAAAGTTTTTCTTGACATTTTAAAGACTATAAAAGAAATGTTACTTTGTTTTCGCAGATACGGAAAAATGCATCAAGTGCCCGGATGATCAATATCCAAACAGGAACCGAGTCCAATGTATCCCCAAAAGAATAATCTTCCTGTCCTATGAAGAACATTTGGGTATCATCCTAATCTCCTTTGCCCTACTCTTGTTCCTAACCACAGGCCTTGTTTTACTCATATTCCTTCAATACCTAGAAACTCCCATTGTCAAAGCCAACAACCGGGACCTCTCCTTCATCCTCCTGATATCCCTCCTGCTTTGTTTTTTATCCTCCTTTCTCTTCGTTGGCCAGCCAAGGAAAGCCACCTGTCTTCTCCGACAAACAGTGTTCAGCATTGTCTTCTCAGTAGCTGTGTCTTCTGTGTTGGCCAAAACAATCACAGTGGTGTTGGCATTCCTGGCCTCAAAACCAGGAAACAGGATGAGAAGGTGGTTGGGGAAGACTTTGACCAACTCCATCATCCTTTCTTGTTCCGGTGTCCAAATATTCATCTGTGTCATGTGGCTGGGAGTATCTCCCCCATTCCCTGATTCTGACATTCATTCCCAGCCTGGAGAGATCATCCTTCAATGCAATGAAGGCTCTGCTACCATGTTTTACATTGTCTTAAGCTACATGGGTTTCCTAGCTGTCATTTGCTTCATAGTGGCTTTCCTGGCCAGGAACCTGCCTGGGGCTTTCAACGAAGCCAAACTGATAACTTTCAGCATGCTGGTCTTCTGCAGCGTCTGGGTCTCTTTCCTGCCCACCTACCTGAGCACCAAAGGAAAGTCCATGGTGGCTGTGCAGGTCTTCTCCATGTTGTCCTCCAGTGCTGGACTGCTGGGCTGCATCTTCTTCCCCAAGTGCTACATTATCATCCTTAGACCAGAGCTAAACACTAAGGAACATCTAGTGATAAAAGTAGGGGACTGATAATTAAATTGTTTCCTAGGATCATAATATTTAATTATTGATTGCAATTTTTATTGGTTTTTATGCTTCGTTTCCCTCTATTTGACAATTTGGTTATTTTTAAAAAAAGTTAGATTAATGAAATTATAATCCAAGATAATCACTAAACAATAAAATACATTCATAGTTAATATTCATGTTTTTAAACTGTTGGTAGCTGTCAGGTCTCAGAAATTTCTACAGGGACGCTGGCATTTTAGTGGGAGGAAAGGGGAGGAATGAACTCATCTGTATATGAAGTTTCTGTTTCCTGCATTATTGTGCTAATCTTTATATGAAATTTCTGTTTCTGTTTCCCTGCAATGATGTAATGTGGGAGGGGTTTGGTTAGCATTGCTTTAAATAGCTGGTTTTAAATGAGAAGCTTCAGTTCTTGCCTAGATCTCTTGCTATCACAAACCTTTCAGTAAAAGCTCCTTTTGGAACAACTGCAGTTCCAAGAGTCCTGCTTTCTTAGGGAGATTGGAGAGGCAAGAATTTACAGTAGCCCTCCTTTTTTTCAGCACACAGGTTAGCCAATATTTGCCTTATGCAACCCTTGAACAGAGGACACATGTGAACCATTGGTGGGTTGCTACCGGTTCGCCCCGGATTGGTGATAAGAAGAGACATGCATTCTTATTATGACAATGAAGCAGTCATACACAGTTGCTCCCCTAGAGATTTCTATTGAGCCGCAGTGGCGCAGTTGTTAAAGTGCAGTACTTCAGGCTACTTGTGCTGATCACTGGCTGCCAGCAATTTGGCAGATCGAATCTCACCAGGCTCAAGTTTGACTCGGCCTTCCATCCTTCCGAGGTGGGTAAAGATTGTTTGAGGCTATATGCTGACTCTGTAAACCACTTAGAGAGGGCTGTAAAGCACTGTGAAGCGGGATATAAGTGCTATTGCTATTGCTATTGCTATTGTTATTGCTAGTGGTTTCCCCCCAGTAGAGTGCTTGGCTGATCTACTGGTGCCTGATGCAAGTAGACTCAACATAGAAAAGGGTTTGCCCTGGAGAGTTAAGGCTGGGTGGTTTATGTGTTGGGGACAACTGAGAAATACTATGAAACACCTCCAAAAACTGCTCATCTGTCCCTAGAAAGAATGTTTTGAACACAAAATCTCAGTTCGTTCCTTTGTAGCACAAAAAGATTCCCCAAGTGGAATGATTCTGTGCTATCAATAGATTGGCTGCCTATCAATAAGAGTTATTGACAAACAGCCAGTCCAGTGGCTTCTTCATTTTATATCTTCATGATTGACCTACACATTGGCCAATATAGATGAAACTTTTAGTAAAACCGTTGCTTTGCTGGAAGACAGGAAGTAAAGAGAAAAAGAGTAAGAATACAGTAAAACAAAGCAAATGCAATAGTTGAATGAGCCTAAATATCAAATTTGTTCTATTTTTTTTTTTTAATTTGATTTATATGCCACCCTTCTCCGGAGACTCAGGGAGGCTTACGATGCGTTAAGCAATAGCCTTCATACTTTTGTATATTTTACAAAGTCAGCTTATTGCCCGCATAAACTGGGTCCTCAATTTAGGACCTTAGAAAGGATGTAAGGCTGAGTCAAGCTTGAGCCTGGTGAGATTCGAACTTACTAATTGCAGACAGCTGGAGTTAAATTACAATGCATTAGTCTGCTGAGCTATCCAGGCTCCCTATTAAGAAGACTATTGCCTTAAGGTCAATTAAAATGTATCTTCAGAGTTCTTCAGTATTTCATAGTCAAAGCTTCACTTTGCTCTTTCTTCCGTTCACTTCCTGGGAACCTGGAACAATGTCTTTGTTGGGCTTTCCTTCTGGGGTTTCTGGAACTAAAGGGCACCTTAGGTGACTTCATCAAACTCTCAAGGTCAGCTCATCTGTCTGGAACCCACACTGCATATCGGACATTAATACAATCGAACGTGTCCAGAGATATTTCACGAAAAGAGTCCTCCACTCCTCTGCTCGCAACAGAATAGCTTATGCTACGAGACTTAAAATGTTAGACTTAGAAAACTTAGAACTTTGCCGTCTTCTATCTGACCTAAGCACAGTACATAAAATCATCTGCTAGAATGTCCTACAATAGATACAAACTCATGGTAAACTGATCCAAAGTTGATTGCAGGAAATATGACTTCAGTAGCAGAGTTGTCAATGCCTGGAATGCACTACCTGACTCTGTGGTTACTTCCACAAACCCCCGAAATATTAACCTTAGACTGTCTACTATAGATCTTACCATCCCTGTCCTAATGTTTCCTTTTATTCATATCCATTTCATGTATCCATAATTATGTTATACTTGTATTTGTTATCAAATACATGCTTGGTGAAAAATATATAAATAAATAAATAAATAAATAAATAAATAAATAAATAAATAAATAAATAAATAAATAAATAAAGTGTGCTATGATGTCTGCAACTGAGATGTCCTGCCTTGGGTGGAGCACCCACAGTGTGGTGGATGGTGTAATCTGATTTCTTGCCACAATCACCCAGAAGTTGATTTAAGGGGACCTGATGACAGTTCCTCTGGTTGTGGAGATACACTTGGTATGGTGCAACTCCTGTGACATTCCCATTTCCGAGGCTCTGTTTCTGAACCCCAGGACACCTCCAAGTGCTTCAAAGGACCAATTTGGAGTCCCTGTGTTCTGATTTATCTTGGTTGATCGTTGATGGATTCTATTTCTTATCAGGAGGGGCAGTGGTGGGATTCAATTTTTTTTACTGTGGGTGTGGCTTGGTGGGCGTGGCAGGGAAGGATACTGTAAAATCTCCATTCCCACCCCACCCCAGGGGAAGGATACTGTAAAATCTCCATTCGCTCCCAATCAGCTGGGACTCAGGAGGCAGAGAATAGATGAGGGCGTGGCCAGTTGGAGGTGGTATTTACCAGTTCTCCAAACTACTCAAAATTTTCACTACCAGTTCTCCAGAACTGGTCAGAACTTGCTGAAATGCATCACTCTGAAGGGGGGAATGTTAATATGTACAATTTGGCCTAGAAGGAAGAACTGAGGGGTTGAGTGAGAGGGTTGATGGGATGGGCCGGTGCATCCTTCTAATGAGGAGCATAGGATGACCAGTTCCATTATTTGAAAATTGTCTCACTCTATAGTCCTCAGTTTCCACTCGCAGTGCCTAGCTATCAGATCTTTGGTGGTTCTCAGTTCTAGCTGTTGTGTTTCAATGCCAGGTTGATATGTAAAATGGCTTCACTTGTTCATGATGTTACTGCCATGTCTCACTGAAATCTAGTTGTCCTGAGAGGAGGAGGAAACCTCTCCTCAGTTGGAAATGTGGACATTTAATTTGTGGTTTTTCCCCTCAGGTGAGAGCACAGGGAGGTGTAGGAGGGGTTGTTGTCCTCCATAGTTTGTCATGACTGCACCTAGACATGTATTTTGTCTCATGGGGGCTGCAAGCACATTTTCTCGATGAAGTATGTTGTGTGCTTGTTTCTTTATAAATGATTCTTCAGGTGCTGAATTAATATGCATGATTCACTTACCCATCGGCCAACAGGTTCAGTCTCTGAAAATGAACCATGGTTAAAAGTTGCAAGTGTGAATCCAGCCATTGTTGAAATGACCACGTTAATCTCTCCTTATCAGGAGAGATTCCTGGCTAATTCAACTAGTTCTTGGATTCAGAGATTGTTGGACATTCCTCTGGAGAGAAATGGAAGAGAAACAATCCCCGTATGGTTTTAAATGATAGGGCAGAGCCAAAATTAACATTTAAAAAGAGACATTTAAAAGTTCCTTTCTGGAAATTGGCCCCTGAGGGAATACATGACTCCTGTGGTTGAAGAAAAACAAATGTGACACTTTGTTGACAGAGTGGTTAAAGAGAAAACCCCCGGGGAACTACTTCATCCCTCAACATGTCACAGAACTGAAATAGCGTCCTACAGAGTTAAAGCCAAAGTTTTCTTTATTTTGAAAAAATAATGCTCACAAGGGCACCACGACAGAAGGGCTGATGCAATAAGCATGGCCAGTTTCAAAGAACAAAATCAAGCTCAGTCAAAAACTATTCATCAGGACTTTGCATAGTTTCAAAAAAAAAAAAAAATCACACCCATGCACAGAAAGCGTGTGAGGGAAATTAGAGAAATAAAGGATGCCTTTCATCCCACATGAGGAGGAAAGGGAATGGAAAGGGACCCATATTCTGCTGCCACTCCTTTCCACACACAGGGCACTCAGGGGGGAAAGCAAAGCCCCAGAGCCATCACAGAAAAGGCCCAGGATGGCCAGGAAGGAGGGAGGGGATCTGGGGGAACCCTTCACGCACACACCATTCTGCGAAGAGATTAACCTGTTCTTTGGGCTTCAGTGTTGCATTTTAGGGCAACTCAGCCACCAAGGATTGTTAAGGTCCAGTTTGTCTCTGTGTGTTTCCAAGAAAGGCTCCTGTCAGGGAGAAGCCGTGTAAGGCCTTTCTTCAAATGTTGACCTGACATTGCTGCTGCTGCTGCTGCTGCTGCTTCTTCTTCTTCTTCTTCTTCTTCTTCTTCTTCTTCTTCTTCTTCTTCTTCTTCTTCTTCTTCTTCTTCTTCTTCTTCTTCTTCTTCTTCTTCTTCTTCTTCTTATTATTATTATTATTATTATTATTATTATTATTATTATTATTAATGAAAATTTTAAATTTTTAATTGTATCTTAAAATTATGGGTATTTTAAATTATGGGTATTAATTCAGCCAAATTTATTTAATTCACTTTATTCGATTTTAAATTTTGTATATTTATGTGTTTTATTTCATGGCTGTACACCGCCCTGAGTCCTTCGGGAGTAGGGCGGTATAGAAATTCAATAAATAATAAATAATAATAATAATAATTATTATTATTAATTTTATTTCTATACCGCCCTTCTCCCGAAGGACTCAGGGTGGTGTACAGCCTGATTAAAAGCACAAAGACAGACAAAATTTAAAAATAATTAAAATTATTAAATGATAGGCTCAATTTAAAACCCCAAATTTAAAATCCCATTTTTAAAAACCCAATTAAAATCTTTACCTTGATAGCCCAGCCTGGCGGAACAACAAGGTTTTGAGGGCACAGCAAAATACACGGAGATCAGAGATTTTACGAATTTCTGGGGGCAGCTCATTCCCAAGGGCAGGGGCTCCCACAGAGAAGGCCCTCCCCCTGGGTGTCACCAGCCAACATAATTTGGCCGATGGCACCCTAAGGAGACCCTCTCTGTGGGAGCGGACTGACCGGTGGGAGGCTACTGGTGGCAGAAGACGGTCTCGAAGGTATCCAGGTCCAATGCCATGGAGCGCTTTAAAGGTGGTGACCAACATCTTGAATCGCACCTGGAAGACCACTGGGAACCAGTGCAGCTCGCACAGGAGGGGTGTCACGTGGGCACAATGAGTTGCGCCCATAACCACCTGCGCGGCCACATTCTGGACCAGTTAGAGCCTCCGGGTGCTTTTCAAGGGGAGCCCCATGTAGAGAGCATTGCAGTAGTCCAGTCGGGAGGTGACAAGGGCGTGAGTAACTGTGCGCAAGGCGTTGCGATCCAGAAAGGGCTACAATTGGCAGATCAGGCGAACCTGCTTAGGAGGAAAAGGCAAGGGGGTGTCTTTCCTAGAGGGACCCTCTGTGGCTCTGAGGAAGGGGCATCCTGGGGGTCCTTCATGGCACCTGAAGACCCTCTAGCAAGACTCTCCTGGGCAGCTACTGCTTCCACTTGAGCCTCCACTAGAAGAGAATCTCTTCCCGGCAGCCATTTCTAGGTGGATAAAGAGCTCATAAAAAATAGGGAGCTGTAGTAGAAAACAATTTTAGTATTAAGATTAATATTGCTTTTAACTGAAAGCATTATAATGTACAATGTACAATTCCTTTTTGAGAAGATGTGTAAATTTTGCTTTTGTGAAATGAAAATGTCTCTCCAGGCAATGGGGAGAGAAAACCCAAATCATCTGTTAAAGTTTCCAGTCCTTTTGGAGTATTGAGTCTGTATTAATCTAGTTAATGGTGGTTCAAATAAAGGGGAAAAATGGAATTTGCAACAAAAAGAACACGTTTATTGCATACATCATATCGGCACAGCCAGTGAAAACCAACTCTAACAGTTCCCGCTTTTTTCACCTAATTAAAAAAGTAAAAATCCCCCCTCCCAAATCTAATGAAGATGGATTTCAGGCTCTTCTCCTTAAGTGCCACCAAGCGCGAGTGGCACCAAATTCCATAGCTCTGGGTGACCTTCCCTAGCAATCCCTGGAGGCAAGATGCCATATTGAAGAACAGCAGAAGACACTTTTCTGGCTGTTGAACTATGTTCCCCCAGCACCATTTTCTGGACAGATCCTAAAACGAAGGTCTGTAACCACTACAGAACAGTTGCCCCAGGAGGTTTATCTGTGACTTTCACTAATATGCTTCTCTCCAGCTACCCCTCCTTACATGAAAGAAGTTCAGGGTCCCAAGAGGAGAAGTTTCAACTCACTGTTATTATTACCATACCGGCCTTGAGACCTCTTCTCCTAGTTCTCCAGTGACTGCCTTTGATGTAAACACCAGACTGCAGTAATGTGAAGAGATCTTGCATTAGAAAAGGATAAATATGGCAGGTTATGCTCTTTGTGGCTCATGTTATGGGACAGGCAGGAGCGTCCTCTTGAATGTACTTTCTCTCTCTTACAAGTTTGTCTCTGTTTGAATCAGGAAAGCCATAGGCTATTCCACCCTGTGAGAGCACTTTGAATTCTTCCTAATTCTTCTTTAGAAACAGGAGGATTGATTCAGCCCTATGAATTATGGACCTCTTGCTTCTGTTTCTGATGCTGCTGATGACCCAGCCAGTCTCTGGGAAGCTTAGAATGAAATGCCCGTTGAATTTGGACAACCAGGATGGAGAAAAGCCATGGAGCTATTATAGGCCAGGAGATGTTCTTATCAATATAGTCACCTCTGCATCAACAATAGCACATGCAACATTACCTTTCAACATGGCTCCTTCTAGTCAGATTCAGTTGTAAGTCATTCACTGTGGAGTGATGGAGTTTCATTACCTCTATTTTCAGTTCTAACGCTCTTTTTTTTTTCCTTCTTATTTTACTTACTCTAATATTGCCGGACCTAACTAATTTCTTGAATTCTTTTGATTTCCACAGCTTCTATATTTTGTCTTATTTTCTGAGAGTAGAAACATGAGGCAAATGAAACCTGAGAGAAGTCCACATTAATTTCCTCTCTGTGTTCAATCCTAAATTCATGACTGGAATACTGACTTTTGTTGAGAGTAATAATTGAAATGGTTCTAATTTATTTTGCCCAACCATTTCCATGTTTTATAACCAACTGTTATTCAATGTCTGATTTTCAAAGGAATAGAAGATGACTTGTTTTTAGAACAGCTTCTCTGGGTCACTTATCAAAAATTATCTTCCTTTTATGGCAGTTGTACTTTAATTTCTGAATTATTCTGCAACCTATCTAGTAGGCTATTAATATTAGTACTGCTAAAAATAATGGTATATTTCTGGTATTATAAACCTTTTTAGGACTATCACCATCCTTAACACTCACAATATTAAAGAGTGATGGGTGATTATTATTTCCTTTGATTTTAGATCAATATTGGCTTAAGTCACAGCTTGTAGAGAAAAAAGAGGATTAAATAGAGAAAAAGTATTTTTTTTTTTGCGGTTGATGATGCTAACATTAATATGAACATGGTTTATACTAGTTTATTTTATGGAAATGAAATTATACTACGGATGATTTTCAATATTGAAATGGTGAAGAAGAATCCCCAGCTCCTGCAAAATCTCACACTTGGCTACAACATCTATGACAACTATGATAACACACTTGGCACTTCAGACACCTTGCTGGATATGCTCTCTACTGGAGAAGCCAATGTTCCCAACTACAGCTGTGGAAGGAAGGACAATCTTTTGGCTCTTATTGATGGAGCTAGCAGAGACATCTCCATCCAGATGTCAACATTAGTAGGCCCCTACAAAGTCCCACAGGTTTGTGTTTGTCTTTCCCTTTCTCTAAAGTGAGTTGGGTATTGATGTGTGAGTGATTGATTTAGCCATTTCTTCTCTATGGAATTCAAGAGCTGCTTTTCACCATGGCACTTGTAAATGTTATGACCAGGGATTGGGATATACAGTGGGGAGGGAGCAAGGATCAAAAGAGATGTTTCTTTTCATAACATCATCCCCATTGCTTAGAGAGCTTCTGCTGCACACTTGTGAAGGTGAGGAGAGGGTCTGTGTTCAATCAAGGAGTCTTCTATTCAATAGGAATGTACAGGACTGATGGAAAATCATATTTTTTTGCATGATCTTAGCCAAAATAATGATATCTTCAATCATGAAAAATCTCAGTTTTTTTAAAAGAGTCCTATGGGATTACCTTTCCTACTGAAGATAAAACATATATGTATTATGAACCTTTAGAGGCCACTAACATTAACTAGTCAAGGCTATGATTTTCCCAGTTGCAATGTATGGCTGTGAAAGTTGGACCATAAGAAAAGCTGAGCGCCAAAGAATTAAGGCCTTTGAATTATCATACTGGAGAAGAGTCCTGTGAGTCCCTTGGACTGCAAGGCGATCAGACGGGTCAGTCCTAGAGGAGATCAACCCTGACTGCTCTTTAGAAGTTCAGATCCTGAAGATGAAACTCAAATACTTTGGCCACATAATGAGAAGGAAGGACTCACTGGAGAAGAGCCTAATGCTGGGAAAGATTGTCATCAGGGCACTTGGAACCATGTCCAAGAATTTCACAAAACACTTCAAGAAATTGCAGCTTCCTGCGATAACACCAGCGGAAGTGCAAAAAAACTGCTATACTCAGAACATCATATATTTTAAGAATGTACTTGGTTGATAGATAGGACACTGGCAGCAACCCGTATCAACCATTAGCACTAGTCGATGGTATTTGTGACACATTTTTAAATGTCCAGTTGACTGAGTCTCATTTTTAATGAATAAAAGAGAACAATAATAACAACAACAATAACAACTTTATTGTCCTTGTACGTGTATACATGGTATACCCATACAACGAAATTTACTTAACACCCAAAGACCAGATCCAACACACATAACAATCCCTAAACACACTCCCGCCCATCACAATTCCCACCCCTAAACCACCCAAATATCCACACAACAGGCCAGTATACGATCTGTTGTGTGAGCAGATGTTGGAGTAGAAGACCTCAAATATCACTTCTATCCCATTTTTTTCATGTTCTATGTTCACTTGTTTGAGAGTCTGTTTTAGGACTGAGTTCCCCAACATTTCCAGCTTTGCAGACCAGTGGGGGTGGGGGTGATAGAGGGGAGCAGCTGGCTTAATAGAGCACACAAGTGAGGATACATGTGTGCCGATGCACATTTGCTGGCTATTTCTGCAGCTTGGTTGCAAACACCTCATGGACCACTAGTGGGCCATAGTGCATAGGTTGGGGACCCATGTTTTAGGATCAACGGAGCCTGAGAGGTAGGACTGATCCTTAGCAGAAGGTAAGACAAAGGTGCTGCCAATCTGAGATTTGGGTTTCATATACTTTTAAGAAGACTTGGCTCCTAAGTATTATCTGATTATTCATAAGTCAAAATCAAAAGTTATGGTCTTTGGAAAATGACATCATTACCATATATGGCTATGGGGTTAACTGGGGTATTTTTTCTCTGTGACTGGATCTTGGCTCCCTCAACATTAAATGTTAAAGGCACAAGTGAATGTATTGTTAAAAGGATTTTTAAAAAATCATAGCTATGCAGCTTTCTTAGCCTGAAATTTTAAAGTATAAAAGGCCAATGTCACCACCATGCACTTATATTGAGCTGAACTTAGAACAAATCCAATCACATCATCTGAGAAGTATCTTAGGGATGGATAAAAGGGCTTCAACAGCTATCCTGAAAGTTAAATTGGGAATTTATACAATTTCTAAAATTAGGGCATGTATTTCTTTTTTCTATGAAATTAATAATATGGAGACTGTCCACCTCAAACCTCTGTTAGAACAAACAAATTTCTATTATAAAGGCCTTGAAATGTACAACTGAGAAATTATATTAGGAACTGTAGTCCTAATATAATTGGAGAAAAATAAATGCTGCACAAAGGATCCAAAATTTTCAAAACGAAGAAAGATATAGCCGTCCTCACTAAGATTGGCACATTTCAGTCCATTAAATGATACAAATGTACCTTCCAGATTGCCACGTATTCAGTTAAATCCCTTACAATGAGTATACTTCTTTTGTGGAGCTCCAGAGATAGAAGATGTAATGCATCTATTATTTTGAATGTCAATTCTATAAGAAAGTGGGAAATCAATATCTTGGATTGCACTTTAGAGAAACAATTTATTGGGATCCTAATATTTTAAACAATGCATTTCCTGTGTGCTCAGAATTCAAAAATTATACATAATAAAGCCCTTTTTGGAAGGAAATTATGGTCTGATTGTGATAAATTCTAGGATCGTATAGATAAGGAGTCCTGTTTGTTAGTTTTGTTTGTGAGTAGTATTGAATGTATTTTTAGAGTTAAGAATGTTTTGTACAGTTTTTATCTTTTATATTGAATAAAGTTTGGAAATTTAAAAAAAATGCATTTCCTGTGTGCTCAGAATTCAAAAATTATATATAATAAAGCCCTTTTTGGAAGGAAATTATGGTCTGATTGTGGTAAATTCTAGGATCATAAAGAAATACTATTTTCATTCTTTATATTCATTCTATTGCACTATTTTTTTTAAAAAAAATCCACATTTATATGCTATTTTGTTAATGGTCTCTGCTTTCTATTTTGTATCTTGATATGGCCTAATGACTAATCAACAAGAAACTGTTCTAATATGTACATGAGAAAAGAGTTGGATTCATTAAAATCCAACCCATAAAAATTGGGACTTGGTGGGGCCACAAATATAACACAGAATTCTTCATTATTATTTTTTTCAGACCAGTGTTAGAATTGTTTCAGAGGCTCTGAGTGATCAAAGTCAATACCCTTTTTTTCATCCGATGCTCCCCAGAGAAGGAATCCAGTACCCAGCAATTGTCCAAGTGCTCCTCCATTTCAGATGGACCTTGATCGGTCTCTTTGCTCCAGACACAGAGAAGGGAGAGAATTTCATGAGAACTTTTACTCCTGTGCTTGTCAAGAATAGAATTTGTGTTGTTATATCACAACAATTGTCAATGACTGGACGCACAGTACCCCTCAGGGATGCCCTCTCTAAGTGGAAACAAGTCAATGTCTTTGTTCACTTCATAGAGCTTGATTCCATTTGGGACAGAATTCTTCCTTTCCATTCAATACTTGAATGTTTGCCAGGACCCATTGAAGGGAAAGTCTGGATCATGACAATGGTTGGATTTTATATATTTCAAAAGTACAGGACTCTCAAGTATGTCCATAGTGTTTGGAGCTTTCCTCTTCAGTGGAAAGCAAGTTGGAACAGAGATGATGTCTATAAAACAGAGTTCTCTGTGGAATCTGAATTTCAAGATGAATATTTTCATTGTTCTGCTTCAAAACACATCTTTTCTGTCAAAGGTCGGAGAAGATGCACCCAGAAAGCACCACTCGATTCTCAAGAGAAAAAGAACAGGATTCGGATCATTAATTCAAGCTACAATTACAGTGTCATTAAGATTCTGGTCCATGCCTTAAATGATGTATCCAAATCCAAGAGGAGAAGAAAGAAAGGAGAAGAAAGGTTGGGGGTGTCAAGGCTGCAACCATGGAAGGTATGGGGTCCCAACAAGGGTACATCAAACTAAATTCCTTTTCAGGGTCATTGATGTTCTCTCAGCTTGGTGGTTTAAGATCTTAAGCTTCTGTCCAACATCTTGTATTTGTTGGAAGAGCCCTGAATCTTCCCTTCTACAATCATGATGTTTGTGTATATTCGAACAAATGTTTTGAGATTCCTTCTGATTTTAAGCTCCTGTAAACCAATATAATTCTTCTCCTTGTAGTCTTTCCTCAAGGCTAAAAGCACTTCCTTTGATTGTTTCCTTGGCTTCTTTGTCGTTGCCTAAAACTGATGAATTTTTTTTTGCAACGTCTTCTCCAAGTGTGGTTCCTTCGAGAGGATCTGGTATGATTCCACTGGATCATTAATGACATTATCATCAAATTAGTAATATGGTTATCATATCATTAAATTATTACTACTACTTTACTATAATCAGTAACCATTCCACATATAGAATAATGTGAGAGAAACTACAAATGAAAGCTTAAAGAAAGATATAGATTTTGGTTGCCATTCATTTGTGTTATACAAGATACAATCATGTATCAAGTCCCAAATGCTAAAAATTAGTTTCCAACTGGATTTTACTTATGCACCTCTGTCTATCACAAAATCATATTTTTATTTTATGGAAACTGGGTATTTTTTAAAAGCAGATCAAAGATACTTTGTCCAAGTGTTGTTATAATTTTTGCATCATAAAACATGATTTATCTACTTCCTTTAGTAATGAAAATAAAAAAGAATCAATGACCAAGGTCTAATTGTATTTGATAACTTCCCATTTTTTTCAGTAAGATTAAAATTTATTTCATTTCATTTCATTTCATTTTATTAAATTTGTATACCGCCCTACTCCCGAAGGACTCAGGGCGGTGAACAGCCATAAAATAAAACATATAAATACATATTTTAAAATAGAGATAAAACAAATTAAATAAATTTGGCTGAACCATATTTAAAACCCCAATAATTTAAAACCAAATTTAAAATTCCCATTTAAAAGAGGAAAAGTTTAGGTCAGGCCGGCTTGCTGGAATAGGAACGTCTTAAGCATGCGACGGAAGGTACGCAGATCCGGAATCCTCTGTATCTCGGGGGGGGGAGCTCGTTCCAGATAGTAGGTGCCCCCACAGAGAAGGCTCTCCCCCTGGGGGCCGCCAGTCAACATTGTTTGGCCGACGGCACCCGGAGGAGCCCCTCTCTATGGGAGCGGACTGGTCGGTGGGAGGCTATTGGTGGTAGCAGGCGGTCCCGTAAATAACCAGGTCCTAAGCCATGGAGCGCTCTAAAGGTGATGACCAAAACCTTGAAGCGCACTCGGAAGACCACCGGGAGCCAGTGCAGCTCGCGCAGGAGAGGCGTTACATGGGAGCGCCACATCGCTCCCATCACCACCCGCGCGGCCGCACTCTGCGCCAGTTGGAGCCTCCGAGTGCTCCTCAAGGGGAGCCCCATGTAGAGAGCGTTACAATAGTCCAGACGGGAGGTGACGAGGGCATGAGTGACCGTGTGTAACGTATTTGAGTACAATTTTAAGGACATAATGATTATTCCATCCAGTGCTCAATTATTAGATCCATATTCATCACATCATGAAGGATTTTCTTGATTCTTTGCTAAAATCAAATTATACCACCAGCATTCACACAGTTTAATAAGGAAATGTGGTGATATGTGTGAATTGATTTGTTGAACCAGAGAAAGAGATGCTGTGGTGGGAAAGATTAGATAAGATAGTGGTGTTGGGTGTACCACAGCTGCATAACAGGAAGAGAAAGAAACTCAGAAATGGTCCTCCCTAATTTTTTCAACCGTCAAAAAGTTCCTGAAAGATTTGGTCCTTCACATTGTTAATATCACATTTTCCTGAAAATAAGACCTACCACAAAAATAAGCCCTTGCCTGATTTTTAAGTATGTGACTAATATAAGCCCTACCCCCCAAAATAAGCCCAAGTGAAGGGGGTGGGCATGGCCAGCACAGGAGGTGGCGAGCACACAGTGGCCAACGGTGTCCAGCAGTAGCCATAGCTCACACAGCACAGGTGAGTTGATTACCTGTCCAAGCAACAGGTGCTTAGTACTTATAAGAAGGCCCTAGTGCTTATTTTGGAGCCTCCCAAAATATAAGACCGGGTCTTATTGTCAGTGGAACATGATATAGTATTATAATAAAGTAGAATTAGTTCATCTGGTCAATTTTCCTGTCTGCTCTACCTGGATGAAGATTAGCCTTGCAACTTTCTTCTTAACAAATCCTTGCTTTCTGGTAACCACCCTGATGTTTTCAAGGAGTTTATGAATACTGAAGCTCCAAGACAAAAGATGGCTTCCAGGCCTGACACCGAGTCTTTGTTCTAGAGTTTTGAAGATATTGCTAACACTTCTTCTCCCAATTCACAATATGTGCAAGTTAAAAAAACCTGTAGAAAAAAGATTCAAGTATAAGAAGACCATGTGAAATAAGAAACCAAGATTTCTGCTTTTAAAATTACTCAATGTTTCCATTCTAGATCCATCCATTTCTAAAGAAGAATGAATTGTACAATCTTTCCCTGATGAAAGTGTACTTGGATCAAAATGGAGACATATCAGCAGATCTGGAGATCCTTAGTAGGGTGGTTCTCCCTAAGGAGGATCCCATCGACAAGCATTTGGGGAGTTTTGAAAGGCAGAGACTTATAATCAAGCAAGATGCTTTGTCACAGCTAAAATGGCTCAACAAGGTGGGGAAAATATTGATGTCTTTTCTCTCCCCCCCCCGCCCCAAACAATTAGGACCCATTTCAAGTGAGCTATACCTAGTCAAAAAGATGGGTAACCTTGTCTGAGAATTGAATGTGTGGAGTAAAACTTCCATAATTTTCTTAGACAGATAAGGAGGCTTCAGTTCTATTGCCCAAGGTATCCTTCAGATGCTATCATGTTGACCATGTTGTAAGCTGATTCAGGTATATCCAAATTGAGATTTGGTTTGATTATTATTTAGGACACAAATTGTTGCCATTTAATCGCTCTTCTGCAATTAATTTAGGATCTCCTAAAATTGCAGGTCCATAGTCTGCAATGTTTTTAGTCATCTGAGACTATAGTTATACATGCATCTCTTTAACCCAGCTGGGATAGTGGAATTTAGGAAGGAGGTCCAAGGCTTTCAGTTCACATGAAATAATAATAATTGGTCTGATGTGAGCTTATTTCTTTATTAATTAAATTTATTTGCTGCCCATCTCACCATGATAATGGCTTGAAAACTGAAACACTAAAGCATGATTTTGATGCAAAGAAAAGCAATTTCTGATATCAGAAGTAATAAGGGACAAATTTGAGGGAAATATTACTTAGATTTGGGGATTGGCTTGTAAGCGTGCACTTCATCTGAAAATCCCTTGAATCCAATTGTTTATCTTGATTGTTTGCTATCTTAAAACACTTGGGGAGGCAGCAAATCAAGCCAATAATAAATATGAGTATCTGTTTCCCTGTGAGTTTGTGTCATCTCATTGTAGTCTTTCAACAGAAAGGACCTCATGTTGGGTACCTTGTGTTAGATATCCCTTTCCCACATAGGGCTCATATACTCATGTGCCATGTGCTGCAACAAAAGATGCCTGATTCACGCTTTTTGAGGGACATGTTTTCATGACCTCATTTCCATCTCTCCTAACTATACATTTCCTTTAAGATTGACAGCCATTATTTCTCTGCATATTAACTGGGAGATGATAGATAGATAGATAGATAGATAGATAGATAGATAGATAGATAGATAGATAGATATAGATAGATGATTGATAGATGATAGATGATTGATAGATGATTGATAGATGATAGATGATAGATGATACGTGGGTGGGTGGATGGATGGATGGATGGATGGATGGATGGATGGATGGATGATAGATATATTCTTTCAAAGGGAAGCAGCTTTGCAATGTACTCCAGAAGGAACCTTTCCAAATCCTACTGGTCAGAAGTTTCTGTCTTCATCACAGTTTTATTCTAACAAATTTAATGGAATAAAATTTTAATAAATCTTTTACAGTAAAATTTATTATGAGTGAATATCTTATTTTAAAATCATGCCTATATGAAAAATAGAGGAATGCTATGTTAATTCCACTGTGAGGTGGAACCTCCAGGTGTCACTTGATGCTTAAATCTTTTCTCAGTTTCATCTTTCCAGACTTTATTAAGTAGAAATGTACTTTTTTGCAATCTGATATACGCCAAGAAGGGATGCGGTGGTTCAGTGGCTAAGATGCTGAGCTTGTTGATCGAAAGGTTAGCAGTTCAGTGGTTTGAATCCCTAGTGCCGCGTAACGGGGTGAGCTCCTTTTACTTGTCCCAGCTTCTGCCAACCTAGTAGTTTGATAGCATGTAAAAAAATGCAAGTAGAAAAATAGGGACCACCTTTGGTGAGAAGGTAACAGCATTCCATGTACCTTTGGTATTTAGTCATGCCAGCCACATGACCACGGAGATGTCTTTGGACAGTGCTGGCTCTTCGGCTTTGAAACGGAGATGAGCACCGTCCCCTAGAGTCGGGAACAACTAGCACATATGTGCGAGGGGAATCTTTACCTTTACCTTTATGCCCCAAGAAAAAAGGAGGAATTAAATGAGGCATCTGCCTGCAATTGTATCTCCTGTAACCATTTGGAAGTATTCAGAGATTTCATATTTGTGTATATGAAACCCAGAGACTACTTGGCTAATGTTCATATCTACCTCCATCTTACATACAGTAGATAATGAGTCTCAACATATTTTCCTTGCCATTTCTTCTTTTTCTTCTTAGTCTCTGCCTCAGTCCAAATGTGTGGAAAAATGCCAGCCTGGATTTGTCAAAAAGGCTCGAGAAGGAGAGCCAATTTGCTGCTATGACTGTGTTCCTTGTCCAGAGGGAACTATCTCCATTCAGAAAGGTGTGTGACACCATAGGAAAACTTACTGGGTTCACCCAGAACGCTTTGATCAATATGCATCTTAAAGACACATATACATTTGATGGTTTTTTTTTTTTTCATTGTGTCCAATTTCTTCCACAATGGGAAGAGAAAAATATCTTGAAGGATGAGGTAGGAAGAAGGATGTCGTGAGCAGGAAACTTCTCTTTTATTTGCCAGTTTGGATGTGTCCTCCCATATTTATCTTTCTTAGGAACATGTAAATTCTTTGTAACTTGAGGGACAATTTTAGATCAATGGATTTTGTTCACTCAAACCAACTTAACATTAAAAGCCCAAAACTACACCAATCAATTTGTTTAATCAGACAATATTTATGAAGATCGTGAATTTTTATAAGCTGAAATATCTAATTGAGAAGAACAATGGAGGGAGAGAAGTTCATTTCAAGGAACAAATGAAAGCCTGGAGACTTGCTACTTCTCCCAGGCATTTGGGATAATTTAAGGTCAATGCAAGATAAGAATCAGAGAAGTGAGGTTGTGATGCCAGATATTTGTTCTTTTAATTTTATTTTGTTGTTGTTGCTTTTATAATTGTATATATTGGGGAATATTATTTGCAGGAGTGAGAATTTACTGAGGCTTTCCTGTCTCTCAGTATCACATCTCATCCAAAGGTTTTGTTGAAATTTTAAATACTATAAAAGAAATGTTACTTTGTTTTCACAGATATGGAAAAATGCACCAAGTGCCCAGATGATCAATATCCAAACAGGAACCAAATCCAATGTATCCCCAAAAGAATAACCTTCCTGTCCTATGAAGAACATTTGGGTATCATCCTAATCTCCTCTGCCCTACTCTTGTTCCTAATCACAACTCTTGTTTTACTCATATTCCTTCAATACCTAGAAACTCCCATTGTCAAAGCCAACAATCGAGACCTCTCCTTCATCCTCCTGATATCCCTCCTGCTTTGTTTTTTATCCTCCTTTCTCTTCATTGGCCAGCCAAGGAAAGCCACCTGTCTTCTCCGACAAACAGTGTTCAGCATTGTCTTCTCAGTAGCTGTGTCTTCTGTGTTGGCCAAAACAATCACAGTGGTGTTGGCATTCCTGGCCTCAAAACCAGGAAACAGGATGAGAAGGTGGTTGGGGAAGACTTTGACCAACTCCATCATCCTTTCTTGTTCCGGTGTCCAAATTTTCATCTGTGTCATGTGGCTGGGAGTATCTCCCCCATTCCCTGATTCTGACATTCACTCCCAGCCTGGAGAGATCATCCTTCAATGTAATGAAGGCTCTGCTACCATGTTTTACATTGTCTTAAGTTACATGGGTTTCCTAGCTGTCATTTGCTTCATAGTGGCTTTCCTGGCCAGGAACCTGCCTGGGGCTTTCAACGAAGCCAAACTGATAACTTTCAGCATGTTGGTCTTCTGCAGCATCTGGGTCTCTTTCCTGCCCACCTACCTGAGCACCAAAGGAAAGTCCATGGTGGCTGTGCAGGTCTTCTCCATTTTGGCCTCCAGTGCTGGACTACTGGGATGCATCTTCTTCCCCAAGTGCTACATTATCATCCTTAGACCAGAGCTAAACACTAAGGAACATCTAGTGATAAAAGTAGGGGACTGATAATTAAATTGTTTCCTAGGATCATAATATTTAATTATTGATTGCAATTTTTATTGGTTTTTATGCTTTGCTTCCCTCTATTTGACAATTTGGTTATTTAAAACCAAAAAAAAAATATAGTTAGATTAATGAAATTAAAATACAAGATAAACACTAAATAATAAAATATATTCATAGTTAATATTCATGTTTTTTTTATTGAAAAGTTTTATAAGAAATACAAACAATTTTCTCCCCCACCCTTTCCCCTTCCCCACATAATAGAAATTGTACATTTTCTTATACAAAAGAAAGCATTAAAATAAGACATTTTAATTACATTCGGAGTTGCTCTTCTTCTCTTTCTTCCCTCATTCCACAGCAAACCTTCTTCTTCTCCTCCTTTCTTTCTCTTCCCTCCCTCCTCTTCTCTCCTACTTTCTCCTGCCTCCTCTCCCACCTCATCCTATTTCCTTTTCCTTTCCCCCACTTCTCTCTTCTTTTTCCCCTTCTCACCTTCACTCCTACACCTGTCCTCTTCCCTTCCCTTCCTCCTTTCCTTTCTTCCATTCCTCACCCTCCCTCTCCTCTTCCTACCCCCTCCTCCTCTCTCCTTTCTAACTTCTTTGCCGTGAAATATTTTCCTCCTTTAGCGTCTGAGCAACTCCTGTATTCTACTCATAGATACTTTCTTCTGCTAAAACTTTCTCTACTCACCACTTTCCCCCCCCATCCCTTGTCCCATCCTCCCCACCCCCCCTGACTTCCCAGAGCAAAAACAGGGTATAGCATCTAACAAACATATGCTAAAATAAACTAACTAATTATAAAGTTCAAAACTCCTACATGTTCTTTAACTCCCCTTGCTCCAATTCATCAACCTCCGTTTTATAAATTCTCAAAACCAATTAAATTAAATTCATTCTTCCTAATTATAAAAAACTTTTTCTTGATGTATAATCCGATACTTTAGCAATTTTACAAACAGTAAAAATCATGAATAAATTCCATTTCTATACCCTCGAACATCATTCTTTTAAAACATTACTCCCTAGTGAAATTCTGAGTTTAACATTAATCCTCTTTCCTTCAAAGAAAAAAAAAGGAAAAATTTTTCATCTTAAAATCTTACACATTTTATCTCATATATCTTTTAAAATAATATAGTCTTATGTTAAACATTTTAAAAATCTCTTAATACTTTTAAAACACTTATTTACCAAATATAAATTTCAAAATCTACAGGAGGATGTCTTTTAAATTTTCAATTAACCGTCTTAATACCTCTAACTTTTTAGAGAGCAGCCCTTTTATTATCCAAAACTAATTATTATTTTGCAATAAAATTCTGAATTTAACATTAATCCCCTTCGCTTCAAAAGGTTAGGCATCTTAAAAGCTTATATAATTTATCTCATATATCTTTTAAAATAATATAATCTTATGTTAAACATTTTAAAAATCTCTTAATACCATTAAAACACATATTTGCCCGATGCCAATTTCAAAATCCATAGGAAGATATCTTTCTTAATCTTCTGTTCTTCTCTTCTTTCTATATTTTTTCCAATCCTTTTTTTTAATAAATTCTTTCAACAGTCCCCCCAGTTTTATTTTTGAAACTTTTAAAATGGTGATTTGAGGTTGATGTTTCTGAAATACTCGCTCTCTTCTTGAGGTCGCGTTTTCTAACTTGAAATCCCCATTCCGTCTCTTCTTGCTTATATAATCATTCAGTCCTTTTCTTTGTCCACATATCCAGAATTTGTTGCCATAAAGATTGTCAACTTGCAATAAAGAGACTATTTGTTGCTTTTTTGTCAATTGAATGGAAACGTCCACCAAAACCTTTGTTTCAACTGTGCCAGTCTGTCTTTTAATCCTGACCATCTCTTGATCTTCCAAAAACAAATTCCTCTGAATAATTTCCTGCTGTCCCTCTAACAACTGCTTATATTTTCCCAAGCTATTTTTTGAAAAAGCCCTTTCAATTGTATCAAACAGGGCAGAAGTAAAAGAGTCTAGAAGTTCTTGAAAAGCCTGAACAGTCACGGCTTGCAAATTTGCTGATTCACCAGCCCTATTGTCAGCCATATTTCAGCCACTTTGTATTCATCCAGCTATCAGGACAACAATTCAACTCTTTTCCATACAGTATAAAAACAAGATTTTAGTTAAAGTCAGTACCAAATTCTTTCCCTCAATACCAAATTCTTTTCCTGGACGCTTCCACTTTAAAACTTTCTCTTAAGGTGTAATCCAGTAGCTGTATCACTGTTGCAAACGTTAACAAGCCTTAACAAGCACTTTACCTGGTAGTTTCCTCCTCCCGCCCTCAGGCGCCATTTTCTGCATTTTAAAACGGAGTTAAAGTGTTACTTGCAAGTTTCCCTTTTTGTTTTTTCCTGATTTGCTCTGTCTGCGATCAAAGTAAAGATGTTAAAAGTCCCCTCGTCGATTTTCAGCAGATTTTGGTCGCGACTTTTAGCTCCGCTTTGGCGTCGTCATCTCTGGTCTGGAGCAGCTTGACAGGCTTCAATAGGGAGCCCACACCCTTTGCGCCCCAGGATTTCTCCTAGCGCACTTGGGGGGGCTCTACCTCCGCCTGTCGACTCTTCTCTCTCCCCTTTGCCCGGGGAGAGGGTTCCAAGCCTCCAGACAGCTGTTTTTCGGCTGTTCTGGGGCTTTTATGGAACCAGAGATCGGGCGCTCATAAAAGAGCATCTTCACAGCTCGCAGAGCCAACAGGAAGTCAATATTCATGTTTTTAAACTGTTGGTAGCTGTCAGGTCCCAGATATTTCTACAGAGATGCTGGCATTTTGGTGGGAGGAATGGAGTGATCTGTATATGAAGTTTCTGTTTCTGTTCCCTGCATTACTGTGCTAATCTCTGTATGAAGTTTCTGTTTCTGTTTCTTGCATTACTGTGTTAATCTCTATATGAAGTTTCTGTTTTTGTTTGCCTGCAATAATGTAGTGTAGGAGGGGTTTGGTTAGCATTGCATTAAATAGCTGGTTTTAAATGAGAAGCTTCAGTTCTTTCCTAGATCTCTTGTTATCACAAACCTTTCAATAAAAGCTCCTTTGGGAACAACTGCAGTTTCAAGAGTCCTGCTTTCTTGGGAAGATTGGAGAGGCAAGACCTTACAGTAGCCCTCCTTTTTGTCAGCACACAGGTTAGTCAATATTTGCCTTATGCAACCCTAGAAGAGAGGACACATATGAACCAGTGGTAGGTTGCTATCAGTTCACCCCAGATCGGGCAAACTGGTAATGGTGGTGGTGGGAGGCTCCGCCCACCTGCCTGGACAGCTCTGCGCATGTGCAGAAGCATTGCACATATGAGCGTGTGCACACCCCTGAGCAATCTGGTAGCGATGGGATTTGAATCCCACTACTGATAAGAAACATATCCTGGGCTTTGGACTGCTTTAACCTTGGTAGATATCTTCAAAGTTAATTAGGAGAGTCTCAACCTCATCTTCTTCATGGTTCTTTCAGAATTCAGAATCAAATACAGGACCCAAAGCAAGCATTGAACTCTTTCTGCAGTGTTTTATAACATGTCCTGGTGGGTGTCCCTGAAATAATATTGAGAGACATTGCCCTCACAACAAAGAGATGCACTCATATTTCTGCATCTCAAAATGGCAGGAGAGACTAATGCATAAGTAATAAATAATGTAAGTGTACATATTCACAGGTAATGGATGTCAATTGTCGATTGTTGCAATGAGATAACAAATTTTGGCCTTATATCATTTTATATCAAGTTGATTTAATTAATTCCACTCATCTAAGAAGTGATTTTTCCCACAATCCTTTCCCCCCATTTTGACCTCAAGAAGATCACCATATGTATCTCACAAGAGAACCAGATTTAACTTTACAGTCTCCTGGAAATAATAACTAAAAATTCCTACTAAGCATTGCCCTGGCAGAGTAATTCATACTTTTCATTACTAAACAGGCCAATTTTCTAATATTGAGGTAGACGTGGGCTGCTTTGACTGTTGAGCCAATTATAGAGATAGCAAGTCCATAAACATCTCTGTTTATTCTCCCTGGGCTATTCCCTGGATCATAACTACAAACTGGGGTGGGAACATTTCCAACCAAGAAGGGGCTTCTACCTCTTAGGGCACAACCAGGCTTCAGTGAAATGTGACAGATAACATCAGCCTCAACCAACAAATACTCTGTCTTACACATTGGCAACAAAAATCAGAACACTAAATACAAGATGGGTGGATACCACCTTGTAGATGACCCTCACTCTGTCAAGGACCTTGGAGTATTCATCTCAAACTATCTAAGTGCCAGAGCTCACTGTAACAGCATTGCCAAAAGGGCATTAAGAGTTGTTAACCTAATCTTGCAAAGCTTATTCTCCAGTAACATTGTACTGCAAACTAGGGCATACAAAACCTTTACTAGACCAATTCTCAAATACAGCTCATCTGCCCAGAATCCGCACTGTATATCGGACATTAATACAATTGAGCGAGTCCAGGGGTATTTCCCGAGAAGAGTACTCCACTCTTCTGCTCACAATAGAATACCTTATGCCACCAGGATTGAAAGTTGGGCCTTGGACAACCTAGAACTACTCTGCCTATGGTCTGACCTAAGCGTAGTAAACAAAATTATCTGCTACAACATCCTACCTGTCAATGGGGTCATTCCATGTCAAGTGATCTGCTTGACCATCATGGATTTTGATGAAATTTGGTGTGAACATGCACACATGTCCCCAATGAACATTTGCCGATGCAATACTTGAGGAGATGTAGTCATTTGTTTGACCCCATACTGTAGCCTTCTACTGTATGACTCTGAGGTTTCAGCAACTTTGAGACATAATATCTCCAGCAATATTTTGTTGAGAGAAACAAAACTTGGACATCTTGTACAACTTGTTGTGCTCTATTAAACAAAATAATAAAAACATTTTCATGAGCGATCTCCATCTAGGTAATTTGGAGTAAAGTTGGACAAAAATGAGTGTGGCGTAAAAAAAGGTTAAAGTTTGGCCTCTTACATTTCTGGAAGGAAAGGTATGAGAAACGTGAAACTTTGTGCATAATAACTTAAAAACACAAAGTTTTCAAATATAAAATTTCATTCTCCTGATGCTTTCCAAAGTTTACAAATTGAGTGTAAAGTTGACTGTTTTTGTAAAAATGCCAAAAATAGGGTATTTTCAGCCTGATTTTACAAAAAAAAAAAAAGAAGAAGAAAAGAAAGAAAGAAAGAAAGAAAGAAAAAAAAAGAAAATAAACTTCTGGAAACTCTGTTAAATCATTCACATTAGAAAAAGCATGTTTGAAGCCCCCTAAAAAAGTAAGGTTGGTTTTTCATCGCTGAGGTATAAAGCCCTAAAAATAGAGACAAAGTTGTGGATGTTGCTATGGTAGCATCACATGCATTTTATTATTGTTTTGTCATTTGTTTTATATAGACATCATTACTACTATTATATTGTGTTGGTCCATGGTGACATTGTCACTATCAGTTCAGGCACTTGACCAAGAAACCCCATCGCCATAGGGGGCATGCCTGATAGCCATGAAATACCAGCCACAGGTGGGTTTCTTGGTTCAGGATCCTAAGCCTGTAGTTTGGTTTCTTCCTCGAGGTTCCAAAGCCCTGGGTGGGTATCTGTCCAGTTCCCAAGCCGGCAATTGGGCACCTTATCCTAGGTTCCCAAGCCTAAAGTGGGTATTTTATATGATTCCCAAGCCAAAGTCCGTACTGTTCATATGAACTGCCAAATTCCAACGATTGCTTATTTATTATTGAATTTATGTGCCACGTTATTTAGTGTCGCTTCTCAGAATTTATACTGTTGACCTGATGATGTAACTGAAGGTGCTTGAAGCACACAGATAAGATGTGTTCAGGAACCCAACAAACATCTTGTCTTCCAGGCCAATAAAATGAATGAGCAGGGTCTTGTGGATGCATAAATGTTACCAACACAACATTTTGTTCAATTGAAATTTCCATGATGTTGCCTACCCACTATTTTTTGTCATAAATGCAGGCAACATAACATCCAGGAAATATTATTATTATTTATTGGTTAATCTTTAGTGAGATTCACAGCTTTTGAGGCTGGTTAATAGCTCAGCAGCTCGAGTCCTAACCAAGGACCTAGGAACTGTTAAGGTATCGTCGGAGGATGTAAGCTGTTCCGAGTAAGGTGGTTTTTTGTAGAGTCAAAATGTTCAAGTCCGGCAAATTTAGGATTTCTAAATAGCGGGGTAGCCCTTTGGGTATTGCTCCGAGGGCTCCAATTACAATCGGGACAACACACGATTTCTTTTTCCACAGTCGCTCAACTTCAATTTGTAAGTCCCGGTACTTTGTGGTTTTTTCTTGCTGCTTATCTTCAATTCGTGCATCACCAGGTATTGCAATGTCAATGAACCATACTTTTTTCTTTTCAACTATTGTTATGTCAGGTGTGTTGTGGACCAAGTGCCTGTCAGTCTGAATCCTAAAGTCCCACAAGATCTTGAGTTTCTCATTCTCTAAAACTTTCTCAACCTGATGTTCCCAGTGGTTTTTGCTGTACTCAAATCCAAACTTCTGGCACAATTTCCAGTGAATGATTTTAGCAACACGGTCATGGCGTTGTAGGTAGTCAGTTTGTGAAATTATTATTATTATTATTATTATTATTATTATTATTATTATTATTATTATTATTATTATTATTTTGATTTATATGCCGCCCTTCTCCGGAGACTCCGGAGTCAGTTTGTGAAATTATTATTATTATTATTATTATTATTATTATTATTATTATTATTATTATTATTATTATTATTTTGATTTTGATTTATATGCCGCCCTTCTCCGGAGACTCAGGGCAGCTTACAATGCGTTAAGCAATAGCCTTCATACTTTTTTATATACCTGCTTAGTAGGGCTTTCGGGCCTCCCTAAGCGGTGTTCTTTTTTATACAAAGTCAGCTTATTGCCCCCACAATCCGGGTCCCCATTTTACCTACCTCGGAAGGATGGAAGGCTGAGTCAACCTTGAGCCTGGTGAGATTTGAACTCGCAGTAATTGCAGGCAGCTGGCAGCTAAGTGCTACTTAACAGCACTTTAGTTCACTGCGCCACCAAGGGTCCTTAGTTATGTTCCATTTCAGTTCCCGAGAATGTTTTCTGAATATTTTCACACACTTGATGCTGGTCATTCAATGACAATTTTGCCTTTCAAAATAAATGTTTCATGCTACTTCTCAGCTTCTGACACTCTCTTGCTTCACTTTGCAAACTACAATAAAAATATGAGCGGGGAAAGTGGGCTTCAATCCCCCAAAGCAAGGAAAGTAGCTATACACCCAGATATCATACAACCACCTCAACAAGTTTCTGCCCCTTTTCTGCAGCCTCATTACACATTGCTGGGGGAGAGGGATCAGTTCAGTAGTGAAATCCTCCGAGATTGCCACTGGCTCGCTGCCCGCGCATGCACAGTGCACATCAAATGCACGCTGCATGCACACACGTGCAGTGTGTGCCAAGTGCACGCTGCACACGCACATGCATGTGCAGTGCACGCCAAATGCATGCTGCGCATGCACACATGTGCAGTGCGCACCAAACATGCACTTCACGTGGGAAAAGGAGGCCTAAAAAGGTAAGTAGAACAGCAAGGGGGAGGAACAGCTGTGCTGCGCGATTTAGATTCTCTATAAATCACGTGGCACAGCTGATCCTCGGAAATACCAGTTTGGATGAATCGGTAGCTTTTATCACTACCGGTTCACATGAACCGGTGCAAACTGGTAGCATTTCACCCCTGAATCAGTTTGATTCACTACTTTCAGAGCACTTCTGATAATATCTATTTGAATCATCAATAAGAGTTTATGTAATGTTCAAAATATGTCAGCCAATTTTAAATTCGGATCGACGGTATTGGCCTGAAAGACAAGATGTTGTCAGAAGATGGGAAATGAAATTTCATGTTAGGTACAAGGAATATTAAAATTAGCTCCAATTTAGGATTAGTATATGATCTGATACCCTGTTTCTCCCAAAATAAGATATCCCCTGACAATACTCCCAATCGGGCTTTTGAGTGCATGGTAATAAGGCCAAGCGCTTATTTCAGGGTTCAAAAAAATATAAGACAGGGTCTTATTTTTGGGGAAACATGGTAGAAAGGAAAACCCCAAACAGTCCCTATAGAACAATGCTTTCAGGGGTATATCTGTGACTTCTCACTATTGTGATTTTCTCCAGCTACCATTCTTCACATGGAGTCTGGAAGAAATTAAGTATACCCAGGGAAGAAGTTGCTTCTCACTGTAATTATCACCATCCTGGTCTTTGAGACTTCTTCTGCTCCTTTACCAGTGATTGCCTTTGATGTAAACATCAGACTGAGGAACTTGTATCAGAAAAGAAAAAATGCCACAATTCACACTCAGACATCGGGACAGGCAAGGGCTGTGTTTTGGAATGTACTTTCTCTCCTTTCCAGATGAAGCTCAGATTGTCTCTGTCTTAATCTGACATTTCCATCTTGTGAGAGTGAGTTGTATCCTTTTAATTCTTCTTTAGAAACAGGGAGGGGATTGATTCATCCCCATGAATTATGGAAGTCCTTCTTCTGGTTCTGATGCTGCTCTTGTCCCAGCCGGTCTTTGGGAAGCTTAGGATGAAGTGCCCACTGTATTTCGAAGACCAAGATGGAAAAATACCATGGAGCTTTTATATGCCAGGAAACCATCTCATTAGTATAGTGATGAGGGCATCAACTATAGAACATAGAATGTTAAATTTCAGCATGGATCCTTCCAATCAGATTCATCTATGTGTCACTCAGTGTGATAGAGTTGCTTTCCTTCCATCTGCAGTTCTAACATGTTCCTTCTTTTCTTCTTGTTCCACTTCTATATTGAAGGACCTGACTAATTTCGTGAATCATTTTGATTTCCATGAATTCCCTTTTTTGGGGTCCTATTTATACAGTAGTGGCCAAAATTGTGGAAACCTTTTGGGAAAAGTGTATTTTCTAAAACTAGCTAATAATGCCACTTTTTTTTAAAGTAGTACCATAAAATTATATATCAATAGAAAGATAATTTAATCAAGAATGTAATGCAATAACTTTTATGAAGGATCTGCTATTAGAATAGCAGTTATAAAGAAAAAAATTGAAATGAAATATAGGAAAATTATCACTATAGAAAAAACGAGATATACAAAAATTATCACCATGTCAGTTAATACTTAATTGGGTAACCTTTAACATGAATTAGGTCCTTACAACATCTTCCCATGGAGTGAACCAAATCTTTTAGTTCTGCAGCTGTTATAATGTAAAACCAAGATTGAATTATTGCTTTGATTAACTGGGTTTTATTGCTGGGTCGCTTCTGACTAACAAGTTTCTTTAGTCGGCTCCATAGATTTTCAATTGGGTTAAGGTCTGGGGCTATTCCCAGGCCATTCCAGCAGTGGAATATGATTATCTTGAAACTAAAAAAAAAAAAAAAAGGTGGTGTTATTAGCCATCAAACCTCAAAAATATACTTTTCGCAAAAGGTTTCCACAATTTTGGCCACTACTGTATATGCTCATTTATATTCAATGCCTGATATTAAAGGGAGGAAGGATGGCTTATTTTGATAAGGGTCACTTATCAAAAATCATCTTCATATTAGGATTTTAACTTTAACTTTAACCTTTAACTAATTCAATGTTAACAATTGAATTATTTTGTCGCCTGGTTACTGGGATGGTGAAAATAAGTTCTGCTACAAATAATCACACATTTCTGATTCCTAGCTCTAGTGGAGAACTATCTCCATCCAATCTTCAAAATGCCTATTAAAATAAAATGGTAATGATTATTTGCCTCTGCTTTTGGAACAGTATTGACTCAATAAGCTTATCAGGGAAAAGAGAATTAAATAGAAAAAGATATTTTATTTATTCCTGTCGATGATGCTGATATTAACATGAGTATTTTTTACACTAGGTTACCGTATGGTATGAATGGAGTAATACGCTTTATTTTTAATATTCAAGTAGTCAACAAAAATCACCAGCTCCTGAACAATCTCACACTTGGGTGCAACATTCATGACAACTACGTCAGCACCCTTGCTATTTCAGAAGTCTTGTTGGACATACTCTCTACTGGAGAAGCCAATGTTCCCAACTACAGTTGTGGAAGGAAGGAAAACCTTTTGGCTCTTCTTGATGCAGCTAACAAGGACATCTCCATCCATAGGAGTTGCGCGTACTAGGGAGGGTATGGGGGGTTTGGGGGGGGGAAACTGGGGAGAAAATGTATTTGTAAAACTTTTTAAATAAATAAAAAAAAGGACATCTCCATCCAGATGTCAACATTAGCCAGCACCTACAAAGTCCCACAGGTTTGTGTGTGTTTTTATCTGGTAAAGTGAGTGGGATGGCAGTGGGTGATCAGTAGACCCAACTATAACTTCTACATGGAAATCAAGAGCTGATTTTCACTATGACCATTGTCATAGAGTCATGGTTGGGGATTGGGATCCACAATGGGGAGAGGGAAGGGATCGAAGTGACCTTATCCTCTCATGATACCAACCTCATTGTTTTAGGTGATATCACTGCACATTTGTGAAGGGGAGGAATGGCTCTGTGTTCAATCAATCTTATAGACTCATAGTGGCCACTAGCATTAATTAACCAGGTTACTAAAAAGACGTATTAGTCAACATGTCAACATGTTTTTATCTTAGTGTATTACTGATCAAATTCATAAAAAAATGCTTGAAGAGCAATAGAGCTCTTAGAGGGGACACTCTGACCTGAATTATTAAAAAAAAAGAATAACCCTGGAAAGAGTACAAAGAAAAGCAACGAAGTTGATAAGGGGTCTGGAGGCTAAACTGCATGATATACTAAATATGTTCAATATAATTTTGAATGGTACTATCAAGCTGCAAGTTTAATGTGGATAAAAGAATGGATAACTCTGAGGAATACTAGACTATTAAATTTGGAGGGACATGATTTGTTGATGGGTTGGCATGCTTTCTTTTTTTTTTTTTATTGAAAAGTTTTTAAAAGTTTTGGGTTGGCATGCTTTCTTATGGTATAAAGGAACAAAAACACAAGGGTATTTTAGAAGGCATCAAATACGTGAAGCTCTGTGGTTGAATTGGGAGAAGGTTAAAAAACTTTACTATTTGAAAATACCTGTTTGGGTATCCACAGCAGAGGCTTTTTCTTATCCCGTAATATTTAGAAAGGAACAAACTATTAGGTAAAGTGAACTATTGGATGAAAAGGGTGAACTCAAACTAAAACAGGAACTAGAAGAACAGGGATTTAGGATGGACTGGTTTTCATATATGCAAATATTCTCTAGGTATCGAGAAGATTGCAAGCAAGAAGGGTTTTACAATACTTTGACTAACTTAGATAAGATTTTAATGGGAGCTGATGATCATATTATTAAAAAGCTGTATGGGTTTTTGTTAGAGTTAAAACTGGAAGAAGAACAAGTTAAAGAATCGATGGTAGCATGGGAGAAAATTTTGGTTATGGGATTGACTTAGAAAAATGGCAAAAATTGTGATCTCACAACTATAAAATGACAATGTCTACAGCATATAAGGAAAATTTGTATAAAATGTTTTACAGGTGGCACCTATCCCCTTCGAGAATCGCCAGAATGTTCCAGAACAAATTGGAGAAGTGTTGGAAATGTCATCAGACCCCAGGATCCTATTACCACATGTGGTGGACATGTCTAGAAGCAAGGAGATATTGGACTAAGATACACATGTGGTTGGAAAAAATAATCAAGAAACACATAGACTTTAAACCAGAGATTTTTTATTAGGGATTTTACCAGAAATATATAACAAAGAACTGCAGTATTTAATTGTGAATCTTCTAACAGCAGCTAGAATTGTATTTGCTAAAAATTGGAAAGAAGAAATGATACCTTCAGATGAAGCAATTATTAGGAAAATGTTGGCCTGTGCCGAAATGAGTAAATTGACATTTGAAATAAGAGAACAGAAAGAAAAGCAATTTTACTTGATATGGGATGTATTTTATTATTGGGTAGATAACAAAAAATGGTGATATGTAAGCAAATGTTGAAATACTTAAATGATAATATAACTGATATATTTTATGTAAGATTAAATTTTGGATATGTAGTAATATTATGAAGAGTGGGGAGGGCACTAGGGATACAAACTGACCGATGTACTGTCTGTACTTGATTGAATGAATGATGGTTGTATGTTTTATTTTTATTTTTTTATTTTTGTTTTAAAATAAAAAATGATTTGGGAAAAAAATATGTTCAGTATAACAAGGAGAAGACTAGAGGTGACAGGTCAGTTGTCTTCCAATAGTTGAGGGGCTGTCAAGAGAATAAGGGGTTGATTTTTTTCTCCATAGTACCTGAGGTCAGGACTAGAAGTAATGGGTGTAAGTTCATTAAAGAGAGATTCAGTCTAGAATTAAGGATACATTTTCTGACAATGAGAACAATTAATCAGTGGACTGGCTTGCCCCGTGAAGCTTGGGTGCTCCATTACTGGAAGTTTTAAAGAAGTGACAATTTGTCTGAAATTATAGAAGGTCTCTTGCTTTATTAAAAGCTGATATTTTGAACATGATCTGACCCCAAATATAACACAGCATTCTTCATTGCTTTCTCAGATGCAGGATAAAATGGCTTCAGAGGCTCTGAGTGATAAAAGCTGGTTCCCTTTTTTCCATCAATTGCTCCCAAAAAAAGGTATCGAGTACCCAGCAATTGTCCAACTGCTCCTCCATTTCAGATGGACCTTGGTTGGTCTTTTTGCTTCAGACACAGAGAATGAAGAGAATTTCATTAGGACGTTTACTCCTATGCTTGTCAGGAATGGAATTTGTGTTGTTATCTCACAATGATTGTCATTGACTGGCCATATAGCACCCCTCAGGGATGCCCTCTCTAAGTGGAGAAAAGTCAATGTCTTTGTTCACTTCATAGGATATGATTCCATTGCGGAAACACTTCTTCCTTTCCATTTAACACTTGAAAGTTTTCCAGGACCCATCGAAGAGAAAGTCTGGATCACCACATCTTTGGGAAAATATTCAATAAAACAGCATAGCTCTTTCAAATACATCCATAGTATTTGGAGCTTTGGTTTTCTTTCAAAGGAACGGGAAACAAATGGTGCCTTTGAACGCTATTTCTTTATAGATTCCCAGTTTGAAGACCAGTCTTTTCACTGATCTTTTTCAAAGCACAAATTTTCTATCAAAGGCTGGAGAAGATGCACCCAGAAAGCACCACTGGAGACCCAAAAGAAAAAAGACAGTCTCCCATTCTGAAATAGTGACTATATTTACTTTATTTTTATAACTCTGGCACATGTCTTGAATGCTGCATATTCCTCCAGATCCAGGAGGAGAATGAAGGAGGGTGAAGAGATGTTGGGGACTCAAATGCTGAAGCCATGGAAGGTATGGAGGACCTAGAAGGTTTCATCAAACTTAGTTCCTCCTTTCAACCTCCTTGTACTACAAAAGGCCAACTGATTTGCCAATCTAATCCAAAGAGCTGGCAACAGATATATTTTGATATTAAATATTGTTGTGTTTAATATCAAACAGCCATGATGGCACAGTGGTTAGGATATCTCACTGCTCACTGCCAGGAATTCAATTCTGACCAGCTCAAGGTTGACTCAGCCTTCCATCCTTCCAAGGTCAGTAAAATGAGGACCTAGATTGTTGGGGGCAATATGCTGATTCTCTAAGCCACTAGGAAGCAGTATATAAGTCTAACGTTATTGCTAATTTTAAAAGCATGCTTGCATTTTTAAATATATTCCTGCATGTATAGTTTATGATTAGCATCATATAATTTTACCTTTATAAATTTTAAGGAGACCCCCTCCTCTCTGCAGGAATCCCACTTGAATTTTCTCTGACTGATAACAATAGCGCTTAGACTTATATGCCACTTTACAGTGCTTTTACAGCCCTCTCTAAGCTGTTAACAGAGTCAGTCTATTGCCCCCAACAATCTGGGTCCTCATTTTACCTACCTCGGAAGGATGGAAAGCTGAGTCAATCTTGAGCCTGGTGAGATTTGAACTGCCAAATTGCAGGCAGTCAGCAGAAGTAGTCTGCAGTACTGCTCTCTAACCACTGTGCCACCGTGGCTCGGTGATGCCTGTTCTATCTTTCTGTTAAGACAGTCTGTGCAGTGGAAATTCAAGTTGTCTGGTTCACTGGCTCAGTTCTGAAATTGCTGTGGAATAGCAATGAAAAGACCTCCAACTTCTGTGTAACATATTTCAGTTATTGGAAGAGTGCTGTATCCTCCCCTCTCCAATTAAGACACTGTTTTAGTTGGAAAAGGTGCTCCCAGACTCATTATTTTTCACTCCCGTAGAGCAAAATGGCTCCTTTGATCACTTTCTTGGTTTCATTGCCCATCCCTAAAACTTATCCAGGTTTTTTGCAATGTCTTCTCCAAGCATGGTGCCTGCGAGAAGAACTGATACTGTACTTGAGAATGGGACTTCCCATACCAGAGATTTTCAGAGATTTTTAATGGATGCATTTGTCTTCTTTCAATGAGCATATCACTACCAATTGAGATTTGATTTGCAATCAACTGCTATTTTGAAATCATTTTCACAAATTCTTATCAACTTGATCATCCTTTTTCTGGTGCATCTTTAACATTCTTATATACAGTAAGATACTACAGTTTCTCAAGTTCCAGTAGCTAAAATCAGACATTTTTATTTTTACTCATGCATGCTTGTCCTTCAGGAAATTATATACACACACACGTATGTATGTATGTATGTATGTATGTATGTATATAATATATATTGGGAAACTTGATATTTTTAAAACAAGATCAAATTAGTTTTGTCTCAGAATTGTTATAAATCTTGCATCAAAAAAATCACAATTGCTCTGCTATATTAATGACAATATAGAAGAACAGAAGACAAGGACTAATTATTATTCATAGCTACATAATTTCACGAGAAAGATTTAAGAGATTGGAAAATATTCAAGTACATTTTAGTATACTTTTATCCACTTATTTATCATGCCACCCAGGCTTCACTTTAACTTGATTCCTAATCAAGACGTATTAAGATTTTGCTGAAATCAACATTCCCATAATCTATTAAGGAATTGTATTGAGATGTGAGAATAATTCTTGGGATGGGGAGAAGAGATGTTGCCTAAGGGATGATTGGAGAAGAGATGGGGGAACCCGCAGCTGTATAATGGGCAAAGGAAGAAACTCAGAAAGGATCCTCCCTAACTTTTCAGGTTGAAAAAAAGAATTGGTGGAAGATTTGAACTTTCAGACTTGTAAAATTCTCTCAGTAGCATTCTGATAAAGTACAATTACATAGCTCATGTTCTCATATTTCCTGTCAAGTCTACCTGGGAATAAATTAGCTTGGCAACCTTCATCTTGAAAAAACTCTTCATTCTGGTAACCAACTTCTTGTTTCCTAGGAGTTTATGAATAATTTTGTTGTTGTTCAATTTATTTGACAGCTGTTCTAGAATGATCCATATACTTGAGGACATGTATTAATTATATACCTAGTCCTTGATTTACGACCACAATTAAGCCCAACATTTCTGTTACATTAAGTAAAACATTTGTTAAGTGAGTTTTGCCCCATTTTAAGACTTTTTTTACCACAGTTGTGAAGTGAACCGCTGAGATTGTTAAGTTAGTAATACGGTTGTTAAGTGAACTTGGCTTCTTCTCCAATGGTGGGTTCCTCCCGGTTCAGCCCGGTTCTGCTGAGCCGGTAGCAATGACAATATGATGTCACCGAACCGGTTAATTGACAGATAATTAATTAAATTTATTTATTTATTTATTTATTACATTTATATGCCGCCCTTCTCCCGAAGGATTCAGGGCGGTGAACAGCCAAGATCAAATACATAAATATAAAAGTTAAAAACAATTTAAAACCAGATTAAATACTTTGGCCCACAATTAAAAACATCCCATTAAAATCCAATTTAAAATTTAAAACCATTAAAATTAGGCTAGCCCGGCTTGCTGGAATAACAAAATCTTCAGGGCATGGTGGAAGGTGCGCAAGTCTGGGATCCTCCGTACCTCCGGGGGCAGCTCATACCAGAGGGCAGGAGCCCCCACTGAGAAGGCTCTCCCCCGGGGGGTCACCAGTCGACATTGTCTGACCGACAGCACCCCAAGGAGCCCCGCCCTGTGGGAGCATATTGGCCGGTGGGAGGCTGTCGGTAGCAGAAGGTGGTCCCATAAGTACCCAGGTCCTAAGCCATGGAGCGCTTTAAAGATGTTAATCAACACTTTGAATCACATCTGGAAGACCACTGGGAGCCAATGCAGCTTGCGCAGGAAAGGTGTTATTTGGGAGCGCTCCGCCGTTCCCATAATCACCCGCGCAGCCACATTTTGGACCAGCTGGAGCCTCTGGATGCTCTTCAAGGGGAGCCCCATGTAGAGAGCATTGCAGTAGTCCAGTCGGGAAGTGACGAGGGCATGAGTGACCGTGCGCAGGGAGTCCCGATCCAGAAAGGGACGCAACTGGCAGATCAGGCGAATCTGATAAAAAGCCCCCCTGGCCACAGCCATCATATGCTCTTTTAAAGACAGCCGCGCATCCAGGAGGACACCCAAGTTGCGAGCCCTCTCCATGGGGGCCAATGACTGGCCCCCAATAGCCAGCGATGGCACCAGCTGGCTATATCGGGACGCTGGAAGCCACAGCCACTCAGTCTTGGAGGGGTTGAGTCGGAGTCTGTTTCTCCCCATCCAGACCTGCATGGCCTCCAGGCACCGGGACATCACTTCAAGGGCATCATTGGGGTGGTCTGGGGTGGAGATACACAGCTGAGTATCATCAGCATACTGATGGAACTGCACCCCAAAACCACAGATGATCAAATAATCAATTAATGGAGATTTTGCAGTAACCTTCCCCTGGAGTGGGGTGGGAATGGAGATTTTACAGTATCCTTCCCATGCCACGCCCACCAAGCCAAGCCACGTCCACCCAGCCACACCCACAGAACTGGTAGTAAAAATTTTTGAAACTGACCATGGCTCCACAGGTTGTGAAAGAAAGGGAGTATGTGATATTAAAAGGGGTCATTAAAAGCTTTCCAATTGGAAAGAGAAACAGCCAGAGATGTGAATCCAAGGACAAGGAAGGAAAAGCTAGCCTGGACCAAAAAAAAAAAAAAAAAATCCGTTATAGCTATAGCAATAGCACTTAGACCAGTGGTGAAATGCAAATTTTTTTGCTACCAGTTCTGTGGGCGTGGCTTGGTGGGGATCATGTGACTGGGTGGCCGTGACCAGCTTTATTTTTTTACTTTTTAAAACATTTTTTACTACCTATTCGCCCAAACCGGTAGTAAACAAATGGTTTAAAAAAGTTAAAAAAAAAAGGTTCTGACGATCACAGCTGTGCCGCATGATCATCAGAACCTTTTTAAAAATCTTTTTAAAGCATTTTTTTTACTACCAGTTCAGAAAAATAGGTAGTAAAAATTCTTTAAAAAGTAAAAAAAAAAAAAAAGGTTCCGATGATCGCGTGGCACAGCTGTGATCATCAGAACCTTTTTTTTTCTTTTTAAAGCATCTTTTTACTACTAGTTTGCCCAAACCAGACAACCTGTAGCATTTCAACCCTGACTTAGACTTATATACTGCTCCGTAATACTTTACAGCACTCTCTGGGCAGTTTACAGAGTCAGCGTATTATCCTCCAACAATCTGGGTCCTTGTTTTACTGACCTTGGAAAGATGGAGGGCTGAGTCAACCTTGAGCCGATGAGGATCGAACTCCTGGCTCTGTGGGCAGAGTTTGCCTGTAATATTGCATTCTAACCACTGCATCACCAGAGCTACGTATATTATTGTCATCTTGGCCTCCAGGGCAGGGCTGCTGAGCTACTTTTCATCCCTAAATGTTACATTATTTTACTAAGGCTAGCTCTGAACACAAAGTAGCTAGTCTGATAATAAAAGTCAACAAAGGAAATCTTACTCTTCTGAATTCATTTTCATTTTTAAATTCATAATTTAAGGAATTTAATTCAATGTATATCCAGGAACATAAAATATCCTTGATATTCCATAGTACGGGGTAATACATACAAAGCTATCTGCTGAGAAAATACTGTATTGGTTTATTTTCCTTTTCTAAATCATATCACAGTTTACTGTGATAGTTTACAGTTCACAGTTTACTTAATTAGCCTTTCACTGATTTAGTAAGACTTTAAAGGCAATGCGGGAAGTGGGGCAAGGAGACAGTGAAATATGAAAGCCATATTTTGATTCAAACATGACATTAAGACATTTACAGGTTTCCACAAGCTCAAAATGAGTGAATCAATGTCCTTTTTGGTCCTCCTTCTTCATAATTTCACAAGATTTCACGATTTCATGAAAAGTGTCCTCCATTCCTCTCCCTGCAATAAAATACCTTATGCCAACCGACTTGAAATTTTGGGCTTAGACAACTTAGAACTACGCCGACTTCAGACTGACCTAAGCATAGTGCATAAAATTATCTGCCACAATGTCCTACCTGTCAATAACTACTTCAGCTTCAACCACAACCATACATGAGCAAACAATAGATACAAAATCAAGGTAAACCGTTCCAAACTCCATTGCAGAAAATATGACTTCAGCAACAGAGTGGCCAATGCCTGGAATGCACTACTTGACTCTGGTTTCTTCCCCAAACCCCAAAAACTTTAACCTTAGACTGTCTACTGTTGACCTCTCCCCATTCCTAAGAGGTCTGTAAGGGGCATGCATCAGCGCACCAGCGTGCCTACCGTCCCTGTCCTAATATTCCTTTTTACTTACTCTTTTCATGTATTCAAATTATGCTTATACTTTTATCTGTTATCTTATATATGCTTGACAAATAAAGTAAATAAAATAAAATAAACAAATAATTGCCCTGTAGATGCTTTGAGGTCCTTCCCACCCCTTCTTCTCTTGAATTCCTTCCTGAGATTCGTGTTGAGCATATGACATTTCCTGGCCATCACTGGATCAAATGGAAAAGAAGCCCAGAAGCAAAGACCTTCCTTCATTGGCTGGGATTGTGTCCAAGAAAACCTTGCCTTTCTGCAAGATCACCACCTGGTCCGAGTGCTTCCCCATTGCAGCCTGCAATCTGGAAGAATCCCATTCCTTAGGCTGCTGCATAGCGGCTCTTCCAGCATTTCAGGGAAGAAGCTACTCCTCACAGCCCCTCCTTTCCTGCCAGGGGTGAAATGCTCTTGGTTCGGACTGGCTCGGGAGAGTAGGTAGCGGTGGTAGGTGGTTTGGAGAACTGGTAGCGGTGGCAGCACGAGGCTCCACCCACCGATCCAGATGCCATTTGTTAGGAAATGGTTATTGCCTAATTGGTTGGCCAGGAAATATATAAGCCAACATTGTATGTTTGTATTATGTAAATGTATTATGTAGCTTTAAGAACTGTGCTGAGTCATTCTGCATCCTGATTGGCTGAGCTCTGTAGCCAATGTATTTAAGGAGAGCTAAATTATGGTTAGGTGTAGACACTACACCATTTCTACCTTCTGCTATGCTGTAACTCTTTTTGATCTCTCTACATGGTCATTGTTTGATCATGGTTATTTATTTACTGCTTTCTGATATTTATTGAACTGTTTTTATATTGATCCTGATTGTTTATTAATTAATTAATTTATTAATTCAATTTATATGCCGCCCTTCTCCAGAGACTCAGGGCGGCTTACAATGCATTTAAAAAAAAAAAACAATTATAAAAATGTTTTAAAATTAAAACATTAAAACCCATTCACACTATTCATGACCAGATCTCCCAAGATTGCAACAGCGAGATCAACGGCCCCAGGCCTGCTGGAAAAGCCAGGTCTTCACCGCTTTTCGGAAGGCCAATAGGGTGGGGGTGGTCCGGACCTCAGGAGGTAACTGGTTCCAGAGAGCTGGGGCAGCCACAGAGAAGGCCCTCCTCCATGGGCCCGCCAGCCGGCATTGTTTAGCTGACGGGACCTGGAGGAGACAAACTCTGTGGAATTTTACCAGTCGCTGGGAGCTATGTGGTAGAAGGCGGTCTCAAAGATAACCTGGCCCTGAGCCATGTAGGGCTTTAAAGGTAATAACCAACACCTTGAATTATGCCCAGAGACCAATAGGGAGCCAGTGCAGCTCGCGGAGAATTGGTGTAATGTGGGTGTATCTAGGTGCACCCACGATAGCTTGCACAGCTGCATTCTGGACCAACTGTAGTCTCCAAACACTTTTCAAGGGTAGCCCCATGTAGAGCACGTTGCAATAATCTAACCGTGAGGTGACAAGGGCATGAGTGACTGTGAGGAGAGCCTCCCAATCCAAGTAGGGTCGCAATTGGTGCACCTTTTCCTTGTTCCTTGTATTTTCTACAAACTGGTAAGAAGATTTTATATCCCTGGATTGATCTTATATTGCACTTTATATGACTAAGACTTGGATTGTTAAAGGACTATGATTTTGCTTTTCCCTAAAAGCAAAATACTATAAAACCCAGTTTGTCTGTATGTTATTCACAATTACTCTCAAAATGTTTCAGTGCGTAAAACTCTAACAGTATTCTGCTTTATAAACCACAACTTTGGGTGTAACTCAACAATATCCTTAACACCGTTACTTCCTAGTTTTAACCAGGAAGTAATCTGTTTTTTATCCAAGTGCGCACATGCACTTCCAAACCGGTAGGGAAGGTAAGTAGATTTCACCCCTGGCCAGGACCTCCTGCAGCCTCTTGGCCCCAGGGATAGGAAGGTTTATGGTGCAAAGATTGAAGGGAACTATATCTGGGGAAGTTTTGCTGAAAGCACAACCCCCCTCAATGCCTTTTGGGGTTTGGGGAGCAAAAGAAGCAGAGGCAGGCAGGAGGCAGAGGCACATGCTCAGTTCCCTTCTGAAGGGAAGCGATCACAAATTTTCAAATCCCTGTTTTATTTCTGCTATTTATATTCCCCTCCCCAATTCTGAAAACCAAGGACCTTGGAAACAGTCCTTCTCTGTCACAACACCTGCCCTATAAAATAACATCCTCCCTGAGACTTGTTGAGCTCCAGTCCTGACCTTTTTTAAAAGACCATTTAAATTTTGACTGTATCCCCAGGCATTGACTTAGAGGGGATCTGACCCCTTGAGCAGTACTATGGCTGCTTTCAAGCTTTGTGGAAGGAAGGGCTGTGAGGAGTAGCTTCTTCCCTGAAACGCTGGAAGTATGCAGTAGCCTAAGCAGTGGTGAAATCCAAATTGTTTTACTACCTGTTCTGTGGGCGTGGCTTGGTGGGAGTGATGTGGCTTGGTGAGATGGCAGGGAAAGGATAACGCAAAATCTCCATTCCTACCCCACTCCAGGGGAAGGAGACTGCAAAATCTCCATTCACACCCCACTCTAGGGCCAGCCAGAAGTGGTATCTGCCAGTTCTCTGAACTACTCAAAATTTCTGCTACCGGTTCTCCAGAACCTGACAGAATCTGCTGGATTTCACCCCTGAGACTAAGGAATGGGATTCTTCCAGATTGCAGGCTGCAATGGGGAGGCACTCGAAGCAGATAGTAGTCTTGCAAAGAGGAAACACTTCAGGTTTTCTTGGTGGGTTTCTTGCCCCCTCTGAAACAGAATCCCAGCCAATGAAGGAGGGTCTTTTCTTCTGGGCTTCTTTTCCACTTGATCCAGTGATGGCTATTTACCTTCAGATAGTTGCAGCCAGGCCTTGCACACCTCAGCCCATTTCTTCTGCTGCAGCTAGCAAGACTTTCCTTAAAGCCTCTATAGCCAATAACAGAGCTTTGGATTGATCCAGAGCTCTGTTATCGGCTGCAGAGGTCTTCAGGAAAGCTTTACCGAATGAAGAAGTTCCTGAAGGCTTCTGATAGCAAAAAAGAGGCTGGGGTTGATGCAGTGGACTATATCCAACCCCCCCAAAAATCAGCCCTGGTGCCTTTTTTGGTGGCTATATATATATATATATATGTAGGTCTTTGGTTATTCGGGTCTTCTCCCACGTAAAATTGGAAGTGTCTTGGCAACGTTTCGACGAAGTCTCATTCGTCATCTTCAGGCTGGTGTTCTCGGCTTTGCCCCTGGAAGCACGAAGCCGAGAACACCAGCCTGAAGATGACGAATGAGACTTCGTCGAAACGTTGCCAA